>NW_024884711.1:45417829-45557301 GCF_019232065.1 Centrocercus urophasianus
GTGAGTAATGCTGGTATCAGAATCAAGAGGACAAAACCAGGTTCCTGGGTCTGTCTCTGTTGATGCCACATGGTTTGGGTTCAGTGCCTCAGGTACTGCAGCACACTGCCAGGCATCTCAGTCGGAGTCTGCAGAAATTCAACCAAGCACATCCTGATGTGTGCAAGCACACACGAACAACCCATGGCCACAGCAACGCAGTTGTACACTCAACTTCTTGGTCTCCCTTTGTTCTGAACGACAAAAATTTGAGCTGCACAGTAAGCAGATTTCCTCATTTGATTCATCTTAAGCTGATAACTTACGCTAAAGCATGAAAGTTTAAAAAAGAGATGACCCAACTGACCTCCACAGACATTCTCCCAACCCTGCTCCCTGTTGGCTCTCGTCAAAGTCCTGCCCTTCAAGCACTTGCAGACTTTCAGCCTCCACAATCTCAGTATCGCGGGCAGCAAGAGTTTGTATACAAAGCTGTCACCACCCTCATGAGTGGGTGGATTTTCCAGCTCATCTGTAACCTGAGTGGCACTTCAGCCCTGGGATCTTTCTTCCTAGTGTCAACAGCATGCAGCGCCACGCTATCCCGTTACACATTATCTTCGATCAAGTTGATGGGCAGGAGGGAACAGGGCCAGGAGTAATTGTGACAGGCTGGGTGTTTTTACAGGCACAATAGTTAATGGGCTGGTTAATGTAAAGGATTAGCCTCTTCATCCCCAGGACATACGAGAGGGGAGGCAGGGGGCGGCGCTACTCAGTAAGCCCCAGTAGGAAACACCACAATCAGCTTGTAATCAGAGAGAAGCAAATCAGAAAAATCCTCATTAATATCTTTTTGTTGGCATGGTATTCTGGGGGCCTGATGTTCACATGGAATACATGGTGCCTGACATGAATGCCAGAACCTTAACACAAGGCATGCTTCAGGGAAAGGATGAGATGACTCAACAGATGCTCCCTGTCTTCAAGGGATGGAAGGGGAGAGCAAGGGGGAATCTTTCAGCTGCGTTGCAAGACAACGAGGGCTCTTCTCCCAGAAATTGCTCTGGGCACTCTGTCAGTGAGTTCACTAATCAGTTGCCCAGAGGTATTGCTGCATTCTGGAGCTGTCTGTGTGTACGGTGGACATTTGCCACATTGCCTAAGAGAGCAAAGCTTGTGAAGCTGACCCTGAGGCTCCAGTCTCTCCCTGCTGCATTCACCTTACATTACAGCAGCATTATCCAGAGAGTCCATCATCTGCTATCATATCACCACTAAGTGCTCAAGCTTATAGGATTTATGACCATATGCTCACATGGTTTATGCATTGAGAAGTTTAGAAACCCTTCTTCCAAATTCTTCAGGCAGGCTCAACCCTCCATCCTGACGGCTGGATCAGCTTACAGCACAAAGACTGTCCTACAGAGACTCTCTCCAGAAAAACTGCTAAGCACCAGAAGAAAATGGATCACGGTCAGCAGGAATCTGGGTGGAGTTAGAGCTGGCTTGGGAACATCCCAGTGAGGAAGGTAAATCACAAGGAGTTAGAAAGCCTGAGCAACAGAAAAGACTGTTCCCTTGAGTCATTAACCCAGGGAGATATAAATTTGTCTGGGGTCAAATAGTTACTGAGTCTGCTTTAGCAGATTCATTTGGGTTTTGCATCAGGCTACTAGAATTCTAGTCATGCCCACAAGCCAAACTTCTATCATCTGCACCACAAAGTGATGTTTAGCATCTTGCTTGCCACCATGACTTTCAGGTCAAGGTTTTAAAAATAAGCTTGTGATTTTTCCATCCTTGAGTGACCAAATCCCATTCATTTCAGCTGCACTGTACTGCTATCATCATTGCCAATACTGAGCCAGCTCCAAGATCCAGTCACTGTGCTCTACACCTTCTATATGACGCTGTCTTTCCTTGAATCTGCAATTAGGACATACCCTAAGATGCCTGCAAAGATCTTCATGAATAATGATGCAGAGGAAGACTGCAAGTTGGCTGGTGAACCAACCCCTCAAAATTAAGTGGGGATTGGGTAATGGGGAATAAGACCTGGTTTAGAAAGCATGTGATGTCCTTCGAGGCCCAAATGACTCTGAGGAGGGCAGATACCTGGTCATTACAAAGCCACCTCAGGGAATTACGTATCAGAGGAGAATTTAATTCATCAAATTCTATTAGTGCTCAAAATGCACTGATGCATCCCTGAACTGAGCCACCCCCAGCAGCCTCATTGAAAGGGGAAGGCATCTGGACCCACGCAAGATATCAGGTCCTCTCCTCTCCAAGGAAAGCTGAGTTCTATCCCATTAGTCATATTTACAAAAGGTGAAGGTGTAACATTTTAGTTACTATTACTTTTACTCTTTTTTTAATCCTATAGAGTGACAACCTCTAAGAACCAAACCTTTGTCTCTCCACTGCGGATTCCTCCTCCTGTAAATTCCGTAGAAGATCAAGTGCATGGTCACAAAGAGACCCAAGTTATCAGAGAGAAATTTTCAGCTCAGGTTATATTTTAGCATTAGAAATTTCTTACTATGTTCACAAATGCTAAAGGGTTGAAAGGAACTGCTTTGCTGTTGTGAAATATGAGTGTCACAGAAAAGTCAAAGGCGACAGTCATTGTTCTACTGTCAGATCAGGGGCTGAACAGCTTTCAGAAAGTTAGCCAGGGGCAAAAACCCAAACTTCACCAATAATATATAGTACTGAATAGCCAGTTTCTAAGAGGAACCCATTCATTTTTGGACACTGAATGGGACAGCAGTTGTTTTAGCCCTACCTTATAGGCAAGTGCATCGTTTTGCAATGTCACAATTTGAGTCAAAAGTGGAAGTAGGTCTCACAAAGAACAAGGTTCTCTCTCAGCAAAGCCCTCCCTAAAATAATGGATTTGGAACCAGGCTGCATCAAAGAGCTTAGAGACAAAGCAAGCATTATCGCAATCCTTACAGATCAAGGCACTGAGAGATTAAAGGCTTGATTATTAAATACATATATATAAATGTATAACTACTCTGGCATTTTAAAAGGACCCTTAAATGACACTCAGTTACAGATAGTTATTGTGCATTGTAATTTAAATCTGCTATGCAGAATGGCCAGCACTGAGAAATAAGACAAAGGGAGTGGTTTTATGTTTTGCACCATTTCACAAGTAAACTGAGGAAATCTGTGGCAAAGCTGTTAATGCAGCCCAAACAACCAAGTTCTGATTGAGGACTTGTATTTTCAGAGGTTATTTTTGGTATTTTTCTTCTGTATAAGTCCCTTAAACAAATATATAAGTTAGTAAAGACTAGAGCTGTTTCAGCTGGACTTTTTAAATGGCCTTTCTATTGAAGAATAATGGCCCAACTCTCAGCATAAGTGGGGAAAAGAAAACAAATATCTTCAGGAAATAGTTACAGCAAATCTATCACCAATAAAGCACTCAGTAGTTCAAATTAGACACACCTCATTTACAGATCTATGTTGATTTCATCAATGAAGGCAAGAAACAAAAGAGGGGAAAAATCACGTAGCAATTACACACTGTTTTCAGCAACCTTAGCAATACTTTGCTTTGCCAAGCAAAACCTACTTCAGTTCTGTGTCAGACTGAAAGCAAAGCTATACTGAATGAATCAAGATTGTGTTTTCATTTACCAAAGGAGCTGGAGGTGAGGGAGGTGAACAGAAAAGAAGGAGAACAGTTAAGAAGTACAGTTAATTAATGTAAGAAGCTGACTGGATCAATCCACGTGTTTGTTTCAAGCCACTAAGCTTCAGGCTTCTGCACCTGGACCATTCAGGTTGCCGTCCATGCTAACAAAACAGTAAACCTGATTCAACATAAACAGTGTTCCATACCACAGACAAATGACGTCAATTTGGGATTTATTTATACAAGGCAAGCCTAGATTAGAAGTAGCAGATGAGTAAAGGGATGAGAAAGGGTGAAAGGAAAGCAAAAAAACAACAAAAAAAGCTGAAATTAAAGCCTTTGTTCAGCACAGAATCTGAAAATATACTGTATGTTAAGCATATGCTTAAGTAAAATATTACTGAAGTCAAGTATGATCCTTAATTACAGAACAAAATTTCACATTGACTGCAAAAGAACAGAAATAATAGCTAATATTAAGAAAATAGTTCTTTCTCTTTCTTTTTTCCCCCCTCTATCAGCGTTCATGTAGTTGATGTTTGAACATCCAGATAAATGAGATACACTTACGTGTATAGATATGATGAAGTACAAAAAAGAAACAAGGATATGACTAAGGAACAACCATACTTGCCCAGCTCAAATATCTGTTTTCCCTGTTCATCTTCTCCAGATGCCAGAAACTTTGTGCGGTGGATCTCAGACATGCTCTCCTGCTACACAGAGGTTGGTATCTCCAAGGTTTTGAGAGCTCTGAGACTGTCTTCCAGGATGCCCAAACTAAGGACAACTTAGACTTAGAAATCTGAATTGGAAACTTCAACCTCTTCCATGCAGAACCCATCTTGGATTTTGTAGAGGGTCATAAGATTTTGGTGCTTCCTCCTGCTCTCACAATCATGTTATTGTAGTTCATGGTCTTTGCTAGTAGCTCTGATGTGTATTATTCCTCAGTTGGAAGTGTCTTCTAGCTAGGCAGCAGAAAGGACCCTATTGTTGCCTTTCACACATGTCAGATTAGAAGACACAAATCAAATACAATGCCATTAAACCATGGTACGATGAGTTACTCACCTGTCCTAAATTCAACAATAAGTCTGAAATAGATTTCCAGGTGCTCTCAGTTGCACATCTGTTGAGCAACAATTTATGCCAACAAGATGATAATCTCTCACAGCCTAAATTTCCCCCTTCCTCCATAGATAAGCGATATCACCTCCTGGTGGTACTACTTGATGGGGTGGGATCTCTGGCTAAATCAAGGCAACAAAATGTCAGAACCAAGTAACAGACCCCTAAACTACCTCTCCTACCGAAGGATTCTTATATCTCTTATGAATTCATTAAAAGAATACGTAAATGCCATTAGGGACAATTTTAATTTGAGACACAATTAAACCACAGTGCTGTCATTAATGTAACCCAGTGCATCTTACAACTTATTTCTACATCAGAAAATGATCTGGAGCACAATGATCCATTCCTTGGTGCAGTGTAGGTGATGCTTATCTCCTGCACCTGTTATCTATGAGTCAGCTGAGAAGTCTATGTCTAAAAAACCAAAGGCAATGCACTTAGGGTGTGTAATAAGCAATGTTGTGACTAGAGCATTATCCAATACTAGATCTTTAAAGGTGGGTTCAGTGGTGGGTTAGAAATGGGAAATCAATTTCAAATCAATCCTTCTAGTTAAAGGCAGATGGATGCTCAGGTAGTGTCCCCTAAAGATGCAGGAATGGAAGGAAGTTCAGAGGGTCACGTCATTCACCCTCCTAACATAACTGAATATAGCCTTTGCAGGACTGTTGTGTGTGCAATTTTTACCTCTTTCACTTCTAACTTTTATTACCTTCCTCTTTTACCTAAGTTACCCACTAAGGTTTAATGGGACCAGATTCCAAACAAATCTGTCTTCAGGAACCAGATGGATAAAGAGGTTCAACAAAGTAAAAACCAGGAACTCAAAAATTGCCATACACAGTTAAAAAACATTGTCATGAAGTGTCTTCCTAAGAGTTGCAAACTCAGAATATTCCAGAGCAAATTGTGGATATACATATGCACATTTATATGTACTTATCCAGACTGCATCCACTGAGACACACGTTATTGATACTGATGGACAGGGGACATTTCTCTCTGAAAACACAAGCGGTGTGAGATCTTACAAGGTTCTGGCCTGATTTTCATTTCATGATGAAGAATCATGGCATATCCTGCAGATGATCTTCTTTATTTATAAAATAATAGACTTCCTGAGAAAAAAAATTAATATTTCATGGTAAAACAAAATAGAATGAAGATTGTTAAGTGGTTAATTTCCAACCCTTTGCTAGTAATCACCTGAAAATCCACTTCTTTCCGGCTAGCCCACATAGTTGTCTAGACAACCAACACCTGCTCTTAATTAATGACTAATATCCCAGACCAGAAACAGTGTCCCTCCTAACACAGACATGACCTCTGAACATCTCTTTCTAGTAGCAAATGTTCAAAACAGCTGAAGACAGCCAAGCCCTGTTAACGCTGCCCACCTGCTGCTGCAGCTACTGAAGCCTGGGCTGCTCCATCGTGATGAATTCCCCAGGGTTTTTGTTCTGTTCCTTTTCTGTGCTGCTGTGTGCAGTGACCTGAATTGGCACGGATTTGGCACTCACACGCTGACAGAGTTGGAAGGAAAGAGGAAAAAAAAAACATATATCCAGGGTGTTTGCTGTTCTGTTTTCTTTCCAGAGAAAGGCATCACTCCTGTATTCCAGTAGCATAGCTGACAGTAGTTTGTCTGCTAATCTCCTAGGAGAGATGGGTCTCCCTTCAGAATGCCATCACAGTCTTTATTTTTAATTCAACCACCAGCTGCCCAACCATCCAGGGGAATCTTGATAGCCAAAGCCTGGATGAATCATGCTGTCATAGTGGGAGGCAATGCACCACCAACATAAAACACGAAGAACCTCCAGTTCAGGCTGTCCTTTTACCTTGATATAGCAAAAGAAGTCCATCTCTGCATACCTGTTATATAGAGGAACACAGACCATCGCCATGCACTTATTGAACCACACTTGAAATTGTTGATACTGATGGCTGAGTGATGTTTCTTTCCTAAAGAAAAAGACAACATCTTTTTTTTTTTTTTTTTTTTTTTTTTTTTTGATATAAAAAAAACAAAAATGGGAAAAAAAGGGTGACTTTGGCTTTTGAAAAAAAAAAAAAAAAAAAAAAGAAAAAAAAAAAGGGCCAAATGTTAGACTTCATTGTCACTTGGACATTTTTTGTTTAATGAACTGAGCATTTGTTCTCAGTTTAAAGCCTTAAATTCAGGTCTGTTTAGTTAGCACTGAATGTTAGGAAGGCACAGCTTTCATGGAGGGAGCTGCCATTTCCATAAGATTTACTTTCATCTACAAATACCTCAAAATTCCACTACAAACATGATTAAGATTCACAGGGCTGTCATTAGATGCTGATATTTGATTGTCCATGCTACTTATTTGTCAATGTTGTCCACTGTGTATGGACCAATATCAGCCCATACTTCATGCAGTATTGGATATATTGGGCCAATTTCTCTGATATTTGTCCAGATCACCTGACAGACTCTCAAGTCACATTTGGGTGTTATTTAAGAGTTAGCACAGAAAGGGAAGATTTCCAGGAGTTAGTTTCTATGCACCAATCAATTCTGAAAAGTAAGAGACTTTATCAGTATATGCAGAAGTTTATCACAGCTTATCTATATATTACGACATAGAAAAATTGATGTAACCCAAGGATCATAACAAAGCATCTAATGGGTCCATTTAAGATTTCATATCCAGTAAAGTAGTGGTCCATAATTCCACCCCGCATCTGTCAAGAGCAGAACTCGGTTCCTTAAGGAGAAAATGCGTAGCTGAATGAGAAGAGCTGGAGTAGAAATTGAAATTAAAAAATTAATTAATGGAAAGCTTACAGTTCGCCTCCATTCCCTGATGGTTTTCCTCTCAGGCTCTCCAAAGCTTGTGCAACAAGATGCAAATCTTGCTGTGAAAGTAACATTCTACATATACATGGATTCCATTTCCAAATGTGTACTGTGAAAAAAGTTTAAGATTACATGACTTATAAGATTATGTGACTATGTGATTATGTGGTGAGTGGCCACCGATCTGCTCTTGCTGTTTGACAAGGACTGGAAGGGAGGAAGGTTGGGAGCACAGTGGTGCAGTGCAGAATAAGAGAGATAAGATGGGAAGGCAGAAAGAGGAAAGAAGGAATCATGGGATTTTTCCAAGTTCATTCATGTATTACTGAAGGGCAAGTGAGGAGTGATGGGGAAATAACACTGAGCAGGCCTCCACCATTTTGCAAAATGTTGCCTATAATTTCAGGGATAGGAACTGACAGATTTTTGGAGCCAGCCACGGTGCTGTCATGGGGGTGGGGAGAAGAGCAAGAGGGGGTGAGTGGGAAGGAGCAGAGCTTGTGGAGAGGAGAGAGGCGAGCAACGCTGAGGTCACTGGCGAGGTGTCAGCAGCAGCTCAAGTTCTGCGGTCTCTGGTTGCAGGCACAGCATCAGTTTGGATGCATTCAGAGGAGGAGCACTTCATAAACTCTGCTCTGAACCAGAGAGCAGCAGAGCTGGGAAAATCCAACCATCTCGTCTCCTCCAGGGTGGCTGTAACACTGCGTTACCTGACATTTTCCTCCAAACCAGCTTTATGTTACTCAAGTGCCAGAGGCTGAGTTAAGGAGGTGTGAACATCATGAGCCTGGACAGGAGCCAGAGCTCATGAGGGTCAAGGGAAGATTATTTCCATTGACTTCAACTGGACTTTCAGTCTGTTCCGTAGGCAGACTGAGACTTTCCCTGCATATAAGATGACATGACATGTGATGAGAGGGACCACCGCATGGGCTCACATGGGGTTCCTCTTTAATGGCAAAGTCACCTGGGAACGTTCCTGTAGGGCGCACAGAAAATGTGTATCCTAGAAGGTTTTTGCTGTTGTCTCAAAAGAAAAAGTAGCTGAGAGAATCTCACTGGTAGGAAGATTATGTAAAATTAGAGCTGGAAAGAAAATACGGTGCTCAGAAAAACATGAGATCGGTTCCCTACTTTGGAGACATGTTCAGCCACCAAGGACAGAATGTTCAAATGTCCAAAATGCTGAGCCACTGCTCCTTAACTTATGAATGCAGAATCCCAACAAGCTTCTAACCCCACAGGCAGGAGAAAGACATTGAAATCAGTGAGGCAATCTAGTATTGTGATTAAGAAGGAGTTGCCCTGTTAGCTTGGTAGGTCCTCACATGGTTTAACTGCCTCTGCAGATCTCGTCCAACTTGCTGAAATGCATCTTCAGCTTTGCCATCAGCCCTCAAATAAATTACCATGGAGAGGTGTTTAGAGACCCCATAGTTAGCGACGTGTTTTGAGAAAAGCACTAAAGAATGATGAAGAGTTGGTTAAATTTTATGTTACAAATATTTTTACAGCTTTAGCCCTATTTTTAGTTAACAAATCATCTATGGACCAATTATAATTTCCTTCACACATATTAAGTACACATAAGAATTTGCCAAACACACTGGTGCTAACCCCGAGCATTTAAAAAACATGAGTCAGCCCTCTCTCTGCCTTCTACCTCCCATCCCAAGTATATTATCGACTTAAAATTCATCAGACTTTTACAAAAATAAATGTAGGCTCATTTGCCTTCTCGTACTGGAAATTTTTCCATTTTGACTTGTTAAGGTTTCTTCTGAGGATTATTACTTTATTTTCTTTTTAAAAACAAACCTGAGATTTCCTCATAATTACTGGTCTTTCAGTGAGTGGGATGCATTAAAAAAAAAAAAAAAAAACAAAAAAAAAAACCATACAAAAAATTTTGAGACAAAATCTCATACATTGTTTGGATTTGCACATTTTGGTTGTACCCACTTGGTCTTGGTGCTCTTATTTGGAATATGCAAGTAAGTAAATGTAGAGGTTACTGCTTCCTTTTCCCAGCTGGGATGGCAGTTGGATTAAGGGCATGATCATACCCTCATCGGTGTATGCTGGAGGCCTTTCAAGCTTTCCAGATGGAAAGTCATCCCCGTTCCATCTGAGTTGGCCAAGGTGATTACGGGCCTTTGTTCATTTTGCTTAAATATAGCCATCCAATGCTATGTGAGATGTTTTCAGGTGCTCCATGAAATTAGGACCATGAATCTTCCACTAGACCTTTCTGCTATATCTTTATGGGGATGTCTCAGCCTGAGAGCTTGGAAGGTACTGAACACCTCTGCTCAGGGAACTCTCTGCCTTTTCTCTATAGTAGTGATGTCAGTGAAATGTCTCTGAAGTTGGCTAAATAAATTTGTACTTCTCATTGCAATGGGCTTGTGGTCAAGTCCCCACAGTCTAGCTGACTGCAAGGCAACTCAGTAAACCATTCACAATCCTCTGTCCAGTGTCCCCAGGAAAACGAGGTCACTTGAGCGGGGTTTTTTTTGCCAAACAATGAATTCATATTAAATCTGTGAAACTTCTGCAGCAGAACCTTTCTCTTTTCCATATACTGAAACAGAAGAGATGCATCTCTTATTTTGTGAAAACATTTCCAAGCCCCTTCAGGAAGATCTGGGAGATTTCCTCTGCTGCTGCCAACATAGTGTTAGAGAATTCTCTTGTGTTAGAGGATTACTTAAACCATAACATTCTCAGCAGAACTACAGTGGGGAAAAGTCACATTCTCAAGCATGCAGGACTCAAGGTGTTTTGTTTTTGCTCTTCCCAAACCCTGCCCAATATAGGCTTTTTTTTTTCATATAGGTTACACTATCTCCTGAACTGTTCAGACTAATGAGTGCTCAGAGCAATTTGCCACCAGTTTCCCACCTAACAGCTATTCTGAATGCTGAACTCATGAGAGGGCTCTATCACAGCAAGAGTTGGGTCATCTCTATTTGATGCTAAAAACATACACTGATTTTTGTTCTTAGAGATCCTCGAAGTAGATTGTACCTTTAAGTTTCTGCCAAATTTCTCAGAGAAGATTGTAAATCTTTCTGTTCATCTTAACTAATTTAGGAAGACTGTATATGAACGTATCATTAAAATTATGTAAGAAATCAGTGTAAGCAGTGATGTAAGAGAACGTGAATGAAAATAATAGACGTGCATGCTTAGATTTACTTTAGGTATGGTAGGAAACATTAGAGAAAGCAGTTAAATAAAATAAAACAGATAAAATTTGAATTCAATAAGCTAAATAATTACCCAAAATTATGTATCTCCGGTGAAAACATGGTGTATTTCAGAAATAGAAAGCCAGGTTGTTCAAAGCAGCAAAGAGGTGCATGTCTTGTTTTATATTAAACAAGAGAATGTTATTTCAGCAGTAGATATGCCTGCTTATCTAGTACAAATTAGATAAGTTAGCAGTAATCTTACCCAAGCATTCTGTGCAGGTAATGAGAGAGTGAGTCTCCATCCCACTTCAGTGTTCCTAAACCTGTGCCCATGCTGGACTTTCCTCTACAGGCTCCCCAGAGCTTTATTTGCACCTTGCTACTGAACTAAAGTTATGAAAGACTTCACAGCCCTAAGACATTGCTCACCCCTAACATTTTCTTAAAGCAATCTTCAATTCTGAACATCAGCATTTACTTAATTATTCATTATCAAATATCCATAAAAGATTTATCCACTAGTTTCCATTTTGATGGTGGAAGGAACCAAAGCTCTGAGAAATCCTGGTTCCCTTTGCTTTCACCTGCTCCAGAAAATCACAGTTTGCAGCTGCCCATCCCAGAGGAAATGTCAAAGCAACAGCATCCAGCATGGAGAAAAAAAGAGTTAAAGCTTTGCTTGTTTACACCCAACCAGAACTCTAGCCTTCTTTACTAGTGTGCAGCCAAACCCTTTGGGAAACAGGAGGAGAGAATGGAGCAAGTGCTCTTGGTTAGCCAGAACTAGCCAGGTCTCTTTCTCCTCAGGAGTGGTAATGCAGTGGCACAGCTGCCCAGGGATGTGATGGGGTCACCATCCCTGGAGGTGTTTCAGAGCTGTGGAGATGTGGCATTTGGAGACACGGTGAGTAGGCTTGGTGGGGGTGGGTTGAGGTTGAACTTGGGGATCTCAGAGGTCTTTTCCAACCTTAATGACTCTATGGTTCTATGACTAAGGCCATGCACAGCTGGATGAGGTCCAGATATATTATAGGAAGAGAAGAACCTGAGAGGCAGAAGCAGGTGGGAGTGGGGCTCCCACATCCCGGTCAATCAGAGCTGTTCCAATCTGATTACATTTACAAGGGTTATCCAGAGGCTTGGTGCCATTTTTCAGGTCATAGCAGAGTGATGCATGGATCTGCAGTCTAGCTTTCTGCAAGGCTGATCCTTCAGAAAAGCATGTCTTGTGCTCATTGTACTTCAGGACTCATTTAACTGAAGGCCACAGAAATGCTCAGCATATATAAGACCATCTGCAAAGAGCTTCTTCTTGGACCAGGATTCACTTCTGTGCACTGTGGCAGACACTGAAGTAATTCCCTCCTGTCCTCTGTGGTTTTGTGTGAATCCAGGAAAAAAATAATGCTAGAGAGGAAGGGGAAAAAAAAAAAAAAAAGTAAAATTTGTCAGATCAGCTTTCTATACAGTGACTTTCCTTGTGCTTTCCTAGAAACCCTGCACTGCTCTTCCCATCTCTTGCCAAGATGTATAGAATTGGATCAGCATAATTTTTCTTTTTCTCCTATGTGAGATAATGCCAGTGCTAGTAAGTTATTGTAACTTAACACTCTCTTGCAGAGTGCATTTAAAGCACCTGGCTTTGCATTTTGACTTGCAGGGTCTGTAAATCAGCTGCAAAGAGCTGGGGTTAAGAGAGTTTCTGGTGAGAAGAGTGAGGTAAAATGGGCTTAGAAAATACCTGACATCCTCAGAGACAGTAACAGCTGGAAGTCTTCAAATTCTACCTGTCCTGATGCACAGTGCACAGGAGGACCAATTTGTCTGTTTTTTATTTGTTTTACCCTTTTTTTTTTTGAAGAAGAAGAAGAAGAAAAAGAAGAATTTAATGAAATTGATCCTGAAGGCCAAGGAGTAAACGAGCGTCTGGAGGCTCCCTTCACTACAAAGGGAAAACTAGCACAGACTTAAATAATTTTCAGACATCTGCTGTTAAGATGAGAGAAATCCCACCCCCTGTCTACTGTCTGGGAACAGTGCCTTGCAGACACTTTTAATGGATATGTGGATCCATGCACCCTAACCTTGCAGAAATGCTATTTGCTGGGATATTTATCGATCTTCCACATCTAAACAAAATCAGAGTGGAGAACATAATAATAATAATAACAACAACAAAAAAAAGCTAGATCAGATGTGAAACATCTTAAAATCCAGAATGTCCAAAGATTAATAGAATCATTTATCCAGCTTTGACAATATATCAGATTTTAGATTGCCAGTATCGGCTGAAATGAGCCCTACACTTTCATAGAATCATGGAATCATAGAATCATGAAGGTTGGAAAACACCTCTGAGATCCCCAAGTCAGCCCACCCCACCATATTCGCTGCTCACATCTCTCAGTGCCACATCTCCAAGGTTCTGGAACACCTGCAGGGACAGTGAGCCCACCACCTCCCATTCCAATACATTGCCACTCTTCCAGAGAAGAAATTGATTCCAATATCCAATCTTTCCTTTCTATCCCATCCAATTCCAGTACTTGCAAAATGAGGATCCTAGACACGTGGTGTACTGAAAGGATAGAAGCCATAAAAATAATGCAGTGCCAATGGAGACCTTGAGAATACAGAAGAGAGGTGTTGTCAGATTGATGTCATCAGTTATCACAAGGTTAGGGAAGGAAGCCAAAATGTCATCCTTGTTGATTTATAACAAGCTGTCCTTCACGTATGAAGGTTCATTGTCCCTTCTCAACTATGGAGATTGAAGTGAGTGCTCTTCTCAGCTTTCATGCTAGCAGTGAGTTGTCCTCATCTCTGACCCTGCTTTCACCTTAAAGATAGACAAGATGATCTGCAATCCTGACCTGAATTTTCCTATGGTCTGCTGTTGCATTCAGGAAAAACGTTGCCTTGAAAATAGAGAAGAGAGAGGAACAGCACATTTACATCACCATGGGAGTCAGAGTCCCACACATGCAACAATTTGGTCAAGAAGCCTACCAAGCAGGCTGCTATGATCACTCCAGTGATCATACTTGGCTAGGTTGAACCCCACTGGGACAAACCCCATCTCAATTCCTGCAAGGAAGTGCATGGATGAGTCACTCCACTCACTGTGCTAGACTTGTGCTGCTGCAATTGTCTAACCCCATTTCTACCTTCATAACCTTAGTTCAGCCTCAAAACTTTCCAACTATGTCTGCATCACAATTTCTGACCTTTGCTGCTCCAAATTTTTCTCCTACTCTATCACAACATATCTGAAATGCAAACCTCAACCACAGCATGATCCTCTCCTTAAAATTTATAAGGAGAACATATGGTAGACCATTTTTTTTTAAATATTTGGCCACTGGCAATAACCTCAAAACTTTACCACATGCTAACATGAGGCAGCATTCATTTTCTGAAGCCATCTTTCCTGTCCTTATTTAGAGGGAACTGTGTTTTGCCATTGGCTTTTTGCTTTCTTGGTCAATGCTTGAGTGATCAGGTCACTTATGTTGTCAGGCACACACTGCGGGCAGTCAAGAGCCCATGCATTTCTCCTGACTGCAAAATATACTTGCATATTGAGGTGCAGTGCAAAGGTGCAGTGAACATTGCTGTCAGGTTTTCATTATGCACTGACACTTAAAAACCCAAAGTAAACAGGAAGAGACTTTTCCCAAAGACTCGAAGTACGTATGGAGGTTAATGCTACCCGAAGATCCTTTACAAGTTCTTGGACTGAGAATAACTTTAAGGAGAAAAAGGTTTTCTGAAAGGACACGGTGGATAGGAGATCTCTCTGTGTTCCCCATTTGTTTATGTAGAAAAGTCTTTATCGGCAGATCTGAAAGATCTGACACAATCTCATAGTTCCAGTTTAAAGCCCAACAAGCTCTGGAAATCAAAACCTTAGAAATCAAATCTCTGGCCATTTGAAGGTCCCACAAAAACTCCCATAAAGGGCTCATTTCTGCCATTTACAGTGGCCTCAGCAGTATCTCAGCTCTTCACATACAATGCAGAAACCAAACACACTTTCTCAAAGCAGTAGTTCTCATTAAATATTGTTTCTTCACTCCTTGGTAAAGGTTTTATTCAGTCACTTCCAGGGAACTTCTTTCCTTTGTCACCAGCTTGTTTCTTGGGATTTTCTTGGCAGAAAATTCCATTAATTGTCATTTCTACAAACGTGATATGGACTTGCAGACAGTTTCCCTTTGTCACCAATAAAGAATTCTCTGGATTCACTGTTATGGCTAAGCAGTGATCTTGGTTAAGGGTTCAAAATACTGGAGGAACAGACAGATATACATTTTATTAGCAGGAAGGATCAGAGCACTGTCACTCTCTGCCAGAAATTCAGAAGGCCAACAATGCTGAGCAAACCCCTACAAAATACGAAGTAAGAATGACCACAAATATGTCTGTGTTTTAAATTCTAGATGGGTTGGCACTGCCTGTTTTTCTGCTGGTTGGAAGAGAGCTGCCAAATTTATACAATTACAAAGAGGCACCTCTGTGCTCTCAGTAAAGGGGTGAATTCGGTAATCACTGCCCAGCATCCATGGCAAAACTGCAGGAAATCATCTGTAAATGTGATCTGCCTGTTAGAAAGTCACTTTCAAATGGTGTGTATGTCACTTCAAAGACTATGGACTGCTGCTGTCTGACCCAGGCACCCAACCAAAGCAGCTCTTCTGCCAAGATTGCTGAACCCCACGTAACCAACCACTCATTAATGTGTTCACAGAACTGTGCTGAGCATCACACAGAGTATCAATTCAAGAAAATCATAACCCAGGAAGAGAGAAAGTGATGAAAGACAGATTGTGGGACAGACAGGTCAAGTGGGATCGAGTGCACCCTCAGCAAGTTTGCTGATGACACCAAGCTGAGTCGTGCAGTTGATAAAACAGAGGAAAGAGATGCCATCCAGAGGGACCTGGAACCAGGCTTGAAAAGTGACCCATGTGAAGCTAATGAGGTGCAACAAGGCCAAGTTCAGGGTGTTGCACCTGGCAATCTCAGATATGAGTACAGACTGGGAGAAGAACTCCTTGAGAGCAGCCCCGTGGAGAAGGACCTAGAGGTTCTGGTGAATGAAAAATTGCACGTGAGCCAGCAATGTGCACTTGCAGCCTGCAAGGCCGTCTTTAAGTATAAAGAGGTAGGTTTGGGGGAAAAAAGTGTCACTCTTATTGTGCATTTAGTTCTGAGGTTGACAGCAAGGATACCAAGGAGGGCAATTCCGCATGGAGCTGAAGATTGCTCTTTTCTTCAGTTTGAACATCAAAACCAAAAGTTCATACATCAGTCCTTGGCTGCAGAATATAAGGTACATGTAGACATCATAAACCTGGGGGAGTGATTTCCTGCTCTTTTTGTCCTCCATCATTCCTTAGAGTTTGGATACAGAGTTGATTACCCAAAAGAATGTCAAAAGTTTTGATTAGATGTCTATTAAGAGAGACCATGATTAAGTGAACATGTGGTCTCTCTTTACCCATTAGAAAGCTGTAAGAAACACCTACCTCTCCATTTTCTTTCTGGGGAGTGAGAGGACCCACCAATGCTTTTTGACTCCAAACTAAGAAGTCCACAGTGGATATCTACAGATATCCATGGTGGATAGAGTGCACATGACTTTTACTCAATTTGGGAAACAGGCATTTGAGTTGTGACTAATGTTTTTTTCTTTTCTTTCTTCCTGTCTCATAACCTCAAGAGTATCAACCTTTTTACTCACAACTTGCCTACGAAAAGAGCTGAGAACTCATTTGTGCTAGATAACATACTTTGGATTGTTTGACACTACACTGCTGTGTTTCCAATTAGGTTTCCTTGCTTTTATCTTCTTTGTGTAATCTTTTCAGTCCCTCCCACTAATTAGAACCTTATTTGCCTTTTTTTCCCTTTTAAACAGTGTTTATCCTTCACATTGTTCCTTGCATCTCTGCTTAGCAAGATTGACTTCTGTTATCTTTGTTTTTTAAATATATGTTTAGATTTTATTGGCACAGACACTTGTTAAAGCGATCCAACTATTCATTACAGTCCTCATGATTTTCCATAGTAAATTTTCTAGACAATCAACTCTGATCAACATTACTTTCTGTCTCGTTCTACATTCTTTCAGAGAGTTATGTTTTATGAAAAGCCCAATACTTCAGATTATTACCTTTCATACATAACATTCCCTCAGAACCAGTGGATATCTGATGATATTCTGATGCCTAGAGCTCCAGATGTTTTATTTTATTTATCATACTTGGCGTGTTTTCTAGGACCAAGTCCAGAACAGCCTCTAATCTCAAGGGTTGCTCAACAAATTCTTTGAGGGGCTGTGGAAAGATATTAAGGGAAAAAACATCTTTCCACAAGAAATAATTCTGCAAAGTCTAATGTCATCCTTACGTAATTAAAATATATATTGATCAATAATGATCTTGTAATGAACTTAATAAGGAATATTAAAATGCACTATTGGGAGAGCATGGAAACTTCTCATGCTTTAGAGAATAAACTGAACTCTTCTAATGCAAGCCAAGAGGAAACTTTTCAATGACAGCTTTTCTTAATTGTCCATTAGAAGTTTCTTGTGCTTTTTTTTTATGGAGCAGAAGGCACTTGCCACTGATTGAGATTCAGAACAATTCTGGATCTGGTTGAAATTAGATGATCTTTGAGGTCCTTTTCAACCCAGGCCATTCCATGATCACTAGTCCGAGCCAGAATGGTAGTCTTGTGACCAGAATTCAAACAGGATAGAGAGGAGGAGGGAAACAAAATGAGAAACATGCTGTGATTCCCTCCTGCCCGCATGGAGCCTCACAGAGCTCAGAAGCAAAGAGCACTTTTCATGGCCACCCAAAGTAAAAGACATACCTACAGGTAAACAAAGAGAAAAACGAAGTGAAAGCCAATGAGCCCCAAAATAGGCTCTTTGGGGAGGAATAACCCTGTACACCAGTACAGACTGGGGGCTTACCTGCTGGAAAGCAGTTTTGTGGGAAAGAACCTAGTTGTCCTGCTGGACAACAAGGTGACCATGAGCCAGCAAAATGTCCTTGTAGCCAAAAAGGCCAATGGTACCCAGGGGTGCATTAGGAAGAGCATTGCCAGCAGATTAAGGGAGGTACTTACCCTCTGTGGGTAATCTTCACCCTCTGTGGAGGCCTCATCTGGAGGACTGGGTCTAGTTCTGGGCTCCCCAGTTCTACAGAGATATGGAATCATTGGACAGAGTCCAGTGAAGGGTGACTGACTGAGGACCTGGAGCATCTCTCCTACAAGGAGAGACTGAGGGAGCTGGGCACAATCAGTATGGAGAAGAGAAGGCTGGGAAGTATCTGGTCGATGTATAGAAGTATCTGGAGGGTGTAATGAGGATGAGGTCAGTTTCTTCTCAGTGATACCCAGTGATAGGATGAGAAGCTAGCAGCACAAACTGAAACACAGGAAGGTCTGACCGAACATGAAGAAAAAATACTGTGAGGGTGATGGAGCACTGGAACAGGCTGCCCAAAGAGAATGTGGAGTCTCCTTCCCTGGAGATATTCAAAAGCCTCCTGGACACAATCCTGGATATTGAGCTCTATGGAACCTGCTTGAGTAGGTTAGACCAGATGATCTCCACAGCAACCAGTCTGTGATTCTGTGATGCTGAAGTCAAAATTACAAGTTTAGTGTCACAGGTTTATCTCTGGTCACCTGCAGGTATATAAGTTTTCAGTTCAAGTTCTGAAGCAAGAAAATATGCTGAGCTGTCAGAGCACCTGTAAAATTGCTCTGAAATTCCTCTCATCAGCTTTCGTATCCATGATTTCTTGCAGCCAGGAGCTCTAAACTCAGTAGCGCTCTTGGGAAAGGCAGCAACTGGACAAACTAGAAGGAATCAATCACAACTTTTTAGAGATTTCAAGGAGGTTTTGAAACATGTTTTCTCCTAAGTTTCTCCCTCCCCACCTCCCTCCAAAAAAAAAAAAAAAAACACAAAAATCTCTTTCATTTCTTTCAAATCAGGTTCCAAAATAACATGCTGGTTTTTTAAAAAAAAAAAAAAAAAAAAAAAAAAAAAAAAGGAGGAGGAAATTTGAGGATTTTCCCACCCCACCCCACTTTCAACATTTTCCAAACCTTTTTACTATGACGGCCTGAGAGGGCTTTTTATTTTTACAGCTGCTGCATACCTAGTTCTCCTCGCTGGACGACGCACACGCAGCTCCAGTGATTCTAATCTTTTCATTCCAGGAAAGGAACCAGCTGTAAATCTATTGAAGCAAGATCAGGATACAGCACCAGGCCTGTTGTTCTGCCCTCCCGCTGGTTAAGACTTCCCTTGAACCTCTCCCACACTCAGTCGTTCTGCCTGGGATCCTGGAGCCTCTATTTTAAGAATCCCTTCCCACTCTGAGATCCCGCAGACCCAACCTCAGTAGACCTCTAAAGGCAGCAATTTGATGATTTTCATCACCCAGTGAGATACCCTTGCAAAGCCATGGTTGAGTCAGGTCTGGAGAGGGCTCAGTCTCTCTCACCTTGAAAGCATCCAGGAGAGGTGCTACTTGTGCATCTTTTGCTGATTTTGACACAGACAACAGGAATAAGTCTAACCCATGCCCACTCCCTGTCCCTAGGTGATGTAGTGAATGCATTCGTTAGGTTGATGCAGAACTTGATGGCAGGGCTCCTTCACTCCAAGCAAGGCTGCCTCTTTCCCTTGCTGACATCACATCAGCTTTCCACTGTTTGATAGGCTATAAGGACAACAAAAATCTCAGCACTTTTTAAAAATATCAGATCAGTGATTGCAAAGAGAGGCAATTTCCACCCATGGAAAAATACCCAAGGAGTCATTGTGTGGTGGTGACAGCATCATTGCCGGGATGGGTTTTTCCCCAAATCTTCCTGGTAATACAGTGCTGAGTGTACACAAACACTCACAATGACTGCCTAGCAACATCTCCTGCCAATCCGGGCAGTGGTAGAGCAAATAAAAATGTGTGTTGCACTCTCCAGCAATACTTGCAATGAAAATGGATCATCAAGGAACAGTAAAATTTGTGTTGGGAAGAGGAAGAGGTAGTTCTGCAGCAGAAGGCAGCAGCAGTTTCCACAGGTCAAGAGACTTGCAGGATTATTTCGACTGTGTGTTGTCCTCTCGTATTCCATCTCAACCATAAAATAGGACTATGGGTATGCGGCATGGAAGGAGGCTGTTGCTCTAAGGGACATGGAATGAACAGGCCCCGAAAGAAGAAACCCCAGAGCAGCCCTGGGGCCCATTGGTAGTGCCCAATCTAAGCAAGAGAGAGATGCCCTGAGGGCTGTCTGTGGCTTAGCCTGGTCTTTGTTCCCTCAGGGCACTCAGTCATGGTTGATTTTGGTGGCAGTTTTGGAGGTGGCAATGCCTTTGCCATCTAGGGGAGAGCAGTCCAGAAGGGCATTAGCCATCAGAGGGTTGGTGCATCCATCCAATCCTTCCCTTTGCAATGCAAAGATATGCAAAGGGATCAACTCTCATCTAAAAGTCACTTTGCAGTGAGATTGGATGATACTAAGCAACCACACTGAAAGGAAATGAAGCATCTTGTTCCAAATCCTGTTGACATCATTGCTGACTTGAGAGTCACCATGTGCACTGCTGGGTCTTTCATCCCCACCTCATATTCCATCATTTAAAAACAAAAAGCTGTTTCAGTTTTCTGAGAGGCCACTCAGAAGCCTTTCTTCACTGGAGGACAGTGGCAGAGGTGGGCATGTGAAGTGGAACAGTCACCATTTGCCACCAGTTTAGCTGAAAGCAGGTTATAGGTCTGTTTTTTCTCAGATTCAATGTATTGGACTGACTCAAAATCCTGGTCTTAGTATGAGAAACCTTAACTGAGTGAGTGTTAATATTTCCTAGTAAAAGACAGTCAAAGATAAGGCACCTTGCATCTTCCTAACAAGTAGTTAACAAGCATGGAAAGCCTTGTGAGTTATGTTTGGAAAAATACATATATTTGACACTTGCAATTAATTGTGAAATGACTGCTATTGGCTAGGTCCTCCTACAGACATGCTTCTTTCTATTGCTTTGGAGGATACACCACTGGCATGACACCCTCAGAGAGTAAAACAATGTCAGACCTCAGATATTAATTGGCTGAAAGATGGAAACCTACATCACAGGCCCTTGTATGTAACAGTTTAGCTAAAAACATTTCTTCTACTCCCATCCCCAACAGCATTTCAGCTCTGGGATTAATACCCACCTCAACATCCAGTAGATAAAATGGCATAAATCTGTAAGCAGGGGACCTGGACCACACAACACAGATTTCCTTGTCCTGCATCCACCAGCCCTTTATCTGCAATTCGTATTTCCTGCTCCTGTCCACGCTGTAGGCATTTCTGTTGTATGAATGTCAGCTGAAAGTGACACCAACTGCTCCACAAGCTAAAGAGGCAGTTTTTAAGCACAGATCATAAATATCATTTCATACATCTGGCTGTGTCTGGGCCTTTCTAGTCATGATACGGCTCCCTCCTCTCCATGTCTGGAACCCACAACCCGTCCCTATGTCTTTGATCCTTTTGTCTCAGCTAAAGAAAGCCACACTGATATATAAAGCATGTGTGATACATCAGCCTAGTGGAAAGCTCCTTCATGCATTAGCCATCTTCTGAAGGAGTGAGATTTTTGTGGTATGACCCACAGAGCCAAACCTGCCAGCATTCCCTGGAAAGCAGGAATAAGGGGGAAAAAATCTGAGCTCATTATTTGAGACCTGATCATATTATTATATAGATGTAAATTATTCAATAAAACATGCACCCGGTTCATTTCCCTACTGCTACCCTGGAAAAGGGGCCCTGGGGGCTGGATGCTGCCATGGGGGCATACCAATCCATTTGGAAAGCAGGGAGTGGGTTTGTTCGTGCTGGTGAGCAGGAACATCTGGAGGGGAAGGAGGGTGCGTTCTCAAGCAGAGCAACAGCTGGCTGCCCTGAGCGTCCACCCCAGGCACAGCTGACACACAGACAGAAGCACTGCAGCAGCACTTCTGCCTCCCTCCCTCCTTCAGCACTGCTTCCAAGGGCTATTGCTCTCACATCACATCCTCAGCTGCTCTGCAAGCTGCTTCTCACTTAGACCATCCCTACATGGCAGTGGCACGACCCTGGCTTCTGGCCCAATGCGGTATAAGGACAGGGGGTGAGGGGGAGCCAGGAGGCATGAGTAAGTTCATTTCCAAATACAGCAGCACGTTGCTATCAGTGATTGCAGGACTGTTCATACCAGCAGCAGATAATTTGTGCATAATGTCATGCGACATTACTAATGCTGCTGGGTTCCCTCCCAAGTGGAATACCACCCCCTTTGAGGCAAAGCCCAGCTGGTATTTAACCACACAAAGGATCCCTATCAACCATTCCTTCCCCTAAAACTCTGATAAATCGCTGTCCTGTTCCCGTGCAAGTCACAACAGCCTTGACAACCTCCCTCCTCCATCATCATTGCAGAAACCATTTTCCCCCAGTAACCACTGGTGTTCAAAGCCAGGCTGTAAGACCAGCTCCCCCAGGACACACAGATGACTACTCTCCAAAAGAATCCCCATCACTACCACACCAGAGAGCTGGGGGTCAGGTCTCCGACCCATTAATCAAGAGCCTCCTGTGCTTGCCACAAAGCCACAGGGCCATTCAATGCTCCAAAGACTTCCTTAATTAAAACTAGAAATCAAATTCTCAAAATAGATATGATTCTATATTGGACCAAATCCTAGATTTGGTTTTGATCTTTCGAGTCAAGCCGTCTCCTTGCCTTCCACTGGAAATCACTAAATGGAAGCTTTTGGCACCCAGTGCGGCAGGCTCATAATAAAAGTGCAAGCAGCAGACTAATAATTCCTGAAATCTGAAATGCTGGGAAAGAAGTCAATGAAAATTCTGGCATTTTAGTGCTCTTGCCCAAGTTGCTAGATGTGTTTGTTGCCACAAAGTGTGGAGAACTGGTGTGCTGCAGAGCTGTCAGAGCACTCTGTGCCACAACACGCAAGCTGATTGCTTTAATGAAGACCTTTATAATCATAGACAACATTTTTTGGGGAGAGGTGGGAGCTGAGGAAAGACAACTGATTTATCAGATAGGCATGATGCCAGTTCAGAAACTGAAAATCTCTCCAGCACATTCTCCATCATTATTGTAGATCAAATGATCGAGGGGGCACATTACTAACACTTACCTCTTTTTATTTCATCATTGGAACAACCCCTGGGAAAATCTGAGCCAAAGAAAAGATACTGTCAAACTCTGCCCTTACAAGGCAGTAGGTTAATCAGAAAGCCCTCCAAGATCAGAGAAGCATTAAGGTTGGAAAAGACCACTGTGATCACCTTGTCCAGCCAACCCATCCCCACCATCCCCACCAAACCATGTCCCTCAGCGCCACATCAACCCTCTTCTTGAAAGCCTCAGGGACAGTGACTCACTGCCTCCCTATGCAGCCTCTGCCAATGTATTGCCACTCTTTATGAGAATTTTTTCCTAATATCCAACCTGAGCCTCCCTTGTTCCACTTAAGGCTCTTACAATGCAATGCAATGTAGACAGGTCATCTAAGTCTTGAATTTGTCCCAATAACCAACCACAACCTGAGCAGCCTGAGTTCATTCCCTATTCCAGGTGGATAGAATGGAACAGGATGCTCGTTGCATGAGAATTTATTTCAGCCCATGGCACTTACATCAGATCTGCCTCCAGCCCCTAGATGAGATGGGCATTTGGAAGCATTTTTTCAAGGGCAGATGTTGGTTTCTCTTGCTCCAAAGTTGTGAAAAAAATGTCAGATGTTAGGAAGGAGGTATGAGGGAAAGTGAAAGGAAAGATAGCTAGTCATTGACATGAGTGTAAAAAAGATAGCACAAGACAGTACACATCTTTTTCCATTTTCTCTGTGCTGACACTCAAGTCTTAGAGCTTTAGACAGGAGGTGGTTTCTTGCACAGGGATCCTAAGTAGATAAAGCTGCCTTTGTCTGTGGCTTTGGAGTCACAGAAGAACTGTTCATTGACTTCAATGAGCTTCACCTAAGACTAAAAATTCTGAGTGTCCTTGGGTATCAGTGAACGTAACACAGTCTGAGCTAAGGCATAATGAGTACACAAAAGTTCTGTTTCTAATGATTCTGGGTTAACAACTGCCTTTTCTTGGAATGCATTTTCAAACTGATGGTAAATCATATATTCTTTTTTTTTTATCATTATTTTTTATTTTTTGAAGCAGTGACTTTCCCCATGGCTTTGCTTTGTGTTGTTTTATTTGGTTTGCCTTGGTTTTCCTAGAGGTTCAGAAATGGAGATGGCTTTATCCACAAACCCACACTTAATCAGGGTCAGAGCATCTTACTTCTTCCCAATTCCCAACCACTGCATCTGTCTTTGCAAAGACCATTAATTAACGCCTTACCCAGACCACAGTTGGCCTTCTCTGCTGAATATCCTGACAATCAGTGCCAGCTGTTAAGGATGACACAGCCCTTGCATGTACTGAGAAATAGAATGAGACCACAAATCCGTTTCACATCACTCACCACTAGCATACTAAAGCCTTTGACCATCACAGCCAAAATAGACTGGCCCCAGGACAGACCCCTAGGGGACACAACTCAGCATCTGGCCTCCACCTGGACATGGAGACTTTGACCACAACAGTGTTTGCAACCAGTCAGTCAATTCCTTATGAATTTGAACAGTCCACCTTTCAAATCCCTGACCTTCCAGTTTAGAGATAAGGATGTGATGTGGCACCATATCAAAGGTCTTGCAGAATCCAGGTAGATGATTTCTATTGCTTTTCTTTTGTCTAGAGATACCGTTACTCCATCACATTGTTCAGGCACAATTTGCCCTTGGTGAAGCCGTGCTGGCTGTCACAGATTACCTCCTCATCTTGCATGTGCCTTAACATGACTTCCAGGAGGATCTGCTCTATAATCTTCCCTGATATGGAGGTGAGCCTCACCAGCCAGTAGATCTCTGTGTTTTCATTTCTGCTTTTCTTAAAAATGGGAGCAATGTTTCCCTTTTTCCAGTCACTGGGGATTTCACCTAATAACCACAACTTTTTGAATAAGATGGAGAGCAGCTTGGCAACCACATCAGCCAGTTTCTTCAGGACCCAGGGATGTATGTCATCGGGCCCCAACATGATGCCTTCTCTTTCATCCTTTCTCCCACTGTTCTGTTCCATTTGCAGAATCCTGATGCTGTATCCTACCCAAGGTACAGCATCAGAAGAAAAGACTGCTTGGCTTATTTGGCTCATCCTGAGCAAAATATGAGCAGATTAGTATGAACTGGTGCACACAACTATCATTAACCTGCCAAGTCTCCTTCATCTGGAAAGCCACCTTTGTCCATCACAGCTGAGTTATTTGTACGTATATTCAGAGCATGCTATCATATGAGCTAGTAAATTCCCAAGGAGAAAACCAGTCAGTAACACATAGCTGTCTTAAGTTAAATCCAAAACCTAGTGGAACAACATATGCAGAGCAAACTTCTGCTCCCAATAGATAAGTAGTAATTTTTTATTTATAACTAGCTCAATTAGTAGCAACTCTGACAGGATTTTGCCAGGGAATCCAAGCTGACAGGCAATGGTATAAGAAACTAAGAATAACAATATATCACCCACAGAATCCCCCATGACATGAGAAAATAGAAGAGTGCCTCTTTGCTGTTGCTAATGGTCAATTAGTCTTGTGGCTAATCAGAGGGTTTAAATTCTTCAGGCCTTCAATCCAGGACTACAGTCTCACATTAAGAATAGCATCAAACTCAACAGTGTACACTGTACATGACATTCATGGAAACAAGTAGTTCTCTCAGACTAATAACTATTCTCTCATTCCTTTGGGTCTTGACATGCCGTGGCTTCAAACTCGAGTTATTTCGTGTTCATTTGCCTTCTTTGTGGCCCTGTGTGAGGTCTTTCTGGAGTTTAAGCTGGAGGACAGCCAAGGTGTCAAAGGGACACCTTTCCTCCAAGCTGTTGAGTGGAATGTCCTAAGTTTATGAACACTGGAGTAATTCTAGGTATATGGCCCTCGTGAGCACCATCAATCAGGGACTTTCATTTCAAACCCTCCCTACTTTTTATGGCACTTCCCATGGCTGGGTAAGAGGAATGCTGTCCCCCCACCCCCTCTCTCCAGATCACTGCAGTTTACTGAAGTTGCTGAGCCGGGTGCTAAGTTGTTTCTAATAACCAGCGGGGCACTCCCAGCAGATTCCTGATGAGGACTGTGGAAATCTGAGAATTAAAATAAGTAAAACAAACAAACAAAAAAGCAACCAACCAAACAAAAACACTTAAATATTCCAACCCAATCTAAGGTTAATGTAAAACTGTCTTAGTTAGTTAGCTGGGACAAAACATGAGTAAACTGTATGTGGCTATGGATCATTCACATGGAGAAATGCACTCTCCACATAAACTCACAGCACTGATAGGTGAGAGTCTGCAAGAAACAGTGCTAACATCTCAGGCACTTCTAAATGTACTGACTTACCTACTAATTTATTTACCTGTCACTTGCAAAGCTCTGGAAATTTTGGACATGGTTTAGCGGGCCATATTGTGGTAGGTGTATGGTTAGACTGGGTGATCTTGGAGGTCTTTTCCAGCTTTAATGATTCTAAATCAGTGTTGAACATAGTGATAATCTCAGGGAATATTATCTATGTTAAAATAATGTAAACAGGAAAAGAAATAAGAAAAGAGATTGAAATAACAGTTTAAGGTTTTTCCAAACACTAGAATTACTCAGTCTTAGAGACTGCAGGACCTATTCAGAGAGATGCTGATCACATACATCCATTTTTCTTAGAATACTATAGGAGTTCAAATATTCAAACAGGCATGAAGGCTATCAGAATAGGAAGAAAGACCCATTTTACAAAGCTGCTCATGAAAGAACCAGAACAGACATAGTTATGATTATGTGCTATCTATACCATTTATTGGAGTTTTCCTCCGTAATCAATCTCTGACCTGGCAGAATCTTAACTTCCCATTAGAACATGTCAATCCTACTCAGACTCAGTGGCAGTTAACAAGACAGGCAGACCAACCTTCCTCCTGTTTGTTTGGGAATTTGCTGGTAAAACACACATTGGTTTCAAAGTGCTGTATGATTGCTTCCGTTTAATGAGAAAATGTCATTTTATTCCAGAAAAACTCTTGGGTTTACAGGCAGTCACTCTCTAAGTGTCTGCCAGGTTAAGAGTAAAATATCCCATCAAAGTTTGAAAATGTTTCCCAAGAAGTTTGCTATGGATTGGTGCTTGGGGAAACAGATTGAATGAGAAAACAAGAGCCGCAGGCCAGTCTATCATACTGTCCATGGAGTAGAACTATATTCAATAGCCTCCTCTCCTTCTTATCTTCTGTGCTGTGCATCAATTTGGCTTCCTGAAAGGCTCAGCTGACTGTCTCCCTAGACAATGTAATCTACTGATGGTACAGGGAGGACACAAAAGCACTTTGAAAGCATCTACATGGACTTTAAGGGAAGAAAAATAAAGTAAAAAGAAAGAACAAAAGAAAAGAACTCAGGGCTGTATTTCCAGCAATTCAGACCAGCATGCTAGGTCCAAATTCAGTCTGCTTCATTTTAACATATGGCTCAGACCTGTGAATGAAACGTGCCTTCCAAAGAGCACGTGTAACTGTAGTCCTCAGTCCTAAGATAGGAATCCTTTCCTGGATGAAGCAGCAGAGCAGTGTGAAGGAGCAATGAGGGCAACTCCTGGGGGCCATGAGCTGCAGCAGTATGAGTCTGATCCTGCACATTGCTCCTGGGTGCCCTGGAGAGCCTGAGCCTTCTCAGTACTCCCAGGGAATAGGAAAATGGATCTCAGCAGTGTAGGATCACCTTCCTACGTAAGATTTATTCTTGCCAGTCCAGAGCCCTCCAGAATCAAGTCTGTGAGATACCCCTGGATTCAGCAGCGTATCCTCTTAGGCTTTTTCACCTTCCTGCTCTACACCACAACTCGTTTTCTTACTTAGCCTTCTGCTTTATGCCTTGAGCTGTCTCCAGCAGTGGTTGAAATGGCAGAGGATTGCCATCGTCTGACGTGGAGTTGGCCAACACAGGACCAAGGTGCACACAGGCATTCTCCCCAGCAGCACTGCTCCTCCTCCAGCCTTCCCAGGCATCCATCTCCCAAGGCTACAGTCACTGGCTTTGTCCAGCTATTCTGCTGTCTTGAAGGAAACAAGGAGGGTATTTTCTTTGCTAGTCCCTTAATTCCATCAGCAAACATTCCCTCCCATACACACATACAAAAAACCATGAGCTGGGAAGAATTGCTCTATGCACCATCTTGCATTTGCCAAATGGATTAGCTAATAATTGCTGGGTGTCTCAAATGCAAAAGGGCTCCTGAGCAGGACAGGGCTTGGCCTGTATTTACTTTATTTATCATTATTATTTCCCTCCTCCTTTCTCACCCTTGACAAAACCCTGATCTGCTTCCTAAATCCTTTCTTTTGGGAACAAGGGAGGGACATGGGGTCTTTTATTAGCAAAGCCTGAGAGCCTAAAAGTGAGTTTGGGAGGCAGGATATTGACCTTTGAGGCACCTAATGCTGTATTACAAGGTCTAATCCTACATTCCAGGGCGGCCTGAAAAATGAGGAAAGGAGGAGTAGAAAAGAAGATATCACCCACTGTGCAAAATGCATTCACTCCAAATGAAACAGAGCTCACTGCAAGGGAGGTGATGAGACAGAGGGCAAAAAGGAGACAAAATAGATTCAAGTGCCTTTTTTTTTTTTTTTTTTTTTGAGGATATACAGAAAACTCTGAAGTGCAGAGGATCTCTAGAATTATTTATCGAACAGATGATTTCAGTCTCCCTCCTTCGTATCACTCGCCATGCTCTGCCAACAGTTCTCTACTCATGGCTGTCATAAAGCATTTATCACACAAGCAGTGGGGTCAGGGCAATTGTGGTCCCCACCAGAGCCAGGGAGCACACAGCAGTGTGGTGGGTAAGGATATTTTTGAGAAGTAGGCACCGGGGAAGCAACAGGACTTCATAAAAGCTCTTAACAGTGCTCCACTCTGGACTAAAGTAGAATGACCAAAACTGCTCCACCCTGTCACCAATGGGATGATGGATAACGCCATGAGACAGGTGAGGTTCTCCCTCTGTCCACGTTACAGCAGCCAGCAGGATTCAACACCCAGTCTATCTCAACAGGTGACAGTGCTTGTTGTAGCCCTAGGCCAGGCCCAGTGATCTCACTGCTCAGATATTTTACTTCTCTATGTTGTAAGGATGTTGGGATCTGACATCATGCAGTGACATATCTGAGCCATAATGTCATCAGTATAGGTCTTTTTTTTTTCATAGTACTGCTGTGCATTCACACAGTAAAGTGGAAACAAAAGGAATCTCAACATGACAGGGATAAAAAGAACCCTAACCAATCTATAAATTAGAATGGAAAAAAAAAAAAAAAAAAAAAAAAAAGAGAGAAAAAAGAAGGGGCAGCATTTGAAAATACCTTCATATGGATGTTAATCTCCTTAGTTGTGATTTGGAGTACATCTCAAGGTTTTGGTGTGCACCAAAACAAAGAACACAAACTTGAAAAAATGGTACCTTCAGCACAGTCTTTCCTCATTCTCCAGTAGTGCAGAGTGGGGTCCTGGAACAATGTGAATTGCTTTGTTTTCATTGGTGTTTTTTTATGAGCAGGAGTGACAAACCAATGAACAGTGCTCAAAGTTTGACAGGACTTAGATATCTATTGAACCTCTAAGAGGTTTTACCTTGAAAAAATACTTTCTTAGGAAGAGAGATGTAAATAACTCATGGGAATTCATTTTCATAACACTTTGTTCAAAAAGAAAAGGAATGTTTTAGGATGAAAATTTCCTTCTCTGGCATGTACAGGGTGGAATGATTTGTGACATTCAAATCAATCCGGGGCAGAGAGAGTAAGGAATGGAATTAGCTCCTTGGTGAAGTTTAGAGTGCTTTTTAATTGCAGAATTCTCTCAAAGACAAAGTCAGATCCCACATATTTTGTGTTCCTCCCAGGCTGCCTCTCTGCAGATTCACTGATACATACTCACCTATAAACCCAGACAACTAATAATTAGATTTCATTAATGAAGTCCCATGAAAGCTCCAAGCATCTCAGAGTCCCAACTCCCCCTGAAGTCTGAGGACAAGTGAGAAAATTGAGGTTCTGTCCTGGGACTTGGGAGCTGGGTGCAATCACCTACATAGCAGTCACCACTGACTGCTGTAAAATTGCTCTGAGTTCACATTCCTTGATCACATTCTTGCTCCTCTACACAGAAACCTCACTTATAAACTGTTATTCTCTTGGTTTACACTCATGTGAATTAAACAAAATAAACCAAAGCAAATTAGCCCTGACTAGCTTTGAGTTCACTCCCTTTTGCAAGACACACACCAAGGCTTTGCTGACGGCATCGTCAAAACCAAAAGACAATTAAATTCCCAGTTCCCTTTAAAACTAAATGATCCTCTCCAGATTGCAGGTTATGCTCTGAACCAGCCAGTGAATCCATCAAGGGACAGATAGAAGAGGTTAGCATTATGGGACTCAGTTGCACAGCTCTTTAAATGGTGCAAATCATCATCGTGCAAATCATCATCATTGGATGAACTTCCAGGGATCCTGACCTGACCTGATGGAATTCTGGTTCAGGATCTGAACATTCTACTTCTTAGCTTAGGCAGGAAAAGTATGTTTGTTATTCCAAAGACAAGCTTGTTCTTCCCCCCCCCCCCCCCCTCCTCCTGGATTCACAGCAGCCAGCAAGGAGAAAAGAGGGGTTGGAGAAGCTCATTGCCTTGCTAATCTGTGGTTTGCAACAAGAGCTGTGGAAAGGCTTCTTGAAGGAAAACCAAACTGGCTTCAGGAGAAAGCCAAACCCAAGTGTTTGGGAGGGATATAGGAGAGAGGATGAAGCGTGGGGAGGGGAAGAGGTAAAGGAGGGTAATAAGAGCTGTGTGTGGTACTTCCACATAGAGAAAAACATCTTGAGGAATGGGTTTGGGATTCCTTCCTTTGGAAACATTTAGAAGAAAAAAAAAAAAAAAAAAGGAGCTGAAAATATCATTTAAGAAGAGGTTAGAAATGTTAAAAAGTTGAAATATGCCCCCCCAAAAACTTGAGGGTTTCTCTCATATCAGCACTCCATTTCCAGGAGAGCACACTGGGTTACGTGACCAACAAATGCGTCCTGACCCCAAACACACCACAAGGATAATAGATCTTACATCGCACTTTCCTTTGGTAGAGTTCAGAACACTTTATGGGAGAATTTATGTTTTCCACGAAAAAAAAAAAAAATAAATGTTTTCCAACAGGAACTAGAACCAGAAAAAAAAAAAAAAACCTTTTAGAATTTTTCCCTTTGAAAACAAAATCTAAAGGAAAAAAACATGTAGGGGAAAAAGTGTTTTGTTTAGAACCAAAACATTTCACTTCTGAGAGGAAAGCTGAGGCATGGGTAGGTTAATGTGGCTTGTCCAGAAACCCACTCGAGACTTGCACCTAGATCTCCTCAGCCACAAGCCAGTCTGCCTTAAGTTAAACTGCAATGTCAACAGAGATTTCAGACAAACATCGAAAAATGAGTGCAGTATTAGCAGCAAAGACGCCGGGTTATAAACCAGCCTCTTTGAAGATCCCCGTGCCCACACACATACTATTCATCACTGGCATATATAGCTGAAAAGCAGGCTGTTCCCAGAGAGGCCACTCACCTCTGTTATCCCCCCGGAATAACCAACCCACTTAGAGCACTCCTCGTGCAATCTGCTCGCCTGCTCTAATACCACAAGTACTACATATGGAAGGTCAAGCTGAACACGCACAAGCCATTGCCAGGGCTCTGAAATTTCTGTGTGCAACTTCTGTGAGTGAATTGCCCTGAATGACAGTGAGTTTCAGTCTCTCCAAGACCCAAAGATTTTCTCCGAAGCAAACGGCACGTTAATCCTGCGTGGAGCTTTTACGGAGCACACGGATCATGTCATGTATGGAGACTCTCAAGATGTCATCTGCCACTTAAAAGGTACTAAGAGAGCCAAGAATAGCAGAAACCCAGAGCAGCACATACCCTTGGGTACTCTACAGCTGTGCTCAAGTCTGGAAGACATGTAATTTTCACACTATTTCTCACCAACCTACATTCAGTCAACTCCATTTTCCCAGCTCTGTGGTCTAAACACACCAATCTCCAGTTTTCACTCTGCTTTCTTGTTCAAATGAGCTTGCAGTACCCCTGCATAAGGCACTTTGAGTTCACTTTGGTTTTTTGCTCTGATTTATAGTGGCTTCAGGAGTTGGCTCTCCTATTGATAACTAATTATGTCAACAAATTGAGAAAAAGAAACATAGCTGGGTGAATGACAGTAGAGCAGTAGATGTGTCACTCCACTTCCTTTCTGCCTCCTCCTTTTGTGGGTGAAGACGTTTTTGCAACCTTCAGCAGTAGCTTTAGCTATTTCTCCAAGTTAACCATCCACACTCATATAGAAAATAGAACTTCAAGGGAAGCATTCACTCCAAGGAAAGAAGGAGGAATTGATTATTTAGGAGGAAAAAAATATAATTTAAGTACTGTCAGTCATTAGCCACCATCTACCAGTGAACAGCATAACAGATTTCTATCTCAGCTGGAATCAGTCACATAACACTGATACCCTCTCAATAAATGAAGCAAATCTGTTCCAGATGAGCAGAGAGATTGTCATGAATTTCACACCTAAAAACAGCATTAGGTGTAACCAATCTAAACTGTCACCAAACCTGAGAGAAGAGGATGCAGAAAATACCTTGAAAGGCAAGTTATTTTTATGGAATTTTGGAAATTGGAACAGAAATGCTGGACTTGCAGTAAGACCTAGAAATAAACCCAAGATTTGGTCTCCACATATGTTGATATGCCTTGTTACAGCAGCATTGCACAGCTATGTCCCTATTGTGTGACCCTGCTCGTTAGATCTACTCTCTAGGGCTTTCAAAACAAACTGGGATCAGATCTTTAAGCCTGAATTTTCTCCCTCTTTACTGAGCTGGGCACTCGGCTTTTACTGAATGGCCTTTCTACATTTCTTCTGGCCTCAGGAAACACTACTTTTTTATTGCTGCTGTGCTCTTCAGCTGATTGGACTCTAGATCTACATGAAGTGCCAGAACACACCGTGGCAACAGAAGGGTTAACATAATACCCAAGGCATGCTTTCAACTTTCAAAGCAATTAAAAGCTGGACTTCTGCATGATTTACTGTCAGATACAGCACTCAGAAATATCACCCCTTCTCATTCCAATGGCCAATAACTCACTGAATTCACATCCCCTCAGGTCCAAGAAATTTGGGTATCATGCACTTGGTGCATTTATCTAGAGGCTTTTTTGGTTACGTTTTGTTTTGATGGTATAAGCCTTAAGTGAAACTCCACATGAGCAAAAAAAAAAAAAAAAATCCATCAGCAACTGACAGCAGAGAGATAAACTGTAGATTAGCCATTGGCAGTCACCATGTCTTCCAGACATGCCTTCTCCAGCCACCACGTGATCAAGAGAATCCCTGTCTCCCATGATGAAATGAGCTTGTTACAGAGAAACCAATGTAATATTTGTCTCTGGCTAACAGCCCCTGTGGAGTGTGAGAGATGAAGGCTGACTCCAAGGAGAAGCATGGAGTTCATATGACCTGTCAGAATGAGAACCTGTTTCTACCTGAAAGGAGACTGTGGCAAGATGGGGGTCTGCCTCTTCTCCATGTAACTAGCAATAGGACTAGAGGGAATGGCCTCAATTTGTGCCAGGGGAGATTCAGGTTGGTTATTAGGAACAATTTCTTCTAGGAAAGAGTGGTCAGATGCTGGAATGGGCTGCCCAGGGAGGTGGTGGAGTTACCATCCCTGGAGGTGTTGAAGAAACAATTGGATGTTGTACTGAGGAACGTGGTTCAGTGGGGAAATACAGGTGATTCGACTAGAATCCTCTTAGAAAATGTCATCATTTAAAAAAAAAAATAAAAATAATTAAAAAAAAAGAAAGAAAAAGCCTACAGGAATGTGTCAAAGGCACAGGAAAACTAAAGAAACAACAATCTACCCACACATGTACTTTTCTCTAAACCATGAAAAAAATTTGGCTTGGACTGAACTGAGTTGAATATGAAGACTAAAATCAGTCACTAATTAATGGTGTCTGGTTTTCTGGTATTTATGCACCATAAAAATTAATAAGGGATTTCTCTGGGAAAATAAACGGTTAGCTGGAAGGCCAGTTTTAGTCTTTGTTTTTTTCAGCCAGTCACAGCCACTCCGTGAGATCTCTTGAAACTTCAAGCTGGTTAATTCCCAGGAACTTTCAGTGATCTACCAAAGCCAACTCTTCAGACAAGGAGTTGATACGTTCTCCCCGATATCCATATGCAGAGACTGGATCTGAAATTTAACTGCACAGAATTCATCATCTCTAGCTACATAGGTGCAGAAAGAACAGGCTCTGCACTAATATTAACTGCTATCAGATCTGATGTACTGCATTCTGGCACTAGGTCTAGATACTAGGTTAATCCTTAAAACAAATGGACGTGGTATTAAATGTTGTACCTAAGCTGGAAAACTCTGCCTTCCAGAACTTTTAACTGGTGCAGAGCTGCAGAAGCATGAAAGAAGGCTATAAAGACAGCAGATACAGAGCACAAATACACTGCACTTGGCCTCACTAAGGGCACAGATATCTGAAGTTCCCTGCCTTCCTGGTGGAGTTCCCATGCTCCTTATCAGTATCCCAAGAGGAAAATCCATTGCACCACCACCACCACCCCACCCGGGGAAGCAGCACATAGCAGCTTGGGTGTCCTGGCAGAAATGAGCACATTGCATCCTGCTGAGCAAACCCCAGTGCAGAACAGCAGAACTCACCACAATAACCTGCTAGGCATGGAGAAAATGAACCCAGGAAACCATGTGTAGGTTTTCATGTGAAAGACTAGCACTAGCATCAATCCTTGCGTAGCAACTGGAGCCTCAGCTGGAAGCTCTTAGCCAAATCTTCAGCTACTGTAAATCAGGATAGATTCTGACACTGACAGAGCTCTGCTAATTGACATCATCTGTGGATCTGGCCGCCTTCTTTTTTTTTACTTTTTTTTTTTACTTTTTTTTTTTTTTTTTAATTTTCTTTGCAGCTATCCTGGAATTGGTGACTTGAGCTTTTCCTGCTAATGAATCCGCTTCCTTCACTGGCACAACATGGGAGGAGGAGCCAGTGGGCACTTTAAGGCAGCGAGGTCTTCTTTGAGGCCTGTGGAGAGCTGCAGGTGTTTGGCTTCGGATGAAAGGAGGAACTAACAATGCTGGTTTATTCCTGACATTAGCTCTGATATTTTGATGAAGTGTTTCAGTGATGTCAGAGCCAAACCTTAGGAAAAATATATATGTATGTAGTACACACGGTTTGGACCAGTGAATGTCTTAGAAGTACATGATTGTTTTTATTGCGTTGATTTAGAGCACCAGCAGTGCTGAATCATGTTCAGCCAAAGAAATATCAGGCAGACAAAATTTACTTTTCTCTTTGCAGAAAGAGGGAAGAAGAATTACGCTGAATCAAAAGATGAAAATATGCACCCGTTCAAAAATTTCTTATTTTAATGATACTCTTTCTTAAGAAGGCAACCACAAAACACAGAGATGTTTAATGCATTAAGAACATAGTCTGCTGGACAGAATAATCTGAATTTAGTCAACCCACCGGCCTGCTTCTCACTGGGTGGGCTCTGGCTTGGGAGGCAGTAGGTTTTCACTTGATTCCATTAGATTAGGCCAATGTGCCACGGCCTTTATAAAATCATGAAGGTTAGAAAAGACCTTTAAGGTCATCAAGTCCAAATATCAGCCTACCACCATCATGCCAATTAACCATGTCCATAATTAGAGATGGTATCTAAAATTTTTGCTAGTAGATTGTCAGCATAAATGCTATGGGAAAACAGATTTTGATGAGAGAGCACAACAGACCTGAATGACATCCAGTGCCACATGCACTCAATGCACTCAGTCCTCAGCAAGTTTGCAGGCTAAGCTGAGTGGTGCAGTTGATACAACGGAAGGAAGGGATGTCATCCAGAAGGACCCCGACAAAGACAGAAGGTTGGCCCGTATGTTGAACCCTAATGAGGTTCAACAAGGCCAAGTGCAAGGTGCTGGCAATCCTAAGTATGCATACAGACTGGGAGAAGAACTCCTTGAGAGCAGCCCTGCAGACAAGGAGTTGGGGGTCCTGGTGGACAAATCTGAACATGAGCAGTGTGCACTTGCAGCCCTTAAGGCCAACTGTACCCTGGGCTGCATCAATGGAGGGGTGGCAGTGGGGAGAGGGAGAGATTGTCCTCCTCTGCTTACCCCTTATGAGGCCCCATCCGGAGTACTGCATCCAGGCCTGGTCCCCCAGCACAGGAGGGATGTTGAGCTGTTGGAGTAGGTTCAGAGAAAGGCCACAAAGATGATTAGAGAGCTGGAGAACCTCTGCCTTGAAAGCATGTTGAGGTTGCTGGACTTGTTCAGTCTGGAAGACAGAAGGCTCCAAAGAGAGCTCAATGCATCCTTCTATCCTCCCTCCAGCAGATGCTGCCTGTGGAGCTCTACTTCATTTTGGGTATGGGAGGGATGTGCTCAGGTTTCTGTATGTCCTCAGCCTGTCTTGAAGTCATCTGTTCTTGTGCAGTTATGTCATGGACCTTCATTTCACTGTTACTTCATGGCAAATTCTCAGAGGAGGCTCAGATTTGTCTTCATGCAGAGTAAGAATAAACATGAAAGCACAAAAAACAGCAGCATACTTATGGCACTTGAAAGAAAACCAGTTTCCTGATCGTGCTATTTATATTTGCACTTTGTTTCCACTTAAGGCAGAGGCTCACACAGCCATGCAGGCCAAGTCTTGGTGGCACAGAGCTGGAAGAAAGGTTGTGATTGTGGCCCAAGTTCTGCTGAGCATTCTGGGCACAGATCAGAGCTCAGTCTGTATCACAGTAGTTTATTTCTTAATTTGTTTGTTTGTTTTAATGTCAAGAATGGCTTATGCAGTCAAAAGACAAATACATACATTCTCTTTCAAGTCTTTCAATTCAAGAGAAAATGGGACTATGTTTCCACGAAACTAAAAGAGAAGATTTTGCACTCTGGCAACAACTATTTACCTATGGTTGAATCTTCAGTAAAAGATGATTTCCCCATCAGAAATATTTTGTTTGGGTCAAAAAGTTCATTTGTATTCAAACAAATAGCAGCATTTAAACAAGTCCTGAACACAGTGAATAGGTGCAGAAGTGGGGGCCATACAGCAACACTACATCACTATGTCCCAAGGCCTGGTTTCCATACCGAATCCAGTCCTGACACCTCCAGGCAGCAGTGTGGGGGCTTTGCAATGACACCCAGCAAAGCCCCCACACTGCTGCACCTCGACTGTGGCAGGGGTGATGAATTAAAGGGGAAAGTGGAAAGTATATATCAATAAATGGATTTACATGAAACTCACAAAAAACCTTCCCCTGAAGCACACTCTGGTCCCAGGCATCTGGCTGAGGCTTCTTCCTCACTAAAGTCATCCTGATTCTCTGCCCTTCATTTCTGTCCATCTTTGGGAATGGGAGAGACCAAGCTCATCCCACCTTGAAATGAGCACAGGAAAGCATCCAACTCCTCTGTTTTCAAGAGAAATTTCAGATCCCTGAGCTCCAATAATGTTTCAAATGATTGGACACCTTCTGGGACTCTGTACTGATGGGTAGAATACTTGTAGGCTGAGGACTGCCATGTACAACAGGCACAAACCTTGTGAGCTGGTACTAAAGCCACACGTGGACATGAGGCTCTTTGGAGATGAAGCATAACTTGCAGTGTCCATTGACTAACCTGGGAAAGAGGTCTCCTTCCCTGAGGATTTTCCCAGAAAGGCTACAACTGCTCTAAAGGCCCTGTGTGTTACCCTGGCACTAAACCACCCACAAACTGAGCCCCAGAGGATATGGAATTAACTGCTCGTTTCCCAGAACCCTCAGGCAGTTTGTCACAGGTTAATAAAAAGACTAACTGATCATGGGGGAAAACCATAATTAGGCTTACAAAATGTACCTTAGCCTTCTTGTTTTGTTTCAAATATCAGTCCCACCAAAGAAGGAGTATTTTGTGTTTCTATGATTTCCTGAGTGAAATTGAGAGGAAATGATAAAATGTGAAAGAAAAAGAAAATGTGAAAGAGAGAAAGAAAGAGAGAAAGAGAGAAAGAGAGAGAGAAAGAAAGAAAGAGAGAAAGAGAGAGAGAGAGAAAGAGAGAAAGAGAGAGAGAGAGAGAGAAAGAAAGAGAGAAAGAGAGAAAGAGAGAGAGAGAAAGAAAGAGAGAGAGAGAGAAAGAAAGAAAGAAAGAAAGAAAGAAAGAAAGAAAGAAAGAAAGAGAAAGAAAGAGAGAAAGAGAGAAAGAGAGAAAGAAAGAAAGAACTTTACAAATGAGAAGTCCTTATCTTGACATGAAAATATTATTCAGAATCTCTGTGGATTGTTTTGCTAATTTCCAAAATGGATGATCAAATACAGACTGATCCTTCTTTGACTGCCAATATTTTTAATAGGCATCTTAGTCAATGTTAGTACAGCTGTCCCTTCAAATCAACTCTTCTGATGACTCACACTTGGATTCAGAGATTTCCCGAGGTTTTATCTGCTCTCTTAATGCTCTTGGTGGACCCTTCCTTGTATCCCGTCACATGAGAGCAGGAGGTGCCTCCACATCCAAAACATACAACCCACTGGGCAATGAAAAGGACACATACAATTAAAAGAGTCAGGAAAGGAAGTTAAAAAAAAAGAAGAAAAAAAAAAAAAAGAGGGAGGAAGAAAAATATAGTGCAACAGGGTCATTTCATGTTCCAACAGATCCACATTTATACATAAAGCACTTGGAATGCCATATTTCTGCAGCCACCCTTCAGCCTTACTCATGGCGAGTTCACATCACCTGTTTCCCCTTTGAGTCGACGTTTCCAAGAACTTTGGCTTCTTGACATGCAGTTGGAAAATTAAAAGGCAAGAAAGTCTTCACATACTGAAAATACTTGACTGCTGCCTGCAAAACCCCTGGGAAATGTCAACTGCCAATGGAAATGAAGAAGAGGAAGCCATGAGACACTATCCCTACTGCAGAAAACAACAAACAAATTAACGACCATTTGAGAAATTCAGTTCCTCCCCAGTTAAACTTGTTTTATTAATGTAGGTTCTGCTGAAGATTGGAGGTGATTCGATAGCGAGCTTGCAGAAGGGAAAAAAACACCATCTTACAAATGCTCAGTCACCAGGTGGAAAAGTGCTTTCTGCCCAAAAGTCAACATGTAACGTGAGAAAGGTTTTGTGTAGATAAGTACAGGTTTGTTACTGCTTGGATTGGTCTTGGTCCCCAGGAAAATAAATAAATAAATAAATAAATAAATAGAAATAAATGCAGAAGTCTCCGGGCTGAATAGTTTGATTTTGAAGCCTCCAGTAGCTTGAAATATCTCCAAACCTATTAAACCCTGAAACCAAAATAAACATTTTGTCCTCCCTTAATGGAAGCATAAAGAATGTCTTAAGTCAACTCGTCCACTTGCCTGCCAATACCAAATTGCCCTCAAGAACATACTCTCCAGGGCTTTGTCAAATCAGCTTCAGCATTCCTCAAGCAACGGGGGGTTCTACCGTGTTCCTGGAAAGTCTATTCCATACTCTGCTCCCCTATCCTTTTTAAAAGGCACCACAGAGTGTCTGTTACCTGCTAGCAACGTAGCTGGAGAAGACTTGGATTTTCCATTCTGTGGCAAACCCCTTGTTCACAAATACCTTTCCCATCTGAATGCAAAGGAAAGCAAAATATTTTCATTATTTCCTGCTAAACACAATTTTGAGAAAAGAATTTTCTCAGATTTTGAGAAAAGAAGGACACGTGCAGCTGATGAAAATGTTCATCTCAAGGAAGAAAATTTTCATACCAACTGCAGTTTTTCTTGCTTGTATGCAGCTGAGTCACTACAGCACCCAAAATAAAAAAATAAAATAAAATGAAGAAAATAGGGTCTGAAATTCCAACTTTTTTAAATGGAAGACTATCAGAAATAACATTTGCAAACCATTTCATTTTTATCAAATTGGCTTTTTCCAACAGGACATCATTCCTGCAGAACATTTCCCATCAGCTCTCTGACAGGTCGGTGCAACACCAAGATCAGGAACGGTGCTTTCAGTTTGTGCTCTCCAAGAATTTGAACCACTCAACTATTCCTTTCTCGGGAGATGAACTTCATAGAAGGTGATCATAATGTATCTGAAGGATTCTTTTTAAACTGAAGGAATTTCAGTTATTTCCATCAGTGTAACAGGAGGCAGTTCAGGACCTAAGGCAAAATTTAAAAAGTTGGTTCTTTTTCTTTTCTCAGAACTTTAATTCTTGTATCTTTGGATTCTCCAAACTTTTTTATACACTTAAGAATCTAAATGTTCCTTAAATTTAAGGAAGTTTCAATGCACAGCTCAAGTTACTCTTGAACTTAAATGCTTGCGGTGAATTCACAAACATAGGAAAAAAAAAAAATCAAAAGAAATATTTCAGGTTGGATATTAGGAACAATTTCTTCCAGGAAAGAGTGGTCAGGTGCTGGAATGGGCTGCCCGGGGAGGTGGTGGAGTTACCGACCCTGGAGATGTTGAAGAAACATTTAGATGTTGTACTGAGGGACGTGGTTTAGTGGGGAAATGGTGGTGGTAGGTGGATGGTTGGACTGGATGATCTTGGAGGTCTTTTCCAACCTTGGTGATTCTGTGATTCTATGATTTCCCATGGAGCACTGACAGAAATGGAATCAGGTCCTGGATCCCATCCCTCTACTCTTGAGGTCACATGGGCATATACCGTATACCCTATAGATATATATATACACTTCTCAACTAGACCCCAATCCACACCACTCCCAAATTAAAGGCTTACTGCACACCCCTCTCCACCAAAGCCACCAGCACTGATTAATAACTGTTTGCAGAGGGAAGCTGTTTGTACCATCAGCTGCTTGATTCAGAAGGACTCTAACAGGTAAGATGAGGTGTCTCCAGCTCTGGAAAATGCCAGTGAAAGTAAGGCAACATGAGCAGTCTTCAGTGTCTTTGCTGGAACCGAGAAAAAGGCAGTGAGAGACTGCTCACCAAGATGTCAATCGCTGCCTGTTCCCTAACAACAATAATAAGCAGTGGATAAATAGGTCGGATACTCATGAGGGCAACCTAGAGAGGGAAATAAAAATGAGTGAAAGAAGAGGGAGGGGGAGGTAGGAGTTAGACTTTCCAGTGTTCTGAGAGAACAAGGTATTATCCTCAGCTGGGGGAAAAACAGATTTACTAAACACGGTGACCTCACTTGTTTGCATAGCATTCGGTAACGTGTGTTTTATAACCTATGCTACCTCCATGCTAGCTTGCAAAGCTTGCAAAGCCTTTCCAGCAGCAACGTGAAGGATGCCGACTGTATGGAAAAGAAATAAACCAGGCTGAGGAAGGAATGGCGCAGCTGGGTGAAACAAAAAATTGTGGTGAGTCCATTGCACCATTCTGAACACGTGAGGCAGAGGTCTTGCTTCCAGCTCACATAAAATCACGCTGGTTATTTTTGGTGAAGGCAGCACCACCTTCTGTGCAACCAGAAGAGACAGTCCCCCCAAAAAATTTTAGTTGGAATCAAAGGTGAGCTCTTTTATTATGGCAAAATTGGTATCCTTGATTGTGGTCATGAGATAAGACCATGATGCATGAAACAGGAAAACTGTTTGCTGCCCAGAGACAAAGCCCTCCGAGCCCCCAAAGCCATTCCTTAGAGCCCATCTCTGTCCCAGAGGTTCCTTTTTTCAGCTCTTAGCACTGCGAGCTGGAAGGAAGCAAATGAGCCTGTGAACTGAGCACAAAAGTTCAACAGGACTCAAAAACATCAGAAAAAGGAAAGTAAATCCTGGTGGAATAAAAATCGCAATTGAAGACAGAGGGAGGGGAACATTCTCTCTAGGATGAAGGCAAGAGTACTTACAATCAGTCCAGTTTAAAAATAAAAATAAAAATGAGCCACCAAGTCACTTTGTCTCATCCCATGTGTTACAAAAGCAGTCTGCCTGCTGGAGGAGCAGACATCGCACAGGAACCAGCTCAGCCAAGAAATCACCTATGCTGTTATCCCATACTGCGCCCAAAGTAAACAACGGAGAAGCAAATGCGTAGCAGGTGGGCTGCTGGACCCTGCTGGAAGACACAGATGGTGTTTGGCCAGAGTGAGGTAACCCCTGCCTGAAAACAGGCCACTGCATGACCCAGGACCTGCATAGCTCTCGCCCAAGCAATTGATTGTGCGTCATTTCTCCATCAGCTGATGAACACACAGCTTTACCCAGACGGGAGTGGAGGTCTGGCTGAGCAGAATGTGGATACCAGAAGAGTGGATCCACCTACATTCTCCAATATCTGACCTTGCATCAGCAATGCCTGCTTTGTTCCCCTTTTTCAACCCCAACTAATGTATTTCCTGGCCTCTGCTCCATACCAGGACCACACTTTTTCTTTGTTTTTCCATTTGCTATCTCTTTTCCCTCGTTTATTGAATTTTACTTTAAAAAGACAGACATCTTCCTGCCCTGAACTCTTGTTAGGTTTCAGCCTAAGCTTTTCCAGCTCCTGGCCATGAAGAACCTTGACCTAAGGTTGATGGTTCTTCTATCATGTTCCTAAATGCAAACAGTACTCCAGCCTTGTCTTCACTCACCCAGTGAACCCCAAAAGGGACATACAAAACAGTGGACACACTATGACCTGCTTCAGGCAAATCAGATCCTTTCTCAGCTGCAAACTGCCATGCTACAGCAGAAATGACTCATCTGATGAGCCTTGTTCAGGGCAGTAGATACTCACTTAGATTCAGTTCTGTGTTCACCCAGCCACGGAGCTTTGGGCTCACAGCCTGTTACCATTTGATCTCCCCTGTTTGTTGCTGGGGCAGACAGATGTGAGCTGGCTTCGTCCAGAGACCTGGCAAAACTGGTGAAGCAGATCTCCTCTGCTGATAATTAACACAAGACTCATTAAGGTTCCTCAACACCAGGGCACAAGGCACAAAGCAGCAGTTTAATACAGTGAATGAGGAAATGAGGTACTGAGGATGTCCACAGCTGTAAATTGGGTCTGTGTTTGACCATCACTATGAACTCAGATCCAAGCACTGTGGCAGGGAGAGGAGAGACTAAAGAAGAGAGAGGCACAGCAGGGAGCTTTGAGTGGCTCCTGTAAGCTGGTAAGTGGAAGAAACCGCCTCAGTGTCTACTGCACTTAAGAGCCTCTTGTAGATGGGAGAAATGCGTCAGCAGAGCGCTTCCATGCATTGCAGCTCAGGGCAGAAATAACAGAACCAGCCAGCATCGCTGCAGCCATCACCCGAGTAGCTACAAGGGAAGCAGGTAGACACTTCATAAGGCCAACCTGGACCCAGCCTTGCTCCCAGCAAATCTGACCGAGCCATCTTAACCAGCAAGGTGACCACGAGGAGAAGCACAGAGCTGAATTAGCGGTTGTGCTCAATATAAACAGCAAGAACTGCATTGCATCAACCATTCCTTCCAGCCGATGGTCAGCCATCACGAGGTCTGGCCAGATTTCCCATCGCAGCGGGAGCTCATTTTTTGAAAATGAAATGCCAGCCCATCCCTCCTTTTTTTTTTGATTTTCAGGAGGAAATTTCAAGAGACATGAATTTCCGGGGCAGGGAGTAGAATAACATGCAAACAACCAAACAAAAAAATCCACTTTTTTGGTTAGCCACAAGGATTGAGTAATCATCGTAGGGTGCTGTCAGCTGGCTGTTCCAAGGAGCTCTCTCCCAGCTCCACCTGGTGGCAAAAAAACACTTGGGCTTGGTGCTGTGGGCACCTGGCTGGATTTAAGGGACAGCGGGCTCAGGTTGTGGGGCTGACAGTTTGCATAAGTGCCCCCCATTTTGCATGGCATTGGCTTGCCTCCTCTTGCCAAGTCAGAAGCATCTTGTAGATATCTTCTTATAGAAAGACAAGATACTGATAGAGGCATCCTCAAGTAGTATGAATAGTTTAAGATCCTTCAAAGCCATTAAATGAGTCAAATGCCAATCTCAATCAAGATTGCTCCAGGATTTGGTCACCTTATGGTCCAAAATACAGCTCATGTCCACAGATTTCATAGAATCATAGGATGGCTTGGGTTGGAAAAGACCACAAGGATCAACACCCGTGCCATGGGCAGGGTTGCCAACCACTAGATTGGGTACCAGATCATTCTGCCCAGAGCCCCATCCAACACAGCCTTGAACACTTCCAGGGATGGGGAGTTTTTCTGGGCGGTCTGTGCCAATACCTCAGCATGCTCTCAGTGCATCTAATCTAAATCTCTCCTTTTTTGACTGTAAAAGTCAGTTTCCCTCCTGCTTATAAGCTCCCTTTAAGTCTACAATGAGATCTCTTTTGAGCCTTCTCTTTTTCAGCTACAACAGTCATAACAGCAATTGCCATATCACTGGGTTGATATTTAGCTATGTTATCTTCTGAGAGAAGGATAGAAAAAGAAATGAGAAAGAAAAGGAGTGTGAGAAGAAAGAAGAGAAAATCTCAGTAGCACAAGATCAAGTGCACAGCATTAGTCATCTTGGTGCAGGAATTAATTACAGCTCTTCTTCAAATGCTGGAATCTTCATCTTTTAAGATGTCCAAAAAAAAAAAAAAAAAGCATTTGATTTTTCAAAATGTTAAATATCTGATTTCTAAACATCAAAAAATTGTCAACTGGCAAGAAGCTCAGAGATTGGCTGACAGATAATTAAGAGGCAGAAGTCCCAAGCAGGTAATACTTTGATTTTTAACATAAAGCTGATTACAAATATTGTTGGATATACTTTCTGAAAACACTCTGTGGAAGGCTCCTTGTGTCCTTCAGGGATCTTTCTCTAGCTTACAAGTACCAGGCCTGGCTTAGACATGCCAGGAGCTGAGATCACTGGTATGAAAAACATGAGGGTGTGAGAAGCTAAGTCTTCATAGGAAATTATAGAAGCTATAGTGTGCTAATGCTGACTTCAGAAACACTTTCATGAAAGCATTGAGAGAAAACACAGTACAAAGAAGGGAGGAAAAATGGAGGAGGCAGAGTCATGCTGCTGATCCTTCTGAAAAAGGCTGTGTCCAACTGGTATCCCACTTATTCTATAAATTGCCCAAGTATATATTAAGCTAAAGGTGGATGAAGGCCAGCAAAGCAGATGTCCTAATCTAACCTCCACCCAACAGGATCCGCAGGCATTTCACTGTGGCTTGGTGTCCTCCACCCACTTGATCACTTTGGGAAGGGAGAGGAGCAATGTGAGCAGCAACAAGGTCCCAAAGATGCAACACAAAATACGCATCTCACCCTCTCAGAGGGCAGAGGACAGCATAGATGGCATTTCCAACCAAAAGCATCAGAGCAAGAGCCACGCTCTTTCCCTTAACTCAGGAATCAGTCAGTATGTTTGGAAATGAGTGAAGATGCATTGGCACAGGGAGGAGGTGGAGTCACTGTCCCTGAAGGTGTTCAAGAAGAGAACTCTGTTCAACACGGAAAGCCTCATAGAAGACCAGCCTAAGGCTGGGTTACTTTGCCAGTCAGCCAAGATACCCCACCACATAAAGACCTCCCACTAGTGTTTCAGATGTCTTCTTTATGCATTTTTTTCCCATATGTTTCCCTGTTAGAAGTAACTAAGTTCATTTTTTTTCATCTTTAATCCTTAAAAAAGAGAAAGAAATCTCAGACGAGTAAAGTCTTCTGGCCTTCCAAGTCAATCAAGTAGGGTTAGTGGCCAGATTTTCCTAACACATGCTGGAGGATTCCCCAGGGTTAGAGCTCCCTCATATTTACACCTTAGTGCCCGAGCACCTCTGTTTTCTTTTTATTCCCCCTCCCAGCAGGCTGCCCAGTCATGCTGGGGCATTGCTCGCATAGAATTTGGTCCTGCTTTAATGAGCATAATCCCTTGAGGGATACTTCCATACAAGTGAGGGGGAGAAATGGGCGATAATTTATGATGAGTGCCCTTGCAATTAGCACCTTGTATCCAGTGTGCCTGGGGAAGATGAGAAGGCCATAAATAAGAGCATTGCTGGGGCAGGCTCTTCATTCAGGAGCCGCTCAGCATAGAGGCTTCCATCTGAGATTCTCTATCAGTGGTTCATTATCAAAGAAAAGACTGAAAATCATCCAAACTACAGATTCCAGACTGCAGTTCTGATATTGCCTACCCCACCAAGTTACGTGGATGAGGGATTTCAAACTCTGATCAGAGCTCATTGCAGTTTTCCTATTAACTCAGGAAAGTTTTATATCAGTCCCTGGGTTTGGCATTTTTATAGTCACTGCTGACAGCCATGAAATGTAGAGGGTGTATGAATATGCACACATATACAGATAACACAAGATGTGAACAGTCAGTGGAGAAAGGGAACGGTAAAAAACATTCCTGGGTGCTGGAACTTGGTTGGGTATATTGTTAAAATATGAGACATTTCCCAGCCTGCTTTTAGTTAAGTTAAAAGCACACACCCAAGCAATTTATGGGCATGGATCAAATGTTAGTGTAGTCCAAGGACTGTTCCCAAGAGGCATTTTGAACAGAGCCACCTTGTTCTGGAAGGCCAGATCATTTAATAGGTTAGATGGGGACTGTTTTATGCCAGGTGGCATCAGCTTCAGGGCTAAGTTGAATTAACTCATGAAGGTGTAGCCAGAAAGTCTGTCCTGCTCACTGCACTGACAATATGATTCCTGGAAGCAGTAGCATAGATGACCTGGGAGAGCACATAGAAAGTGAAATGGCTCCTCTGCTTTTCTGATCACCTTTATAAACCAGGTCATAAGGGAAATGCTTTATTTTGCATCTGACAGCTATCCCCTCTATTACCCTGGCTGCAGCACATCAGTACTATAGCCAGCAGCACACGAGGGAGTCATATGTTTAACATAATCTCCAGCAAGCCTTGATTTCTCCTGCAAGACTGGCAATTAGAAGGAATGGAGGATACGGCTTCAGTACAAGCCAGGCTTGAAGTGAATCAATGAAGAAACACAAAATGATGGAATCATTTGAGTTGGAAGGGACCATTAAAGGTCATCTAGTCCAACTACCCTGCAATGAACAGGACATCTTGATGTTGCTTGATGAACCATGCTGTTTTCTCCTGCCTGCTTCCCATCACTTAAAGGCTACCCAGGGAGGTGGTGGAGTCACACCATCCGTGGAGGTGTTCCAGAACTATGGAGATGTGGCATTGAGGGATGCAGTTGTTGGGCATGGTGGCGGTGGGCTGATGCTGGACTTGATGATTTTAGTTGTCTTTTCCAGCCTTAATGATTCTATCATTCCATTATTCTAAATAACTCTATTAGGACCGTTAGGATTGAGAAGTCCATGTGGACCTTGAATTACATCACTGATGCTGGTGACCTGACTATGCCATCTCTTCTCTTGGCGATTAGATTCATTTCCTTATTGTCCATGTAAGATAGATTTTTATCATACACGCCTGTTTTATGGGAAGCTCTGTATAAAATTTGACTCCTCATTTTTATTTTTTTTTCTTTCTCCCCATGCTGGTTTTTGTTTTTTTTTTTTTTTTTTTGCTCACAAATACAAATGCTCTCCTCTATTCATCTCTGTTCAGCACATCAGTTTCCTAACTTGGCAGCACATAGAATTCCATAGAAAGCACATCCCTCTGTGCACATCCCTCACATGTGCACCTAGAATTGCAGAATCATCATAGAATCACATAATACTTTCAGTTGGAAGGGACACCTTCCACCAGAGCAGCTTGCCCAATCCCCATCCAACTTGGCCTTGAGCACTACCAGCACTTCCAGCTTCCCTGGGCAGCCTGCACCCTTGCCTCACCACCCTCATTGTGAGGAATTTCAGTCTAAGCTGAAAACATTTTTGATCTATGCTGGATTTTCCTTAGTTCTCATGCTTCCCTGCTTCTCAGTGCATCCACAAATGCTGAAACCACCTTCTTGTGAAGACCTAGCAATGGCCTTAAGGAAAGTAATGGGAGAGAAGAGGAAAGGAAACCCATTTTATTTTTCTGGAGGTGTAGTTTCTCATTTGATACTTTTTTTTTATTATTATTATTTTTAATCCCATATTCTTACAATATGCATTCTAGCTTCACCCACTTCCTCTGTGGGAACAGCTGTCAAAACGCTGCTACATCCTAGGCTACTGTGGCTTTACGACTCACATTAGCAGCTCTTTAAGGGTCTGGCGGAGGCTGGCTGTGAGGTTTCAAGCCTGAGATTTCTCACTACCCAACTGGCAGGAAGTGTAATGCAAGATCAAACAGGAAGACCAAGGAGCCAGGGAGGTCTACTGCAGGGTTTGATGGGCAGTAGACTGAAGGTAGTTTCATGGATCTCCCATCTCCAGTCCTATTACTTCCAGTCACCCAGATGGATGGAAGTGCTGTAGAGGCATTCCTCCTGAGAGTGTGTGAGAGTTGATGTTTGAGCTCTCTATCGATGAGATAGAGTTGGATCAATGTAAGGTGGCCAGTGGTGTCTGAGAAAAGAGGAATTGTGCTCCCAGCTCCACTGGCTGCAAAGGTACACTGTTCACTGAGTAAAAGAGGCACAAAGGTGACCAGCCCATATTCCTCCAGATATACTGTAAATATCTGCATTTAGGCAGATCAATCTCCATATTAGGCGTCAAGTTTCATAGAATCATAGAATCATAGAATCACCAAGGTTGGAAAAGACCTAAAAGATCACCCAGTCCAACCGTTCACCTATTCCCAATAGCTCCTACTAAACCATGTGTTTAAAGCAAAAAGCATTGTTCAGGTCTCTGCAGTCCATCCTATGGGATGTCAGCTGCTCTAGGATGGTGGTGCATGCAAAAACACTCAGATTTCACAGTGCCTTTTTCAACAAGGGGAACATCACATTTCATAGAATCATAGAATGATTGGCTTGGAAGCAACCTAAAAGCCCACCCAGTTCCAACACCCTGCCATGGGCTGGTTACCTCCACCAAATCAGGATGCCCAAGGCCTCATCCAACCTGTCCTTGAGCACCTCCAGGGATGGGACATCTACAGCTCTCTGGGCAACCTGCAGGATTTGGTTATTACAAATGCTGTTGCATTGAAAGCTTTCAGCTGAAGCTTTAAACAGGCAAAGCAATGCAGAACAAAAAAAAACGGAAGGCCCACTGGTTACAGAGGGTTATCTCACTGATTTAATTAACCTCTCCTTCAGTGGATGCTGTAGTTAGTAAGCTGTGAGAAAGAGCGCAATAAAGTGCATTGTATGCCAACACAAGTGAAGTACTAGATTGAAGAAGTCATCATCTCTGAGGACAGACAACACTGAGTGTAAAAGTATTGAGGAGCCATTTTGTAGGGTTAAAGGCCTGTATGTGAGTGCTGCACCACCGTGGAAAATGAGATTGGTATAAGGTAGGTAAAATAAATGCAAGAATTTGTGTGCACACAGGACAAACAACAGAACCGGGTAACTCAGACTTTGTCAAGCACTTTGGAGACACAATCTGGAGTTTTTAAGATCTTCCAGTGCACCTTCAGTAGCACCATTGCCCTTTTATAGGCCATTTTAACACACAAGTTTGATTGGAGGCTTTGATTGGAGGTCAAAATCAAAGACCCAAGATGGACAGACCTCAGAGCTCACTTGACAAGGTTGATCATCCCCAAGGCTGGGCTTAGAAATGACCTGTTTTCCTTACAGAAAAGGAGAACACTTCCTCCTATAAAGACTGTCAGCACTCCTTCCCCTGAAAGCCCTAAGGCTTTTGAGGAGGGGCAGACCATAATGAGCTCACATCAACGAGGATGTTCACTATTCAACCAATTAACAGTGACCATTTAATTTTTTTCCAGAGCATACTTGGACCTCGCGCTGGAAGTACACCATCCTGCTCTCTAGGGCATCACTCTTGACTCTCTGCTAGGCTTTCCAGAATTTCAGGACTTGCATTAGCCACATATATGGGTTGGTTCCAAGACAAGAGGTTAGGTATAATGCTGAAAGAGGCACAAGTCTCTAACAACCACAGAAATTAGACTGTTTTCAACAAGTGTGAAGAAAGAGGAGCACGCTTCAAGTATAATTTAAAATACATTTATTGTTTCATTTGTTCTGGCTTTTTTGTTATACAAAGATGTTAAATAACTTAAATACATTCTTAACAGTCACTCAGAATCAGATTTATACCTACAAGCTGTACATATGAGGTAGAGAAAAATAACTTAGGCTCCCATAAGACAATGGAAAAAAAAAAAAAAAAAAAAAGAAAAATACTAATCCTTCATGTTAGTATTCCCACCTCCCTTTAAAAGGAAATTCCATCCCAAGTGTGCAAAACAAATCCTAGACTTTACATTCAAGTCTCAATGGCCTGGAGACTGGGGAGGGGTAGAACAAGGCAAAATTCCCATCTGATTTGGCAATTGCTCCTTCAATGGGTTCATGCCTAAGGGGAGCTTAACAGGGTTTTCCAAGTATGACCTTGCTTAGTCCTGAGTTCACCTCCACATCTCTACATTTTATCCCTGTTTATCCTGTTGTCAGCTGGGAGAAACTGGCACCTTCACATTGGCCAAAACACCTTCTTGAGTTGCCTACACTGACTGCAGACAGAGCCAGGGCAAGCTTTCAACAACTTCCTTCAGTAAAGGGGGATGATTTCAGTCCAGTTGCAAACATCCCACTACACCAAGTGTGTCAGCACCTCTCCTGACTGTCCTGAGCAAGCCCAAGATGAATGGGAAAATTTGGTGAGGGTGTTCCATCAGGTCCCCTTGTCACATGCTGATGAGCAGGGGTTTGTCCATTTCTGAAAACACCCAACAGCAAATGACAAGATGTCTTGTTCAGATATATCCCCTGCTAGCCTGCTGAGTTTTCATGTGTCTGGATCGTTTATGGTCTTCACTTTCACTCTCTTCACTCACTGACTGTAAAGAAACAGTTACAGGAAACCCACCATGATGCCGGAGCTAAAAGATGTTTGCAATATGCATTTTCTTTTCCTTCCCTCCCACAAACTTTAGAGACTCACTGCTTTTTGTTTAGACACATTCTCTTTCCTGGAATCTGTAAAAAGCTTGGTCAAATCCAGCCTTCCTTAGTAGCAATGGAATTGAAAAGGTTATCATTAATAATATTTACGGAACTAAGCTAGATTGCTTTAGCAATGACCAGACTTTTACAGCCCTGATCCTGTGCCCTATTGAGCCTCCTCTGAGTTACACAGACAGCAATGGTCATAAAATGCATTATTCATTTTGCAGGAAAATACTGCTCTCCAAAAGTCATCACCTAGTTAGCATGCTTAAAAACAATGGCTGGAACAAGCCGACCCTGGAAGCCAGACTCTGCCTACCAGATGTGCATGCAGCAGCAAAAAGATGGGAACGCAGAGCTTCACTGCACCTGTTTTAGCAAGTACAGCATAGATCTAATTTTACTGCAACAGCAACCAAGGAATTTTTCACAGGCACTATAATCTGCCAGAAAATTACCTTAAGAAGCATCTACACCATGAAAGTACCCTTGAGAAATCTGTCCCTTCATCTGGATTCTCACCCAACCCTACTATGGCCAAACCGACCTAATTTCTTCTCATACATCGGCTATAGTAGGGCAGCTGAAAAATTATTAACAAAGAAATTCAAGACCTGGGATGAAGGAAGGCAGAAGTGGATGAGCTGGACAACCATGAATAATCCTCAGAAATTGTTTCTCCACTCCCTGGATCTCCAAACCATCTCTGGAAAACAGATGCTCCATAGCTCATCCCTTGCTTCTAAAGTTGAACAACAGGCTTCCTGAACTGCTCCAGCTCCCCAGTTTTACATTCAAATTGATGCAAATCACTTCTGTTAGATCAAGCCTTGAATTTGGTCCTCTCCTTTTGAACTTCCCACTCACTCAGGTGCTTTCTCTCCAGCTACCCTTGCAGAATGCATCCTTCCCAGACCAACTGAGATCAATGGCAAATATTTAGTTACTGCAAATAGGATTTCCTCCCTCCAAAGCTATGCCAAGACCAATAAGCACAACTAAAAATCAAAAGCTTGAGGTTTCAGGGTAGGGTTTTTTGTTGGTTTTTTTTTCGATTCTGTTCATCTCCATTATTCATTTTCAGTGTCCATAAAAAAAAATCCCCTTTAAACATGTCTCATTTCACCAAATGAAGTCTTTTGGGAGCTGGAAGACAATGAGAATGTAACGTTGAGGATTCGTTTTGCACATCTCCACATCCAATATATATGAGTCAGTCAAAAGAATAGAAGCTTGTTAAAAAACAGATGACGGGTGCAACAATTATTTGTGTGGGGTTTTTTTTTTTTATTTCTTTTAATAGAAAATTCTAATATAAAACAGCAAACGTTTTCAGTTTGCCTTGTTTACAAAAATATTATATATATATATATTTATATTTCTGACATAACTAAATGCACTATTCAATAAAAATATTCTTCCATCAGCTAACTTCTCTTTAAAAAAAAAAAAATAATAAAAAAGTTATATAAATAATGGTTGCACCCCCCTCCCCTCCCCCACCCCAAAACTGATCTTGCAAGTCTTGCTGGATCAGATCAGGAGAACCAACACTTTGACACTTTTGGGGGATAGGAGGTGAAAGGAGATCAGAAGCCACAGACCTCCCCTACACCCATCTATCCTTCTCCAGTTACATTTACTGCAAAAATCTGTTTCTCAGGGGCAGAGAGGGGGGAAGAAGAGAAAAAGTTGCTTTGCACTCGTTTGTGGTTTTGTTTCGTTTTTATGAAGTGATATCATGAAAGATTCCCAAATCGACTCCTATAGTAGTTTTGCAAATATGAGCAATTTCATTGAATTGCACTGGAGATCCAATGGTGTGGGGGTAGAATTAGCCTCTCTGGAAAAATCCAATATGAAACAGCTGTAGCCCAAAGGAAGCAGTCAGTGTCTGACAGAGGCCTTCAGGGTTTCCTGCAGAAAACCCAGACTAAGATCTCAAAAGAGTTTTGAGCAGGTTTACCAATATTCCTTCTACCTGCTCATGCCTCAATGCCACTCAAGCTCCATGGGATTCTTCCAAAACAAGCTTTTTTCCCCAAATTCTTTCTTCAAAGATAAGGCAAACATCGGAAAATGCTGGAGTTAAACATCCCCCCGTGCCACCCAAGGAACACACACAACAAGGTGAGGGGAGAAGAGGAATAACCCACGTATGTTTTACCACCCTAGGTCAAAAGGCCAAGAAGACAAGTTCTCCTGATTTCAGAGTGTTAGTACATTTTATACACTGCCTATACATTTAACACATGTGCCTCGCTACTATTTAGTCATTTATAATTATTTCTTTTTAACCACAGGAGAATAAACCTCGCTATTTACAATATACAACAGGCAAGTAATATATCCACATTAACATAAATACAATTTGTTTGTTTTTGTGTGTTTGGTTTTTTTTTTTTTAATGCTTTTTTTTTTTTTTATTTGTTTGTTTGTTTTTAGGGTGTTTTTGTTTTTTTTTGTTTTTGTTTTTAAATACTTACAGAAAGCATCCAGGCTTCAGTGCGTGAATTATAATACACAGAAGAGCTCTTTCACTCAGTAGTTCATTCACTCTTTGCCTCGTTCTTCTAGTCTAGCTTTGGCAGCCTGCTCATTGCCCACCCATCTCTCTCCCCCCTAACACACCATGCTACCCTACCCCACAGACACAGGTATTTTCTCTACAATGATATCCATGCCAGCTCTACCCTCTCTTCTGCATCTAGGGACTCATTCTCCTCTCACACCAGTGCAATGTGGAGTTACTCCAGCGAGGTCAACGGAGACAGAGACACCAGTGAAAAGAAGGAAAATGAGGCCCACGGTTTAAATACAACAATAATAATAATAATAATTAATAATAATAATAATAATGCACATAAGTTGTGGCCCAATATTTAACAAAGAACAAATATGTAAAAAAAAGAACTGGGCCAGAAATAGTAATTCAGATCCACAAACCCTCATGTTTTGGGCAGGTTTGGATCCAGCCTTACTTTGGAGGGGAAGAGCTATCCTAGCACACACATACACACACACAAAAACAAAACGAAACGAAGAGTTTGCACATATGCACATATGTGTGTGTGCGTGCGAGAGAGAGGGAGAAAGAATTTAACATAATACCACATTGAAACCATAAGAAGGTCCTTCTGAAGGGCTTTAAAATAAATAAATGTTCGTTCAATCTTTATATATTTATTTATGTGTCTGCATGAGCGTAGATACATACTCGCATGCAGACACTGAGTAATAGGTTTCTAGTCAGTTTGTTTTTTAAACCATTAGATAAACTGCTTGCGAGTGACTTTCAAAGAGGTGCATCTCCCAGAAGCCGTGAGACCTTCCTCGGATGCTCCACCAGGCATCTGTCGTGGTGGAAGGGACAAATACTGTGTGTGCACCACTCCTCGTGTGGATTACTCCTTCTACAGCACTACCACAATCTCCAGATTTGTACAGCAAATAAACAAATATCAAAAAAAGAGCCACTATGCTTTACTTTGCAGGACCACAGCACTACTAAAAGTAACCTCCTGTCCCTCCCGAGTTCCCTACCTCTAGATTTGATGCCAATAAGTCAGGTTGGGCTGCAGTTATCTGTTACCAAGAAAAAAAAAAATAACCTTTTTTCCTCCCAGTAGATGCACATAAACAGCTTAAATATTAGTGGCTATTGTTTGGGGAAAGAAAAAAAGAAAAAAAAAAGAAAAAAGAAAGTTTTTTTAAAAAAAAAAGAAAACAACACAATGCCTTGAAAAATAATGGTCCATCTTGAAAAACTGCTCTCTTTTTGCTTGGCCAACCTCTACTGCTACTTGAAAAACTCCACCAGCTTTCCTCTTTTGAGAACCAGATCAATGGTCAGTATAAAATGGGTGGAAATTGCTACTACTGGACAATCAAAAGCTGATATAAAAATACAATACAATGCCCTCCGCTCTCCAGTGTTTCCTCAGAAAGCTTTGTTGAGGCATTCATCAGCCACTTCCAATCCCAGAAGCACTTTTATATGACTAACAGATATTATTGCATCAAGTCCTGGATTGAAAATATCCTCTTCAAAGGGAAAAAGAACTGCTGAAGATTGTCATCTATTTCACAGCATCAGAGCAATCTACCTCTGCAGTTGACTTCTGGCTTCTCTGGCCACTTGCTGGGTTGTCTTTGCGTTGATAAGATGTTCTAAATCCAACAGTTGGTTACCATTTAGCAACTGTATTTTTAAAATACAGTTCTCAATCTAGTGGTTAAAACAAATCTTAAGGTCATAGGGTTATACAGCTTGTGTCATGTACCACCGCTGTAGTTAAGAGTAAATGGAATGATGACCTAGTAAAAGAAAAGTCAAATCCTCCAACGGTCCGATCCAGTCCAAAACAGCTGCTATACAATGCAAGACATTGCTGCGTTCCAAGATGCACTGGAATTTCTCTTGTCCTCCTCAAAAATATATGTCCAAATTCAGCTGACATAAGACTAAAAAGTTCCAGTTTAGATTTCTGAAGCAATTTCCACAGGGTGAATTCAATCATTAAGAGGTGGGAAGAGGAGAGAAAAATGTCATGCACAAAGGGAAAATAAAATTATCTAGTGGTTTGTTTGTTTGTTTGTTTTTAAATAAAAATTAAGACAGTGATAGTGCTGAAGGAACTGCATTTGAAGAAACTGTATGAAAAAAAAATAAGACGACTGAAGGACTGAAGGGGACAGGCACATCTGGTATCATAATGTCTTCCCAACCTCTTTCTTGGATATATTGCCATCTGCAACATGGTGGACCCGACTGTATTTAGTGATTAAAGCACGTGGATATGGAGCTGTCATTAAAAAGCTTACCATCCAAGTGGGCCTCTTTGTCAGAGCCTTGTTTGCTGGATGTGCAGAAGTGTCATTAGAGGAACAACCTCTACAAGGGCTGTTTTTGCTTACTGCACCCTTCCTTCTCCTCAGCTTTAGAAGAGGGAAAAAATGATCACTTCTTGTGTCTTCATACCTTTGCATTCAAAGCAGAAAGATCTTTTTTTTTTTTTTTTTTTTTTTTTTTTAATCTGTCCAGCTCTCTAAGCAGCTGGGTAAGCTTCAGGAATAAAGCAATATAGGTTAATTATTCCAGAAAGAATTAATCAGCTCAGAAGTTTATGGAGGACTGATGAAACAATCATGATGTTCCAAGGAGAAATGATCCATCCAACTGCATGGACGACGAAGGTAAAGGTCAACTGGTGTCTAGCCCCAGTGTGACAGGCACTTATTTCCACATGGTTGGACCTCATTAGAATTCAGTCTACAGGAAAAAAAAGAAAAACAAAACAGCAACACAGCTGGGTCACCTGTACCCTACAAAGTGCTTATGTCTCAACATAGCTTTCAGATCCCAGAAGGTCAATCAAACCCTGTTTGTCTCCATATGTAGTTCTCATAGATCGTGATCGCCCGCCGCCGAGGGTCGCCATCGGGCAGAAGATGTGTCAGTCTTTACAGGTGTAAACCTCCTCTCTCTGGGTGCATTGCTTGCATTCCACGTAGCAGCACCAACGGACCTGGCACTGGCACGGCCGAGTGACCACCCGGCTCTGCGTATTGTGCCCTCGCCCACAGCAGATGCTGTCACAGTTCTTGTCTTTGTAACATTTCCTTCCCGAAGTCCCGGGCGAGTATCTGCTCATCAGACAAAAGCTTGGGGAATCGTCAATGTAGACAAGATCCGTAGTCCTTGGGATTTGATCACTGTGACCGGGGATGGATTTCTTGGGTGGGGAAATGTCTCCTTCCCCCGTGGCCTCGTTGGTAGTGCTGCCCACTTTGAGCGACGTCTCGTACTTCTGCTTCAGCTGCTTCCCTATTTCGTGGAATGGAGAGAGCTGCCTCCAGCACGTTCGGACAGTGCAGGACCCAGACACACCGTGGCACTTACAGGTTGTCTCCACACCAGCTTTGATGACCTGCAGACACACACATCCCCAAAAGAAAATCAGTTAAGGGGGAGAGAAATCAAAGCATAGAGCAAAAAAAAACAAACAGAGAAAAAAAACCACGTTTGTTAGAAGAAGACTTCTGGAACATAGGAAGGATGACAACACAAAAACCATCTGCTGGAAGAAGACAGAAAACACTCTACACTCTTGAGAAGGGTCTCAAGTTTCCAGTAATGACACCTGCCAGAATACTGCTTTACATGGCTAGTTAATGATAGTTAATACTAAAGCATTCAAAGACTGTTCAGTACTGACATTCATCTTACACAGTCAGGGATTAATATGTATTTTAATGCCTATTTAGACATTTTAATAGGAACAAGGAGTTAAGATCAGGAGTTAAACTGTAGCAAAGGTGAGTTGCTTTCACCAAGAAAATGATGAGAGTGCTGCTGGAAACCCCACAGAGAGGCAATGGCACTCCAGAATGTGTGTGTGTTGTGCGCACAGCACACATCACCACCTTAAACCCATGTAGCTCTGAATTAGCATCACAGGCTCAGTGGAAATGCACTTAAGCTGTTACGAGCAACAGCAAGGCATAGCATCCCACCCAGTTCACTTCATCAGCAAGGAAAATCTTCACGTAACTGCTAGGAAGAGGAATTTGGCTTCTCACACAGCCAGTTTCAAGGGCAACACATAAGACCTAGGTTGCAGTGAGGCGTCCCCATCATATATTCCCAGCAGGGACTATGACAGGGCTGGTGGCCTCAGGGAGGGCTGGGGGAGCAGAGCCTCCATTTCTGCACAATGTCTGTAAAGAATATGGGGCAGACACCCAGTAGAGAGGTAAGGGGGTGTTAAACTTTCAGTCCTGGCTATGAGAACAGACCTCATGCACTAAAGGTTGTACTACCTACCCGATCCTGTATACACAGAAGCTGCCCCACATCAAGCATTAAAAAAAAAAAAAAAAAAAAAAGTAATAATACAATAAAAGAATTAAAGCACTTAGTGCTGAGGTCTTCAAACTCACAGTGGAGAAAAGAAAAGTATTAAATCTCTGGAAAATGAAGTGGACCCTCCACATCAGTACTGCTACGTTGAATTCTGTCTGCTCACACCTCTTGTCTGCAACTATTAAGGGCATGGTTTAGTTTCAAATTCTTTCTTAATATATTTGTACTTTAAAAAAAAAAAAAACATATATATATATATAAAGAATTATCTCACAGATCTCTATAGGAGGAAAATAATTTGTTCAAGATATCACAAAGCATGTGGGACTTGCTTCCAAAACATAAGCCATTCTACATATAGGAAGATGCCCAGACCTTGCATGGGGACATCTTGCACAGAGCTAGCACAAAGCATAAATACAAAAGGAAGAACCTGTGGAACTATGGTATGTGGAGGGGAGAGGAGGGAAATAGGTCATTTTCAACAGAAGCAGCAGCATGGGAAGTAAGCACAGTATCAGGAAGGGAAGAGATGAATGCAGGGAGTTACTCATTCATTACTCAGCTCAAAAAGAGATGGTACCAGCTTCCTAGGTGCCACAGAAGACCATATGTCCATATGCCCGATGATGCTAAACAAGTACCCTTTTCAAATTAGGCTGCAATAAAGATACTTGTTGGCAATAAACAGCATATCCATCTTCTTCTAAGTGGCATCTGGATGGTGTCGGACTCAACAATTCTTATGGGTCCCTTCCAATTTGGGTTATTCCATGAATGCTTTCCCTGACCTTCCCCAGAGAAGGGTTTACTCCTAGGACTAGCCCATGGGCAACATGACAGCAGGTATGTTAGGACTGTCACAGATAACCTGTATTTTGCCCACAGATTATAAACAGATATTTATAGATCTCCCTCCCACCAAAATCGTTCACATTTTGACTTTAAATGGCTGAAGGATAACCATCCCTTAAAATAGCCACCTAGAACAGAGTCTGTTTTATAGAGCTGCCTCCTGTCGAGGTACTGCTGAGAAATGCCCTACAATGGGGCATCTATGGTTTCTAAAGAAGAAAAAAATTTCCCCCTCAGCCCATTATGGCATCTGCCTACATTAAGGCCTCATGACAGCAGAGGACTGGCTCCAATCCATTTCCTGACCATGCGGTTCTTAATTATTTGGCTACATGAGTCCTGCTGAGCACCATGTACAAATGTGCAATAGGTCATGGACTCAGAGCTGGGGTCTGGCCCAATCCTGATATTACAGAGACATTTTTAGAAAGACACTATGCATAATACGTCCTTCAGCAAAGCCTGGCCAATGGTCACACTTCATTCCTGTGACAGCCAAGACCTTTTCAAATGCAATCCAATAATACACAGTAGCATTCAAACAAGTGATGGGTTACAGAGAGAGATGTGTTATTGCTTATAGTACTCAGCTGGGCCAGCTTGGTTAGGGGCTTGTCACGCTTTGCGTGCCAAAGCGTCTAGCCAACTCTGCAAGAAATCCCACAATGTTAGACAAGAGCGTACAGAACACATTTCAACACCAAGAAAAGAAAGAAAGAAAGAAAAAAAAAAAACACAACAAAACAGCAATCCTCATCCATGTTTTCCCTCACATAAAGTCACATTGCACTGGTTGTCCAGAAATGAGAGCTGAGCTCATGTGAAACAAAGCTCCTATACCTGATTTCACGCCCAAGCCATCAGCAAAATGGGCAACATTGCTGAGATACTTGCAGAAGGGCTACACACTGCACTTATTCTTCTGTTCAGGCTGTTCTCAACCCTCTTGCCACCCCCAGCACCCATGTGCATCTGCTCCACCTGGAAAAAGAGATGAATGCCATTGTGTAGAGATGGGAAAGCAAGCAACCAAGAAGACTTGGCTCAGCTGGTACCCACAGCCCTTGGCTGGATTTAAAGCTGGGTGAACAAGGTGCAGACATGAAATGAAGGGTGGGAACTCAAACACAGGGTTATTCTTGTCAAGAGACACCTCTCCAAAGCTTAGTGAGAGAGCTGGCACTCAAGGCACGAATACCAACAGGTACCCAAGGCAGCACATGGGGCTGGCAAGTGTGGCACGATACGTGCTGGAAATCCACATTCCAATGGAGCAGCAGCTAGCAGGTGGCCTGAGACCTTCAAGTAGGAATAGGCATGTCGGTTTAGGCACGTTGGTTTAGACATCTAAATCACAACATCCAACCAGGGTTGACCTCACCAAAGCAGATATCCGGCCTACATTTGAGAAACATCTCTCAACTCCCAGCCGATCCACTGGAGCCAAGGCAGGCAGGGCAGCCTAAAGGGCAGCAGACACCTTCACGGGCTCAGCTGAACATCTCTTCAGGTTCCCACGGCTGTGCTGACCACATTTCTGCTCACTAACAGGAGCTCTGGAACTCTGCTCTCAGGGAAGCACATAAACTTAGATATGAGAACGTGTTAGCAGAATCTCATCCTCAGAGTACAATTCAGGTGTCTAAAAATTTGTATCTAATGTTACTTTAGGCACTGTAAAACATTGTACTTTGCCACCAGCTGCCTCTCCAGACATATCTGCCAGGGCATCTCAAATTTTACTAGGTGCATATATTTAGGAAAGTCTTTGGACTTAAATAGCAATGAACAAATCCCCTAATGAATAAGTCCATTCTTTTATTTTTCCTGGCCCACTCCTAGCTCTTCATCGACTTGTGGCTGGAAGAACGTGGGTGTCATGCACTGATGGACCCAAGTATAAAAAGTTTTCATTGTCTCTATTCTCATGAATGCACCAGCTCACAAAATCCAGCATGTGGATTTTCATATGGCCACTGTGCAAGCGTGGTGCATCCCAACCATCCCATAAAGCTTCTCCATGAAGGGCAGGGAAGGGCTCAAGAATGTTACGAGGCAGTTATAGTGAAAATCCTAGAAAAATATCTTTCCCAGACTGCCTCCTCTGCTGCTGTCAGTCACAATCCAGCTCCTCAAGGCGATGTGTGATGGAGAACTGCTGCCTACAAGCACCTTGCCACCCACCAGCCAAAATGAATCTTGGCAAAGCCTTTCTATTTCCTATCTCATTCCCCAGCTTCCAAAGACTCTCCACCTCTTGTTGAATGGTCCTATCAGAAACACTTAAATCCAGCTCCTACTTACAGGACACTTCAACCTTGTGAAATGCCATCACTTTGCTCACAGCAACACTGGAGCACTAGGACAGGTGGGTGAATGTCTACACCATGCTTTCAAACCTGGAGGGATTTCCAGGCTAGAATAATTTCACAGAATCATAGAATGGCCTGGGTTGCAAAGGACCACAATGCTCATCTAGGTTCAACCCCCCTCCTATGTGCTGCCGACCAGCAGCCCAGGCTGCCCAGAGCCACATCCAGCCTGGCCTTGAATGCCTCCATGGATGGGGCATCCACAGCCTCCTTGGGCAACCTGTTCCAGTGCATCACCACTCTCTGTGTGGAAAAACTTCCTCCTAATATCCAACCTAAACCTCCCCTGTCTCAGTTAGTTCACCCTTGCCACCAAAAAAAGTCTAGGATGCAGAAGGCAGAAAAAGACTAACACAAGCTTAGTGACATGGCTGAGTGGGCATGGTGGTGATGGGTTGATGGTTGGATGAGATGATCATAGCTGTCTTTTCCAACCATAATGATTCTATGAATCAAGGTAGCTCCTCTTCTCTGTTTGAGTCAGCCACACAGTTCAGAGCCCATCTGCCTCCATCCTACAGAGACATCAGCCTCTCCTACAACACACACAACATCACCACTTATTAAGCAACCATGTTTCATCTATGCAATGCTGAGCAGCCGTGTGCATGCTTGTCACATGTATGTATCAGCTTAAATCCAAAGTGCCAAACATGTCATGCCATGTCTTAAACACCACGGCAACCGCACATCAGCAGAGTCACAGCAGCTCAGAAAGGAGGAACAACACCCTGGGACATTTAAATCCTTATCGTTTTATATGCTCTAGAAATACTCCACTATGAAAATGAACTTGAATAAATACAACCAGTGGGACAGGACAGCATCACACATTGAAATTATGTCCTCCCACTCTGAGCAAGCACCTGCTCTGGTAGTCCCACAAATAGGATGGCAGTTTGGGAGGAAAATAAAGCTCTGTAAGCAAATCAGTTTGTTTGACTTGGGAACAAAAACCCCCATTGATCTTGTCGTGAGAATAGCAAATACTGACAAAAGCACAATGAGGAAAACAATTATGATACAGCAAGACTGGACTGTCTTTATTGGTGCTTGTTGCTCTGAGGAAATTAGATAGCACCGCAGGACCGCCTGCCCAAATGCCTTTATAAGAGCCATAGGGAAAAGGGATCACAGCAGAGCATTGCTATGCAACATGTAATCCTTCCTCACAACAATGGTTTGCTACGAAGGTCAGACTAAGTGCCCCTGTAATGATCAGTCTCAGACATGCTGCAACACACAATTTCTCAGTGTTTTAGCTGAAACGCCGAGGACAGATTGCCATTCATTCCCAGCTGGGTCACGGGGCTCAGGCAGTGGTTTTCAGACAACTCTCGTCTGGGCAGCAGCAGTGCGAAGCCGGGACGCGGCCGTGGGAATTCCTGGGTTAGAACCGCGTCATGGCTGGGCTGCGGCTGCGGGGCTCCAACCCATTCGCCATGGTTTGGGGGAGAGGAGGGAGCTGATGAACCTCCACGGGGTTACAGTGTGCCCAGGGAAAAAGCCTGCCCTCCGACAGCGCTTTGAGGTGCCTCCATCCTCGACACACGTATCCTCCTTCAATTTAAACAGGATTAGTTATTGTCTCGGCTCAAATATTGGTGTTTGTTTTGGACCACAGCCACCATCCCCATTTCTTCTCAGTGCCCTTGTCGCTTTCCAATGATCTTACCATTGGGTGAAGTACAAGAGTTTCACAGATTGCTAGCATACTTTTTTTTTTTTTTCCTTTTTTTCCTTCCTTCCTCTTCTTTCACCTTTTATCTTGTTTCAAAAAAAGCCCTTTTTCTGAGCCTGTCCTCAAACTGCTTTTTCAGAATTTGTGTCCCTTGCCACCACTCTTCTCACTCCAGTGTTAGTGAAATACCAGTTAAAGCACAAACATATAAGAAACATACAATAACATAACTCTTCTTCAACTTGAGCACGTTAATTCTTTCCCCAGCTGCATTCTTATTTCACCTGCTGAGAAAATTCTGCATAAACAACCAACTGCCATTGCTTATGGAACACAGCAAATGCTTTCCTCCAGAGTGTTGATCCCAAAGCCTTAGAATGGCTTTGGCTGAGCCAATCTCTACCTGAAAGAATCACAGAATCATAGAAAGGCCTGGGTTGAAAAGGACCACAATGCTCATCCAGTTTCAACCCCCCTGCTGTGTTAGTAAGTTCAGATGGATTTGCCTCATCAAAAGGAACAATTACAACACTATTTCTGAGGGTACTGGAAAACTGTGAGATTACAATTGAAAGTACCTGTTCAACAAACTCCAGAGGTTGACTGGAATCATGCTTTACGGTGGGAACCATACAAGATAGGGTTGGAGGTGCTTGCAAACACTGTCTCTGCAATGGGAGACCAGGGTGCCAAGCTACACTTGTGTGTGACCTTTAGAGAGTCACTTAATCTTTCTGGGTCTCAGTTTCCCCTCTGTAAAATGGAGATACAGCAATGAAGAGGGTGGTGCTCTCTGATAACACGTTATGTGATACTTCATGAAGTTCCTCAGACAGATGATAGCAGGGCAAACATCCACCTGATACACAGAGTCTATCTCCAGAGCAGGAGGCACGCTCAACCCTTGAGGTCTCTGCCAACACTGTCTTAGAAGAAAAGCCATTCCTTGCATGGACTTCCAAACAAGCAAGCCAAAAGCAAAGTCCATGCACCTCCCACCAACCTCTGCAAAACATCCCACATGGTTTCAGAGATGCAGGTGTAACAAGCCTCAGGACAGGTCTGGAGCCCTGCAGCAACAAGGGCGACAAAGATGCTTCCAAAACTGTTTCCAAGACTGAAACATGCAGGTCAGTATTGTGTAAAAACAATAAAGGAAGCTTCATGAAGGGAAACAATTTTAAAGGGAGATATTGCCCAAAATGAGACTTTTAAGGGAAGAATTTTCTCGTTCCCCTTTTCCATCCTCACATAGTTTTGCACTGAACACCCGCAGATCCCAAGAAGCCTTTGGTTAAACCCCTGACTTTAGGGTCCTGAGGGCAAAGGCTTGCTTGTGTCCCTCCTTCTGAAAGTATAAAGGAAAAAGGGAATGAGAACATGACAATTTTTTTTTTTTTTTTCCCTTGGATAATAGCAGCCGTCTTTAATAGTGCCCCTTGGATCTGCAAGACATGCTTGACCAGACATACCTCTGGAAGAGGTCAGCACTCCTGGGATTAAGAAACTTAGCAACGCTCCAGAGAGGGAGTTGGAAAGTCATGTTTAATGATACTTTGCTGAGAAACTGGGCAAATTTAATTAAAACATCACTTACTCGAACCCAGTGGAACTAATTGAGTGCTCTAATATTCCAACTTTTCATTAATGGGTTACAAAAGAGGGCTGCACTTGTGTGTACAAGGGGGGAGGGGGGGGAGGATATAGAGAAGAGCCTCAGCAAGGCTTCCTGTGCTTCATTTAATATAACCAAGAAACTTCACTGCTGGCAGCGGAGCTTTAATGCAGTTGACTTCTCTCCCCTCCATCACCCCCATCCCCTTGACACACACACTTCACTCCCCCCCAGCACACATCCTCTCCACCCAAGACCTCTCGGAAAGAATAGCTGAATGAGCGAGAGTAGATTTTGCAAAGGAAGGGAAATTGCTTTTTTAATAAGTGGTCTATTCAGAGCTCCTACTTTTCAATAAAGAGAAGGCTGGAGAAGTCTTGGTCTAATTACCTCATCCTTGCGCTAGACAAGCTCGCCCTTTCATTAGCACTTGAGGTCATATCATATAACTTTGTAAGCCATCATGGGCACAACATGTTCAGTGATTATTTCATTGGTGGTGGCAAAATTATGGCTGGCCCATCAAGGTTGTTAAAAACAGAAGTAAAATAATAATTAAATGAGAACTTCTACCAAGAGACACTAAAACTAGGCGGGATAGGATAATGTCACCCTTCCAGAAAGATGCAAATTGTTTGCTAGTGTGACACCATGGAGAAACTGCCGTCTCGACCAGGAGGGAATAGTGTTTGTTGCCAAATAAGTCTATTAAGCACAAGTCTCTTTTTTTTTTTGCTGGGTCTCAAGGGACTATTTATACAATTTGTCATGGTTGGGAGTAATTAGATGGGAAGGGTTATATGTTGCTACGAATCACTGAGAGACCACCAAGCTTGTGCTATATCTTTGATAGATATTCCTCTACCACCATCAAACACACATACCCCCATGCATACACTGTACCTACACCAGCGTGGGCAGGCACAGCTGCAAGCCCTGTAGAAAAGTACTGGAAAAGAAAGTCTCCTTGTCCAATGCCCAGCACAAGCCCAAACAGTCTGTAGCACAGCCAAGGTTTCAGTTCACGCCTGTATGGTTTCACGAGACATAAAATCTGAGGTTTGGTTTGAGGAAAAACAGTGGGTGCTGAGCAGAAACTCACGAGTGCTTGTCTCTACCTCCTGCTCCATCATCAGCTTCCTAAATAACCTGGGAAAAGGCACTCTGTGCCTCAGGTTCCTGCCTGAAATCATCATTTCTCGTGGGGACAGTGAAGACATTAGAGGCTGGAAGGCTATCTTTCTTATTTAATTGCACTCTGTTCCCAAACAGCACAAAGCAAAGATATTTACCCTTCTTCTGTGTGGCTTTGGATTCACATCAAATCAAAAGAATATGATCTATTACCCAAATAAACAAACTAGATTGCTTCAAAGTAGTTTAGACCCTCGTAGTCACGAGGTGAGTATCTCCAGATATGCAAGAGTTGGAAAGTCTGTAAGAATGCAGTCAGCTGATGGGCAACTTCATTGGAGAAAAAAGAGTTGAGGACAGATGTTGAGTTTCATATTTAACTCAGTGTCTTTATCAAGGAAAATGCCAATAATTCAGCCTAGTACTGCATGCTGGGCAACTCTCAACTCCCATCCCAACTCCAAACATCTCTGATTGTCATCTCAATGACACCACGCTGTGCCAATGCTTTAGATCCACATATCTTGACTACACAGACATATGTTCTTCCTGATCATTAACCAACACCCTGATAAAAGCTTCTTCCTGAAAGCGAAATTCCCTTGTTCTCTGCCTGGCTTCTCAGTGCAGCTGTGAGCCTGGTGAGCTGCTTGGCTTGCCTCTCAACCACACTAAGGTACAACTACCCTAGAAACGTAAGCAGAAATCATTTCAACTGCCACTGCAAATAGGCAAGGCAAAGCCGTCAGGCAGCAATACCAGCTTGACAGCACGGCGTGGGTGGACAAAAATAGGAATGCTGGATCACTGACCTGCAGCAAAGGTCTTTGACTTGGATCGCCATGAGGGCTCTCAGTGTCTGGACAACCGTCACAACTGTTACTCAGCTGTTTAGCTGCAGATATTACATTAGTGCTTAGAAACCACTGCCAAAGACCAGGGCCTGACTGTGCCAAGTAAAGTGGAGGCAGAGGATGCAAGAGACTCACTGACATCTCCCATTGCCCTGGGATCTAAATCCCAGTGGGATCAGGAAGAAACTCAGGCATCATGAAGAGATTCCCTCTCTTCAGTTCATCCTTGGAGTTCCTTTAGCTTAAAACCACATGGAGAGTGGAGAGCAGAGCTGACAACCAGGTATGCCTAACCAAAATCCAAGACTGGGTCTCGGCTCCATGTGGGCATCATGTGGGCATCATGTGGTCACATGTGAGCGACTAAGATGATCAGGGGGCTGGAGCACCTCCCCTATGAGGACAGGCTGAGGGAGTTGGGCTTGTTCAGCCTGGAGAAGAGAAGGCTGCGGGGTGACCTCATTGCAGCCTATCAATACCTGAAGGGAACCTACACCCACGAGGGGAGTAAACTCTTCAAAAGGGCTGACAACAGCAGGACTAGGGGAAATGGATCGAAGTTGAAGGAGGGAAGATTTAGGTTGGATGTTAGGGGGAAGTTCTATACAAGGAGAGTGGTTAGGCCCTGGAACGGGCTGCCCAGGGAGGTTGTGGATGCCCCGTCCTTGGATGTGTTTAAGGCCAGGTTGGACAGGGTCCTGGGCAACCTGATCTGAATGTGTGTGTTTGGTGGCCCTGCTAGGCAGGGGGGTTGGAACTACATGATCCTTGAGGTCCCTTCCAACCCGGGTGATTCTGTGATTCTGTGATTCTGTGATCCTCCCTGCAGTAGTGGGATGGAGAACACTGGGAGTTAGATCAAATCCCTTGGGAAAGTTCATCAGTCCCAGCAGTGCTAGGGGGGAGATGGATTTACAAAAGCATTCCCATGGCACCTAAAATTTCATTCGTGTGGTTTCTGATGAGACTCTATTATGTGAATCTGGAAAAGGAGTAGAGCAGAGACCTCATAGCTCTCAACAGCGTGAAATCACAGCCCTCACGGACCACCTTCCCCATACTCTGTTCCAGTTGCTGCACAGCCAAGCCCAAAGAGTCTTTCCTACAGGATATGCCCTCAGAAACAATCAAACACAAGGATTAAAACAGATTTCATCACTCCGCAGAGCCTGTTTCACACGCCAAAGAGCTGCAACAGGAGTTCAGAGGCACTGAGCCTCTTAATCCAGAGGCAGAAAAGCTGTCAGCCAAAGCCAGACACCAAGTAAATCCAGGATATTTCTAACCCTGATCTCAGCGCTGTCTGGGAGCATCTGGTGGTGGGGACAGGGGGAGACTTTTTGCTGGCCAGCACGCACTAGTGGCATTCTTGGGGCATTCAGTGCCCCAACTCCATTGCAATGAATGGCATTTAATGCATATGCACAGGAACAACTGAGCTGGGGTGGTGATTCCTAGAATGCACAACTGGCTGGGCAGCGTTTGCCTGGGAAACTGGAGACCCAGGTCCCCATCTCAGCCTCAACCCTCCATCCAATCACACGGACAATAACAAGGCTTGAAAGCTATTTATAGCCTTACAGTATGTTCCTCTATGAGGTCGTTGCAATGAAACACTGATCCTAGGCACCTGTGCTGGCCAATCTGAGCGATTTTCATGTGCAAGCAGCTCTAGGTTAGGTACCTCCAAGTAATTGATGGGAGAAAGTGGAAAGCCCCTTTCTTTCCCATCTCTTGTTGGGATGAGCCAGCACACAATTTCTCCTTTACAACACTCAGGGCAAAGCCTCATGGGGATTAGCATGGGTTAAAAGAGCAGGAAACCCTCCAGCATAAGGATAGGAGGAAAGAAACAAAACAAAACAGACTGCACACCTGAGTTCTCTCAGCTGCAAACACAGCATCTCTGGGTGGAAGGTCAAAGGGATTTTTAGGACTGGAATCAGTCAGAGAGGAATAGCTCTGCCCTGGTTTCCCAGCAAATATTTGTCCACCAAGTTTTAAAGAAACTTGCCTATGGAGATGCTATGCTATCCATGATCTGCAGCACTGCTTCAAGGAAAGCATCTCTCAATCTCCACCTGCAGTACTGCAGAGTAAATCCTTTCCTGCCCATCATAACTTGGTACAAATTTAGATGACCTGTCTTGCCATCCCCTTATAAGACCCACTTCTCCCTGTGGAAAGCCAGCAATCTTTCTCCTCGTCTCATTTTCCAGATCTGGAAAGTTCCTTTTCTTTCCTTCTGGTCCCTCGCCAGTCATTTGAAGCACAGTGATCAAAACAGGGCATAGACCTAATCAGACTTCACACTTCCTGCAGAAGGAAGGCACCGCACATTTTGCATCCAACGACTCACCTTCATGCCCACGAGGTTATTGTGGAAATCCACCCTGGCTCTCAGGTCCTTGTTGGGCTTCCTCCCCAAGAACTCCTTGACAAACTTGTTGCTGTATTTCAGGTTGTCACCGCAGCCACCCCACTGCCAAGCCTCGCGGTTCTCCAGGTCAGGAGCCTCGTCGCAGGTGCAGCGCTCCATCCGGCCCGCGCTGCACGCTTTGGCCATAGCGTGTGTCAGCCCTGCAGAGGAAATGGCGTAGAGGAAGGCCGTCTCCTTGAAACCTGGAAGGAAAAAAGAGGCCGCTATCATTGTGGCTGGAGCAAGGATTTTATTTCAAAGAAAGGAACCGAGGAACTACGGCAACTGAAGTGAAAATCATGACAAGGTTTGAGCAATGCCATGCTCTGTATCACTGATAGTAGAGAAGACAAGGTGATTCTCTACATGGTAGAGAACAGGGAATGATGGATCATAGAATGGCTAAGGTTGGAAGGGACCTGAAAGTTCACCCAGGCACAAACCCCCATCCAGCACCCCACTGCCATGGGCTGGTTGCCCCCCACCAGGTCAGGCTGCCCAAGGCCCCATCCCACCTGGACCTGAACATCTCAAGGGATGGTGCATCCACACCCTTCTCAGCAGTGCCAGGGCCTCACCATCCTCTGAAGAATTTCTTCCTAGCATCTAACCTAAATTTCCCCTCTTTAAGTTCATTCCCCCTTGTTCTATCACTATTAAACCGTGTAAAATTTCAGTTCCCCTTCTGCTAATAAGCTCTCCTCGAGTTCAAGAAGGCTGCACTGAGGTCTCCCCAGAGTCATCTTGTCTTCAAACTAAATAAGCCCAACTCCCTCAATCTTTCTGCTTAGCAAAGATGCTCCAGCCCTCTGAGCATCTTCCTGGCTCTCCTCTGGACCTGCTCCAACAGCTGTGTTTTTCCTTCCTGGACTGGGAGCCCTGTGCCCAGACACAGTGCTCCAGCTGTACCTCATAAGGGCAGAGAAGAGGGGGACAAATGAGGTGGCACAAACCAGGATTATAAACAAAACCACACATTTGTCGTTACGTGGTTGTCGCTCTGCAATCTCTGCTTGAAAATAGGAGTAGGTAAGCAAGATCTGGACAGTCCATGATGGTGTCATCATCATGGTATGGCAGTACTGCTACTAAGGGGCCACCAAACGGAAGGAACCTAGCACAGATTTCCAGTTTGATGACTGGGGTGGAAATCATGAAGGCTTTCCTCTCCTCCCAGAAAAAAAAAAATCACCACGATTTAATCAGGTCCAACAAAATTGTTAACAAAAGGCACACAGGGGATGGAAAGCAATGAGTAATCAGCCTGTCACCCAAGGCAGTACCTCACAGACCTGAAGAAGCATTTGGACCTCAAACTTTTCATGTACAACCATTTTCTTATACCTCCATGCTCACTTGCAACAGCATCTGCCTCCCCCCAGTGGGTAAACTGAGGCCAAAAGAGACCCATGATTTCAATACAAATGATAAAAGACAGAAATAAAAAAGCAAACATGTCAGTATTTATAGCTCCTCATTCTCCGTCTATGGAAGCAGTAAACGACTGCATATTTGAGATGCAATTCCAGAACAGCTTTGGATCTAACTCAAGAAATCCCCCACTCAAAAATAACACAAGTGGATGGTGACAGTAGTGGATATATCTGTAAACTAGTGTGTCAACCAAGGACATGCAGAGACACTGCCAGGTCATTTTTGGAACTGGTCCTTGGGAGGATCATGATAGTCCAAGTGGGCTCATGGGGCACTATCCTGGCCCACCCCCAGAGCCTGCCTTCCCATAGAACAATTGGATGCACAGGGTAGAACTTCAGCAGAAGAAAAAGGAAAGTCCAGTCCTGGAGAAAGAGGTCCTGTTTTGGCTCAAAACACATTGCGTTAGAAATTGTCCAGCACTCCTACTGTTCACCTGGAAAAGAGCAGAAACCCTTTCCCTCTCAGGGAGGAAGACTGAAATAAAACAGGATTGACCCCACACTTGCTGGGGACACAGAAAAGAGTGATTAGCTTTGAGAAAGCAAATTTTTTTTTCTCCCATTCGTTTTCCCCCTTGAAGTTACACCATGTCCTCCAGCACACCAGAAACATCTTCAGCATCACAAACTGTCTCAGTGAGGGCAGTTAAGGAATTGTTTATTTAATTCAAACCACAAAAACCTGTGGATTTGAGGACCATCAAACTCTGGGCAGAAAACACCATCTATGCAGCTCCCATCTTTTATTGGCTGATTCAACTTTTTCTCAGCTAGGTGCTAGGAATGCCTAAGAGTGATGCTACCAAGCTTCTGTGCTTGCAAGTTGTAGAACTGCTCTCCTTCCACTACCACTACTGCTCATGCTGCAAAATGGAGAGGTAGCAGCACACTAGCAGAAAGTCCCTGATGGAGCAGTGCAAAGAGCCAGGCGTTGTGAGCCTGAGCTGCTGCAATTAGCAGCAAAGAGCCAGGCGTCAGCCTGAGTTAGCAGCTAACACGGATCCACAATCCGCACCAAGGCCTCCCAGTTGGGAGCGCTGACCGTGCAACCTGCCACCACACTGCATACTGGGTTTGACACGGAGCCAGGCTTCCCTCTGCCAATCCCCTCATCAGCCTCAGCTCTCCTCCTCCCCTTCTCCATCACCGAAAGCCCACAGATGCCCAGTGCCCATCAGCGCGGGTATCATCTCGCCCACAGGCAGCTCAGGCAGCTCCCAAGCAAGTCCATGTGACATTTGGCTCTGGCCAGATTTAAAGCCATCTCCGCCGTGCACTATTTGATTGCACCGAGATATGCTGTAACAAGATAATGAGCTTTAAATCAATGCAGGCATTCTGGTGCATCGACAGCCTGCCATCCGCAGCTATCCCCTTTCAGCCCTTTCCAAAATCGTTCACGAGAATCCGAACAGGATAACGAGTCCCTTGAACAATCTCCTGTTATTTTAAGAAACGGGCCGCATCAGCCCAAACTGCAAACCAGCAGCTGGGCTGTGCTGAGGACCGAGAGGAACAATGGAGGGAGAAAGTTTTCTTAAGTAAAACATTTGTGGTTATGTTGTTGTTTTTTGTTTTTGTTTTTTTCTTTATTTTCCTCTCTGTGAAGTTCTGGAGGAAAAAAGAAAACATTCCCCCACTGATATATTGGAATAGCCGTGTCATAGTGGGTTATAGCCATACCCCTTTGCCCTGGGGGTATCGCTCGTTGCAATGCTGAACCAGGAACCAGCAGCTCCTGGAGAGGAGGAGAAAGATTTACAGGGCTGTGAGCTGTGCTCTGGGAACAACACCTGAAGGATTTACAGCATCGGTGGCGGGCTGAGATGCTGCAGGGGCATAAAGCATGGAAGAATGAGACAGCAGGCCGAGCTCTGCAACCCTCAGTGCTACCATTTATTAAATGGTGTCCTGACAAGGAGCTGGGATGGTTTGCAGCAGGGTTTTCCAGCAGCAAAATTCCAGGCTGCTCTGGAATACCCCTTCCCCTCGCTGAGGGCACATCTGAAGGAGCAAGCTGTGGCCTCCAGGTGTCAGCATGAGAAAGTGCTTGGGTTTCCCAAGGCGCCACTAATCCAGGGACTCCTCTGGCATGCAGAGATATTTTTAAACGTCTTGCAGCTCTGGCTGCACCTCTTGGGTTTCATAAGGACGCTCCTTGTTTCCATCGCAGTCGGTGACAGTGCATTAGTTGAGCCCTAGAGCTTCTGGATGGCTCCTTCCCATTTCTTAGGGAACGAGGGAGCACTGCAGAGCTCCATATTCATCTTTGAGCATGTCAGACTCTGGGTCTCTAGGTCCAGTCACTGAAGGCGAGACTTTCTGGGAGTCACTGAAGCCCTCGAGTTCCAGGGAAGCCACCTGTGAAGTGGGCCTACTGCATGGTTAGCTTCAGTCCAGCAATAAGAACTGGACTTTGGCAGAAGAATTGGAACTCAATGATTTTTGAGGTTCCTTCCAATCCAAGCTATTCTGATTCCATTGTATGATTTCATTGAGAGGCTGCAAGAGAGCTGGGCTACAAAAGGCAGTGCAAAGGAAACAGACAGAACACACCACCTGCTCCTCTAATACCCTTCATCAGCTTCTGGTCATCTCCACCAGGAAGCAGTGTGGGCATCACTCACTGCTCACAGCCAGGGAGCTTTTGCACAGGTAGAGCAGAGCAGGGCATGGAAGCATTGAGTTTGTGCCTTGCATCATGACCCCCCCACCACCACCATTTTGTCTTTATTCCTTTACCAAAGCATTTTCCCACTTTCTTTCTTGAATGGGAGAAATAAAATAGTTTTTAAAACATAATAAAAAAAAAAAAAAAAAGACAACACAGCTTTGGGACCTTAAATCTCTTCTCTTCTCCTACAGCAATGGCTCAACTTCCAGCAGAAGCGAGGAGCACACAGAGCTTCTGGCTGCAGACGTATGAACAAACATCTCCAGCCTCCACACAGAGGAGCTGTGGTCAGTGATGGGAGGCAGGCAGAGGTTCCTTTGATACGAGCACATCAATCACAGCCACAGACTGAACAGATGAGCTATGCCTGGCTTTGTCTTTACCTTCCACAAAGGTTAGGCTTATTTAGTTTGGAGAAGAGAAGGCTCCAGGGAGATCTATTTGCAGCCTTCCCGAACCCAAAGGGAGCTTATTAGCAGGAGGGGAACTGAAATTTTACATGGTTTAATTGTGATAGAACAAGGGGGAATGAATTTAAACTAAAAGAGGGGAAATTTAGGTTAGATGCTAGGAAGAAATTCTTTATTTAGAGGGCGGTGAGGCCCTGGCACTGCTGCTGAGAGAGGGTGTGGATGCCTCATCCCTGGAGGTGCTCAAGGCCAGGTTGGATGGGGCCCTGGGCAGCCTGATCAGGTGGGAGGGAACCTGTTCCATGGCAGAGGGGTTGGAACAGGATGATCTTTCAGGTCCCTTCCAACTCAAACCATCGTATGATTCTATGAAGCTCTTTTTAGAGCCCTGAGGAGAGCACTCTCCAATGACATGAGGATGACTGCTGTGCAAAATGGCAGGGAAGCCCACCAGCGCAGGAGGTACCAGCAGCCCCAAGCAAACCCCCATCCCACTTACCTCTCTTTAGCAAGCTGGCCCGGTAGCGGCCCTCCAGGGTGCAATTCCAACGCTCAAAGCGAAACTGGTACTGGCACTCCAGTGCACTCATGCTGATGGCCTCCATCAGGGTCTCTGCCACGCCGGGGTCCCGCCGGCACATCCTGCGCTGCTTCTTCTCCAGCTTCAGGCGGTCACAGACTTTGTAGTGGGCTTTGACGGCGGCTTCCTCCATTTCTGAGGTCAGAGGGAGGATGGTCAGGGGTTCGTTGCCCGTCAGCCTGCAGAGGAACAGAGGGGTAAAGGGTGAGAACGAGCTGAGCACCCACTGGGATGCAGTGGGAGAGAAGAGATTTTACAGCAAGGCTCTCTGCAGTCTATGCTCGACAGGGAGGTAAGAAGCAATACATGGATTTATTTTCTCCACGGAGCTTGTTTGGATGAAAGACCTTGGCAATCGCCAAGTCTGTCAAACTCAAAATTGCCAAAGGACAGTTCATTTAAAACTGAAATAGGGAAAAAATTACAGAAGGTACATAAGTGCATGAATTCAGGAAACTAGCAAGAAGGCAAGAACACTGCAGCTACTCTCTTGTGCACTAAAAAAGAAAATAGTCATTTCAGGGCATCAAGCAGAGCCAGAACCAGCTTGGGAAGGTGACTTGTCCCACCAGACCCCAGGAGACACACCAAGAGAGCACGTACAGCCACTCCACCCTAAGCAGAAGAACAGGAGAGATCCCTACACAAAATTCAGTCACGGATCGAGGCTTGCAAGCAGGATACACTTTGAGAGACGACGATGCCAAAAGGTTTTAACAAGGAAGCATGAGCTCAACGCCTACAAAATGACCTGAAGAAATTCAGAAAGACGTGTCCTTCTCTTCTCCCCTGCACAAGGTTTCCAAATGTGCAACAAAAGAAGCCAGCGTACTGTTCCCGGTGTCAAGTGACGAGCTGCTGGAAAAGGACCAGGCTGGCATCGGCCCTGGGGAGCAGGAAGGCTGCAGGAACATCTGCTGGGCTCAGCAGTGGGTTGCTGGCTGGGCTGTCTGCACCCCACTCTCCTGGCTCTGCCCTATTCCGGCCAGATGCCAGTGCATGCAGTCAATGGGGATAACTAAAAAAGGTTTCTGAAGAACCTGAAGACACATTTCCCCAGCCAAAATGGAAGGAAGAAGTGCTTAAAGCCAGAATTAAAACATGCTGTATGCAATGCAGCCCTGTGCAGATGGGCATGTGCAGCGAGCATAGACCAAGACCCATCAGGAGAAACAAGGTGGCAGGCATGGGAGCAGAGCACACACTCATCACCTTCACCAAACACTGAGTGACCACGGAAATGCTTAAAAACCCTCAAGAACAGCAGCTTGATGTTCCTTTTCCAATGAGGAATCGTCTATAATTAACAGGATGCATCCTGCCAGGAAGGCAATCCCACGAGCCATGCACCTATGGTGCCTTGATTCCCAAACCTCCCATAAACAGCTGGCACTGACCTGAGCCACAGCCAAGCAACGTGTGGTACAGCTGACAATTATTCCTGATCGTTTAATGAGGTGATTTAACATAAAATCAAGATAGAAACCAAAAAAATGAAGAGTCAAAGTGATTTGTGGGAAAGACGACAAAGGAGTGTGACCTATGCAAATTTCCCCCCAAAAAAGTTTTTTCCCCCCAAAAAATCTGTTCCTAGAAAGATAAAGGCACTGACAAATATTAACCCTCACATTTTTGCTCTGCACTGTGTGGACTCAGGCTTGAGTGCTGCCCAAGGACTTGGGACATCACCTGGCCCTGGTGGCCTCATTAACCACTTATGCTTATGAGAGAGGTGGCTCGATCCAAGCTTTGCAGTAGTAAATGCCTGTAACAAAATCTCCAAGATATTCATTCCTGGCCCTCATCAATTCTTTTCCCCCAAAGGTTCAATCCTACAAGCTTTCCTAGTTGGTGTAAGGGATATATATCCTCTGCTGGCAGAGAAGAGAAGACATAACCCATTTTCTACCTCTCTTTCACCTTTCCAACTGAGCTGGTACTGGTGAGCAAAATGTCCTGGAAAGCACAAGCTCCATGTATCATGTAGAAGACACGGGGAGTGATACAGGAGCTGATCCTACAGGCAAGGTTTTGCACAGCAACCAGCAGTTTGGAGCCCCTTTACATTCTTCCCATTTGATGTTTGCCTTTGAAATACTTCAAGTCATTGATTTCTTAAAAACAATCACATGAAGGCTGCGAATTGGAACAGACCTGAGAGATCATCCAGTTCCAACTCCCCTGCTATGGGCAGGGTTGTCTCCCATCAGATCATGCTGCCAACCTGGCTTTGGGCACCTCCAGAGATGGGGCAGCCACAGCTCTCTGAGCAGCACTGTCAGGGGTCCCAGTAAGAGTCAGCCAAATAACAAAATGAAGAGTCTGGAACAAGGAGAAGGTAGAAAACAGGATTCATTGTGCTGCACAAAGCCAGAGGACAGGGCTCTGACTCCTGCTTTTGATTTGCAGGTGGAAAGCCATGGAAAACAATAGGAAATGGAAACATTAAATGGGATGTTGCTGACAATATGCCATTTTCACTGTGCAGAAGCACAGTGCAGAGGCTTGGGTGAAAGTTCATCAGTTTTGATAAACAGGATAACGCAGGCAACACCATATAAGCTGCAAACATTGCGCCAGCATCTCCACTTCCAAACTCCCTCTTCACCCTTGCCTGGGACAACATAGAGACACCACACCAACACGATGGATAGCAGAGCACTTCTCCCACCTGCTCAGCCTGCTTCCTGACCCAATTCTGCACTGAGGAGCATGCTACCTTCAGTCCTCATCCACCACAGAAAACAGACATCAAAAACCAAATGGGTGAGAAAGAAGCCACACATCAGTAGTAAACAAGCACAGGCAGAGCTGGTGGCCCCACCTGAAACACTGCCTCGGAGCTGCCACTGCATGGAACCTTTGTAATCCCATAAAGCCCTTTTATGCAACCTAGGCTGAGTGAGGTCCCGTAAGGCAACGGTGTCAGCGTTGGATGCTTTCTCAGCTCCTCACAAAGGCTGAGCTGTTCCTTCCAAGAAAATCGTTCAGGATGGGGGAAAAAGGGGCTATTTGTTTATTTAATATATTTTTTATTGCTCATCCAGTCTACAACTTCTGTTGTTAGAAAGATAGCCAGCACTCTGCTCTATTGCATTGGATTGAGAAGGCTGAGCATCAGATGAAGGTATGTTTGTCCACCAGGAACCTGGAGAGAGACCAAACAGCCAATTGCTCACAACCCAGGAAGCTTTAACTCTGTGTAAGTTAACTTTGGTCTCCGTGAGGGCTGCAGGGTAAAATTGAGATTTGGTACTCTTTTTCTGTGCACCTCACCTGCCTTCTGCTCTGAGCATGCCTGCACAATCCATCCATACCTCAGGAAGGACCTCGTTGCCCAGTCCCACATCACTCAGCTCAGGGGAACTTTGCCAACATCATTCTCCTTCCAAACTCCTTCCAGTTCAATCCCTCACTGCTTTGAAGTCCAGAAACCAGAAGTTTATTATCCCAGCTGTAAACTGCAAGAACTACTGGGTTTGCACTAATACTGCTGGTGGCATTCATCTGCTTTGGTCATGCACTTTATTAGGACTCACTGCCCTTCTCCAAAGATCCTATTTTCAGTTCATTTTGGAAGGCTCTTCATTGCACCAGCTCATTCTTTTATACGTATCCCTGTATTTTCTCTTACGTTACGGGGTCTTCCCTGGTGGGAATTTGAGGGAGACAAATCAGAGACACGGAGCCTGCACAGATCTGTGAGAGCACTCTTATTTTTGACACGCTCAAGAGTTTCCTCTGCAATTGCCGCCAGCAACATGAGCCAAGGTGAGCTGCGAGGAAACGCCTCTGCTATACCCGCCCGGAATGACAGCCCTGCTGAAATATTGCATTCCTACCCTGCAGCTTCCTTCTCTGCCAGGAGATTTATCTTCGGTACATCTGTACAAGGCCCCAGTTGATTTTATTTTCAGTTCTTCCTTGAATGTTTTTCCTGCGGTATTGCACCTCTTCCGATCCTTGTTCTACTCTATCATCTCTTTCTTTTCTTCTAACAATACGGGAGTAGGTTTTGAGAAGCTGAGAAGTAGCATGCATTAATCCTCTTCACTGCAATTCCAAAATTGATGACTCTACAACTCAAGGAGCCAGACTGAGTTATGCAGGACTCCAGGCACGTATTGCTGCTTCTTCTACCCACCAACCTACAAACCCCCATTCTCTCTCCCACTGCCATTATTCCACACTACAACAAAGCTTTCCTGAGTTGGCCTACCATGCTCCCTCCCCATCCCACAAAGGCCAATGGCTGCTTGAAGAGCAAGAGGTCAGAAGTCCAGGCAAACTAAGAGTGGTTGATCACCGAAGAATCAACTCTTCAGTCAAATATCTCATTCTAGCTTGTGTGGGTCTGTTTGATTTTTTTTGTTTGTTTGTTTTTACAGTTCCACAATGCCTGCACCATAGCTCAACATTTTCCTGTGCACCAAAGTCAGAGCTAAGCATTTTTGCTGCAACATACAGTGCTTACCTGCGTTCATACATTCACATCCACTGCCACCTCATCTTTAGATTACAGAATCAAAACCCATACACACTAGTTTCAAAATCCACTGCAATTCTCCAAGCTACAGTGCAGGTTTCCTACACTGGTTGAAGTACACACACACAGAAATCCCATATCCCATGGAACCCTTCAAAAAAAAAACAAAACAAAAACAAAAAAAACACTCAAGGTATTCTCCTTGGATCCAAGGATTTTATACTACTTTTCTGAAAGAGTGGTCAGGCATTGGAATGGGCTGCCCAAGCAGGTGGTGGAGTCACTGACCCTGGAGGTGTTCAACGAACATTTGGATGTTGTGTTTTAGAGAAAACTATTGGTGATGGATGGATGGTTGGATTGGATGATCTTGTAGATCTTTTCCAACCTTGGTGTTTCTGTGATTTTTCAGCTGCTACACCTCAGAATGAATTATATTCCATCACAAAGATCGACTGATCATAGAAGTATTTGCTTCTTTTAGCTCAGCCTGATCATCAGCTTCCCTAATCCTGACACTTTTCAAGATTTCTTCTCACCATCCACAGATCGAATTCCTTTATGCACATGCTAATCCTTTTCCTTCCAAGCTATTTCCAACCTCCTCACCACTCTGTGTGTGTGCACCTCTCCTTTTCTCCTCCCCACACCATTCTCCACAAACAATGGTGCCTTGCTGTTGGAGACCATTGAAGAAACAACAAACATTCGGAAACCCAGGTTGTGAACACAGCTATTCTCATGACAAGCGTGCCTCAATTGCTATTTTGATCCTTATCTTCTTCTCAGTACCACAGCACGCATGGCAACTTCTCAAACATTGCTTTCCTCCTTCAGAAATAGCACATATCCCACCACACAGACAATTACCAACATCACACACTTCCAGCAACACATGCCATCAGCAGCAGAGCTCTGCAACCTCACCGTATGGAGATGGAAGCAGCCATCTCCTTTGATTGTGATCCTGGCAGAAGAAAACACCTCCAGGTGCCTGGTTCTCCTGAACATAGGAGTTCAGACAATAAAGAGGAGACAAACTACAGAACAAAGAGAATTTCCAAACCAGTAGATCCTACTTTCCAGGAAAGGAGGTGTGAGTCTTCATCACTCACGAAGTGTGCTCAGATTGCCTCATCAGATCCACACAGTGAGAACGTTCTCTCTGGGCCCTCTTGCCATCCTGGATAAGGGGACAGAGGAGCAGACCTGTAAGCATCCTGCTACACACACCTGCCAGGCTCTCAGGGCCTATTGAGTCATCCAGGGAAAAGACTAAACAACTGCTTCTCCAAGAAAGCATCTGCTGCTGCAGATCTCTAGCTTTTCTTGTCCAGCACAGCCCTCCTGAATGCTTCTAACATTTGCAGCAACCACTCTTTGATCCCAAAAATCATTAAGCACTTTTCAGACCCAGGTGTTACCACAGATATTATTTACATCTGAGTTTCTCATTTTTGCTTCAGCTGAAGTTCACACAGAAGTCAGAGGACTTCACCCAGGCCGCTGAATGCAGCAGACCAAGCAAGAGGAAACCTCAACAGGGTAGATGTCCCAGCTGAGGAAAGAGCTGGACCCTAGCTTTAAGTTCTCTTTGGGATTCTTCTGTGAATGGGGCAAGATATGGGGTGGTTGCTTCCCAAGCACAGAATGCTTGCTATGCATATAAATAATTTTTCATATAACTTCATGCCAAATCATGTCTGCAGTTTCTCCTGCACAAATTACCCCCCCTCCTTCCTCACCCCCCCCCCCCCTAAAACAAAAAAAAAATTGGTGCATGGCATATGAATGTCTAGCTAAGGAAGGCAAAAAAAAGTTCAATGAACGTGCAGGGAATACGTGACTCCATTCAGATACGGAGCTGTGGAGGGCTGGGGATGCTATGGCACATTCCTTCACCAGGCCCACAGGACCAAGGTGCCATGAGGAATAGCTATTTTTGCACTGTGGCAACCAGAAACACCACAAGCAAATACTTCAGCTGCAGCATTTCCCACTCATGCGAAGCAGAAAGGCCGTACAAGTTCTGAATGACAGCATTACCCTGGAGGAAGGAAGAGATGCCTTCCCTTCTCCCTCCCAGCAAGGAGGGCATAAGCAATCACAGAGAAGCCCAAGAGCAGAGGAAGGAACCGAGCTTTGCTCTTCCAACCCACAGTGGTGTGCCTGAACCACAAAGCCGCAATACCCCAACCCTTCTTCCCCCTCCCTACAACAAACCTCATTCAGGAAGTTTCCAGTCCTTGCACTTTTATTTTTGGCAAATATCAGAGCTGAGATTCACCAGGACAGAGATGACAGGGACAAGGCTCGGACCAGGACCAGCCCTAGGAGCCTCTGCAATATTACTGATGCTCTGGACGAGGAGAATTGAGTGCACCCTCAGTTAGTTTGCAGATGACACCAAGCTGGGAGGAAGTGTTGATCTGCCTGAGCAAGGATGGCCCTTCAGAGGGATCTGGACAGACTAAGGTTGTATGAGCTTTAACACGACCAAGTGTCAAGTCCTGCACTTTGGTCCCAATAGCCTCATGCAATGCTGCAGGCTTAGGGCAGAGAGGCTGGAAAGCTGCACAGAGAAAAAGGATCTGGGGTGTTGGCTGACAGCTGGCTGAACATGAGCCAGCAGCGTGCCCAGGTGGCCAAGAAGGCCAGCAGCATCCTGGCTTGTGTCAGCAATAGCACAGCCAGCAGGAGCAGGTGATCACCCCCTGTTCTGGCACTGGTGAGGCTGCATCTCAAGTGCTGTGTTCAGTGTTGGGCCATTCACTGCAAGACACTGAAGCCCTGGAGTGTCCATAGAAGGGCAACGGAGCTGCGAGAGTCTGGAGCGCAAGTTTGATGGGGAGCAGCTTCTCAGCTCTCTCTGAGCTGAAAAGAGGAAGCTCAAGGGAGACCTTATTGCTCCCTGCAATCACATGAAAGGAAGGTATAACAAGATGGGGGTTGGTGCTGTATCACTGTTAGCTGGGAATCACAGAATCACCCGGGTTGGAAGGGACCTCAAGGATCATGTAGTTCCAACCCCCCTGCCTAGCAGGGCCACCAAACACACACATTCAGATCAGGTTGCCCAGGACCCTGTCCAACCTGGCCTTAAACACATCCAAGGACGGGGCATCCACAACCTCCCTGGGCAGCCCGTTCCAGGGCCTAACCACTCTCCTTGTATAGAACTTCCCCCTAACATCCAACCTAAATCTTCCCTCCTTCAACTTCGATCCATTTCCCCTAGTCCTGCTGTTGTCAGCCCTTTTGAAGAGTTTACTCCCCTCATGGGTGTAGGTTCCCTTCAGGTATTGATAGGCTGCAATGAGGTCACCCCGCAGCCTTCTCTTCTCCAGGCTGAACAAGCCCAACTCCCTCAGCCTGTCCTCATAGGGGAGGTGCTCCAGCCCCCTGATCATCTTAGTCGCCCTCCTCTGGACCCTTTCCAAAATCTCAATGTCTTTCTTGTACTGAGGGCTCCACACCTGGACACAGTACTCCAGATGGGGCCTCACAAGAGCCGAGTAGAGAGGGACGATCACCTCCCTGTCCCTGCTGACCACCCCTCTCCTGATGGAGCCCAGGATCCCATTTGCCTTTCGAGCTGCCAGAGCGCACTGCTGGCTCATGTTCAGTCTCTCGTCCATCAGGACCCCCAGGTCCTTCTCTGCCGAGCTGCTCTCAAGGACCACTCCTCCCAGCCTGTACGGGTGCCTGGGGTTCTTCCGGCCCAAATGCAAAACCTTGCACTTTGCCGTGTTGAACCTCATTAGGTTCACCCGAGCCCAGCCCTCCAGCCTGTCGAGGTCCCTCTGAATGGCATCCCTTCCTTCCACCGTATCAACCGCACCACTCAGCTTGGTGTCGTCAGCAAACTTGCTGAGGGTGCACTCAATTCCCTCATCGATGTCATTAATAAAGATGTTAAAGAGCACCGGTCCCAAGACAGACCCTTGGGGGACACCACTTGTTACCGGCCTCCACCTGGACATAGAGCCATTGACCACCACCCTCTGTCTGCGGCCTTTCAACCAGTTTCTTACCCATCGGGTCGTCCACCCATCAAATCCACTTCCCTCCAATTTGGAGATGAGGATGTGGTGGGGGACCATGTCAAAGGCCTTGCTCAGGTCCAGGTAAATGACATCAGTCGCCTTCCCTTCGTCCACCAATGCCGTCACTCCATCATAGAAGGCCACAAGATTAGTTAGGCATGACCTTCCTTTGGTGAAGCCATGCTGGCTGTCTCGGATCACATTCTCATTCTTTATGTGATCGAGCATGTTGTCCAGGAGGATCCGTTCCATGATCTTCCCAGGCACGGAGGTGAGACTCACCGGCCTGTAGTTCCCCGGGTCCTCCCTGCTCCCCTTCTTGTATATGGGAGTGACGTGACCCTTCCTCCAGGGAAAAGGCAAGACGTGATGGCCTGAAATTGCACGAGGGATGTTCAGGTTGGGCATCGAGAATAATCCCTTCTGAGAAAGAGCAGTAAGGCAGAGTGGTAGAGCCACCATCCCTGGAGGTGTTCCGGAGTCATGGAGATGTGGCACTGAGGAACACAGTCAGTGGGCAAGGCTGGACTTTGGAATCTTAGAGGTCTTTTCCAATCTTTATAATTCTATAATTCCTTTGTAATATATACAGCTCATGCCGTGAAGGACCCAATAGTTCCCCAACGACCTCCAGAAAACCCTGCTGTTGGTTTTTGGTTTTTGTTTTTGTTTTTTTTTTTTTGGAGGGGGAATAACTTGTTTTTTCATAATTCAATACTAGGTGGGAGCTCCCAGGTAGTTTAATACCAAGAGCTGCCTGTAACCAAATTCCACTGCAAACAACCTATTTTGCCTGCAAGCGGGCAGAGGCAGGGAGAGAAGAGGAAGGGAAGGTTGTTTCCTCTCCTCTTCATCCTCTGAAGAATGAAACAGCAATCAGCCAGATTTATGGAGGATTTTTAACCCAACTTAAAACCAGCCGGTGAACTGCGGTGCCAGTGGAATGCATGGGCCAGGCAGCAGCAGGGGCTTTCGCTGCCGATTTAAGACGGCATTAAGCTTCACCCTTCCCAGCTGGTGCCAGGAATTACTCACCCGCTGTCCCCGGCTGCTCACTATTCTGGCTATTGATGGCTTTTTATTTTGTCTTTGTGCTTAACGTTTTTGTATTTATTGACATGCATCCTATCAGATCTTGCACAGCCTGTAGCTGCGAGTTTCAGCGCAGAGAAACAGTGAATGCGGAGCAATGCGACGGAAGAAAATGAAGTAATGAGGCTGGAGAAGAAAATAAAAGCCTTGTTTTATTTACCCTATTAGGATCTCAGGTCCTTGCTGCAGTATAAAAGCAACTCCACTCCCTCCCTGAATTAGAGCGGTTCATTTGAATCCAAAATTGGGCCTAACACCTCTCCATAACCTAAAACATAGATCACATTCACAAGAACATAAACAAGCATCCCTGCCCTTGCCTTGCTTTTGAATCAGTTCTGATAGGGTTGAGGACCAGAAAGCCACATAATAGATCACACAATGCAATACAGCATTTGTACAATATTCTTGCAACAAAGAGTTAAACTACAAGCAAGCCCTGTTTCATCTGCTCCTACCATAGAGATCAAATTCCAAGAGGCAGAAATTCATCTGTGATATAAAACTGAAGCTGCAGTTCTGCTCTCATTCTAAGCAAAGAAATCCAAAGTTCATGGATTTCTTGGTATCTTCCCTTGTCTGGAGAGAGTTGCCCTTAGCAAACGATATATAGAATTCAAAATGTGAAGAGTGAAGACTAGAAAGAAAACCCTACGGACGTTTTCCAATCATGCTTTTTGCACTGGTGTTCCTTTATGTTCTTTATGGAAACTTCAAAAAGCACCACAAGCAGGGTAAGGGCACTTCTTTACGCAGGCAGTTCCAGTGCCTGGAACAACTCCTGTCCGTACTTCTGGCTGTCCAACACTTAATCTTCTGCATGAAGCCTACTGACACCCTGTACAGACTTGTCCAGGTCTGGGGAACACTCACTTATAGGAATCCAACATGCTGACTCAGGCCAGAACAGCATTAAAAATAAATGCAGGATGTTCAGACCCTAATATCCCCCTTCCTTCCCTTCCCCCTAACACTATATTATTAAACTTCAAGACTCTCTATCACCAGCTACTGTGAAACCCAAAAATTTAAATGTATAGATTCCAAAAGGGATTAATCACCCAGGTGGATGATTAAACACGAGGACTCAAATGCAGCCTCCTGCTTCAGGAAGCCTTTACATCACTGACTGCCCAAACCACACAGGCTATACCATTTGTCCCATTTCTCCTTAGTCCACATTTGGATGAAGAAATCTTCATTTCAGCCCACAGCATCAGAGAGCAGTTTGGGTTGGAAGGGAATATAAAGCCCATCCAGTTCCAACACCCCCACGAGCTTAGGCTTCCAAGGGTCCCATCCAGCCCTGCCTTCAGCTCCTCCAACAATGGGGTACCCATAGCTCTCTGGGCAGCAGTGCCAGTGCCTCACCATCCTCTGAGTAAAGAACGTCCTACTCATATCCAAACTAAAAAGAGAGATTTAGATTAAAACCATTCCCCCCTTGTCCTATTGCTATTGGTCTGAGTAAGAAGTTGCTCTCCCCTTGCTTATAAGCTTCCCTTGGGTACTGGAAGGCCACAATCAGGTCTTCTCCGAGTCCACTCTTCTCCAGGCTCAACAAGCCCAACTCTCTCAGCCTGCCTTCATAAAAACAGGTGCTCCAGCCCTCTGAGCAACCTCACGGCCCTCCTCTGGACTCTCTCCAACAACTCAGCATCTTCCTCATGCTGAGAGCCCCAAGAGGGCACAGCAGAGGGAGACAACCACCTCCCTCACTTCTGCTCGTGCTGCCATGCTCACTTTGCCCACCTCACCTCCTCAGCCCCACGCAGCCCTCCACCCACGGGCACCCCCAGCACTCCAGGACATGGGCATGCCTCGCACGGCCCCAGCGCCAGCACGGCCAGCATGTGTTAGTGTCAGTCTCTTCCACCCACTCCTGCCAGGGAACGCATCTGACTTTGTAATGAATTGCCCATTTGTCTCTCTAACACCTCAGCCAGCCTTTTGTTAAGCCTTATCTCCCAAATTTAACAGCTCCCTGGTGCAAATCACGCAACAGGACTTGGCTTCTTCATTCCCCCTCCCCATCTCCTCCTCCTCCCTGGTCCGTCTGTCATATAAATCGTGCTGTCCATCCCAAACACTGCCCTCTCTGTTCTCAACAGATGCCTCAGTTATGGAGCTGTCCTTGCCCAGACCACAGAGATTGGCAGCAGAGGAAGAAGCTCCTCATAGCTAACACAGCAGCTTCCCTTGCTGCCTGAGGATAGCCCTACGTGCACACACACCCAGCAGCACAGCAATGAAATACAGATTATTCACCAAACACCAAAATCTCAAAAGCTGGCGGGCTGAAAGGCTAAAGAAGATTTTGATGAAAGCACAGTGAACACAGAGCTCACACTCCTGTTGTCTTTCTTCCTCCTCGTTCCTCAAACCCTGTTTTCATGCTTAAGACCTGAAGTCTCAGCTGCTGCCTTGACATTTTCCTAAACAACTTCTGAATAAATGACAACTTCTAGCAACAAGTGCAGGTTAAGGCTGAAGGGGTTTGCATCTCTCCCTTCCCTCAAAACATTTCACCCAGCCCCTATTTTATGTCGCATGGAGGTCAGCTCGTGGAGCATTTAGATGGTTGGGCGGTTTGACACATCATCTGCTCTATTTTGGGAGCAGTTTATGGCTCTGCAATTCCTCCCCTGCACAGCAGTGATAGCTTTTCCACTCTAATGTCACATTATCCTCGTGGAAGGTTTAAAAACTAAACAGGTGAAAAAACAAACTTTCTGGGCACTGGAGAAGGCAGGATGCATGAGAGCCCCGTTGTGCTGATGAGACAGTACGCTCTGAGCCTCAGCAGGGATTGTGGGGATGAACTGGGAGCACAGAGCATGGTTCCTTACAGAACTAGACAGGAAGATACTCGAAGGCTCTCACATGAAGGTCATTCCAAGACAAAAGTTGTCTCGTGATTGTCTTCCTGAAGAAGCTTTGCAGCCCTGAGGTTTTACAAGCTCCAGATGAGACTTTGAGGGTCAGGTCTCCAGCTAAACAAACTGGCTCTGGCCAAAGTGTCAAACTACTCCAACAGGAATAAATCACTAGCACAGAAGACAGTGTTCTTGCTGAGGTAACCCACATGTGGGATGAGTTTCAATGAAGCCAACCGATGTCACTACCTTTGTTTGTCTCACATGCCACCTGCAAGGGCATTGCTAACCACATATGATGAATACATATGATGATACAGACAGACAAGATATCTTTAACAGACTCATGCTATTGGAGAATCTTCGCTTGCTTTGTTATAGAATCATGAAGGTTGGAGAAGACCTCTAAGATTCCCATATCCAACCCCAACCCATCCCACCACGTCCACTGGCCATGTCCCTCAGTGCCACATCTCCACAGTTCTTGAACACCTCCAGGGACAGAGACCCCACCTGAGAATAAATTTCTCCTAATTTCCAGGAGTTAATAGAACTACAGAACATCAGCATGAACCTCACTCAGATCTACCTCAGCCTACACTTCAAGAAAAGCCATCACAATATTTACTGTAGAATTAGGTTATAACGGGTCTTTGAGATCATCTAGTTCCAACCTCCAAACTTTATGACCACAGCATATACATCCTTTTATTATACTATAGTTTATACGAATAAAGAGTCAAATTAACCAAAATACTAAAACCCAGGGTGGCCCACAGTTTTCTCTCTGCTGTTTTGTAGATGAGATAGCACACCATCCATCTTCAGAGCAATGCATTTGTGCTCATGAATGGGAAAAAAAAAATCCTTCATGCACTGTATTAGAAAAGGTATGTGGGTCACACTCAATGAACCAGTATTATGGAAAGCATTTCCTTCCTGTATTGATCATCCATCCACCCAACTAAGTTGTATTAAAAAGGCAGGGGAGAGGACAACAAGCCAAGTGTTATACATAGCAAATTCTGATTAGATTATGAAACTTTAAGAAGATCTTAACAAGTGGACAGTGTACATTTTACATAATTAGCTTGTTACTTATAAATGCCTTACATAGTGCCAATGGCAGATTTTCACCACCTAAAATAGACCAAAGCTGTTGGATTCAGGAACTGCTGCCATCCCAATTTAGATCAACCCAAATACAGAAACCACGAGGTGGTTTTGTTACACCAAGATTAAGAATTGAATCAGCTCTTGTGTTCCTGGATATTATGTCACGTCGCGAGCCCAATCCTCACTAAATGTGAAAGCTGTTCTTCACAGCCTTTTGATAGATTTCAAGCTCCTTTTTGGAGGAACAGAACTCACCAAGCCTGGATGTAAAGACACAGCACTGTCGGATGCCAAAGTTGCATCCATATTTATTTTGCAGGGAACTGTTCCCCATGAGATGTATGCTTCATGAAACTTGGAGGAGTCCAGCAGGCCTTGAGGTACAAGCACTGCTTGTGAAGCAGGACCTCAGAAATAGCAAGCCGAAAGAGTAAGTCCTTTAATTTGCAAGTTGACCATGCTTGACATCAACGTCCTACCAAACGCTGAGCTACAAAATGTTATTCCTACTCAACTCCTTCCTATTGCCTGCAGACATCTGAAGGGAGAAACGCTATGACTGACATGAGAAACAGTGCCTAGTTCAGCAGCCCTGAGAGATGTCCCATAAATCTACACATATGAAAGTTAACTACCAGGGAAGAAACAAAACCAAAAGCAGTGTACCTCTTCCAGTCATCTCTACAAAATGATCCAGGTTGATAGTCCATCAGTGAATTGTTTGTGTAGCCTGAAAATACAAGATAGACCTCTCAGCCCAGAACTAGACGACTAGTTTTGCCCAGATTCACAAACACATTTAGATAACATCTCATTTAAAGTAATTACAATCCATAACCTTAAATGCCTCTTGAGTGCAGAATGCTTTTGAGTGCACCAGTGGAATAGAGATGGAGATTTGAAAGTCCTGGATTTAAATTATTCCTTGGAAACTATCTTGAGAGCTGGAAGCAAAAGTGACAAAAGTCTTCATATGCAAGTGACTTCCAATTCAGCCACTCTAGGACCAGGAAATATCAGCATAATTGCATGCATGCATTATAAATCAGTTTTTATCTCAAAATGCCATGTGACCACATACTGCAAAGCAGCCCAGTGTTAGATATCCTCTTCCAAACTACCACCTTACTTCATTCCTTCCAGAAAGAATGATTCCCTCCAGAAAGAAGGCAGGAGACCATGAGAAGAACCAACTGTGATGAGTATTACCTAGGAAAATTAAAACTCATTCAAGCAAGGCACTATACAAGGCAAATTCAGTCAGCTTTTACAGCCTTTCACAGATCACTAGCACACCTCACTTTCCAGTTTGAGTCTGTGGTTTTTGTAATGACAGTTAAACGTGGAATGAGCCATAATACTTCTAAGTACTCATAAATAATGGAAACAAAGCTGACTTCAGCATCAGACAGGATGCTCAAGGTAAGTGTTCTCTCAATTGCTTGCAAGCTTTGTCTCAGCACCTTTAAGCACTCACAAGGAACCAAATATGTTTTCAGCTGAGTACAGAATCTGGACAACATGTTTTCAATAAGCCTTGTGGCTACATGGTTAATGGGAACAGTAATGAAATACTTAGTAATTGCCAGATCATTACAGAATAATACTAGCACGCAATCACAAAAAAAAAGCTCTGTTGCAGTATGCATGCACAAAGGCTATGACCAAGATTACTCAGCTTCCACATGCTCTTGTCAGCACTGCAAGGGACAAGCAAAGCCAGAGATTCCTGCCAGTACCTTTGGGAGACGTGTGACGTACACAAAACCAATTTTGAGGCATTTGTGATAACATTTTAGTGCCAGAGGAATTTGTCTAATATGGAAACACTACAAACAGGCGAAGACAAATTAAGAAGCCTTAAGTAATATAGTTTTGCTCCAAGGCTGCATGAACAGCCCGTATCTTCCTTTTCAGATTAGCCCTTCATGTCCCAACATGACTGTAGCACCAAACAGTGAGATTCCCCCCTGTAGTCTTTTCTACCAACAGATGCTCATTAGAGCTACTCTCAACCAGAGCAGCAGCTCCAGCCCGAAATGGAGCTCCCATCTGTCTTTGAAATGCATGTGGGTTCACTTCACAACTCCCACAGCCCATCTCTTACAGCAGCTTTAGAGATTGACTCATCCTCCCCCGGATGATGTAGGACTTAAGTAAACAAAACCTAACAGAATTGGAGTCAATGGGTTCGAAAAAGAAAGATTGGTAGAATCTGGTTTTGAAGTGTTGTAAAGACATTTAGATACACCTCAAAATCCCATAAATTTAGTAGTGATGTTGAAGTAAGAGCAAAGACTCGTATTCCAAGCAAAGAAGCAATTTGCCTATGAAGAAGTCTCCCCACCAGACTTTCATAAAGCACAAGGAAGTGGGACATGAGCTGTCTGCTCAGCACTACAAAGCATGTACAACACAAAATTCCAAAGCAAGCTGAACCACCAACTCCACTTTTTGTGCACTCCAATTTAGTAAGAGTTATGTTTGAAGGGAAATAATAAGGAGATTTTCTATTGAAAGTTAAAAAAGATGCACGCACTGAGATAATATACTCTTGTTTTTTTTCTACAAATGTAAGACTTCCCAGAAAATTAAAGCAAATCACTGAAAAACAGCGTTGCTATTTAAATTGCAAGCTGAAACCCAATAGCACTGCGATGAAACTTGGCTGTGTTCTTCTCTCAGATTGTCCTTCTCTGGGAGACAGTATCAGGTTCCCTTCCCCCTTTCTTCATCTGCACTTGAGACTTTCCAATTGGCCTGGGGTCAAGAAAACCATCCTTCTCCCAGCTATCATCCCTGCAAGAGCACGTCTCCTGCCAAGCCCTCTGCCAGGTTATGGGAACATCCAGCATTCCCATCTGGCTTCTCAAGGGATGCAAACCCAAATGTCTCACACCTCGCTTCTTGAAAACCAGCAAATGTGGCCACTTGCAGTCCTGCAGGCTGGATCACAGGAGCAAGAGGAGCAGGATCTCGTTGGTTTCGCCAGCTCTCTCCACACCACAATCCCCAGAGTGACACTGATGTTCTCAGTGGTAGAGAAGGAAATCCCTCTAGCTTACTCCTCTCCAGCCCTGAAATAGCAGTGGTTGCAATGCCCTGACAGCATGTAACTTGGGTAAGCATTCAACAGAAATAACCTGTCACAGCAAAAGACTTACTACCACATCCTCAAGAAGACTTTTAATTTTGTGAAGCTTATGCCTATTTGTGTAATCTCTGAGAGTTCAAGCAGTTGACAGTTTCCAACACTCATGATTTCCAACACAGCTTTTAGGAAAAGATATTTGGAACATATAAACATGAGGGGGAACGGCTGTTTATGAGGATGGATAGTGACAGGACAAGGGGGAATGGTTTTAAATTAAGACAGGGGAGGTTTAGGTTAGATATTAGGAGGAAGTTTTTCACCCAGAGGGTGGTGAGACACTGGAACAGGTTGCCCAAGGAGGCTGTGGATGCCCCATCCCTGCAGGCATTCAAGGCCAGGCTGGATGTGGCTCTGGGCAGCCTGGGCTGCTGGTTGGTGACCCTGCACACAGCAGAGGTTGGAACTGGATGAGCACTGTGCTTCTTTGCAACCCAGGCCATTCTGTGATTCTACATCAGTAACAAACTCTGAACTACTTCAGAGCTGGCAAGAAGCAAAGTCATCTTTATCAATGGAAATGGTGCCTTAGGAAGGAAAGTTAATCCCAAATAACACAAAGATGAGAGGAAGCCTTTCTACCTGAGCTCTGCAACATAATTTCTTTGTGAATCAAAAGCATTCTTCACACTGGAATTTTCCTCCAAGTTACAGAGGGTTTGTAACTAATTAAAAAACCCCTCCAAGTTTCCAAAGTATTTCAAGCAATAAAACCCAGGTTACAGCCTGAAAATAAATCATAACAGTAATATGCGCACACTTGGGGGGGGGGGAAGGAGGGGGAGAGGGTAAGATATAAACCAACGCTGGAAAAATCTTACACGTAGTGCAGCCAAAATGCCAGTTGATACATGTCACATTTGGGCGCTCCAGGCAACGCTATCACAATGGCTAATAGAGGCAGGCAGAGCTCCAAGAGGAATGCCCAAAGCCTAAGGACGCACAGATGCTCCCTGGAGCCTCAGATAATGGCAATGGCATCCCAGGCCTTTGCTGAATCTTTCACACACGTTCAGCTCCTCGAGCAGCACAGCAAGCAGAAGGAAGACTGCGACCTTTCAGACGCTGTTACCAGCTAATCCTCCTGGAAGGAGGGCCTCAGAAAACATTTAGATTGAAGCATCCGTGAGATTAAGATGTTTATCCGTCTTGTATTTTGCACATTTAGGATGTCAGTGTCTCCTGGCTGCAAGAGCCCAGGAGGACCAGGGGCCAAGAAAGAACGAACGACTCGGGCAAAGGGAAAGGATAGCAACGCTAACAAGTGCTTTGTGTTTGCTAGAAACCTGTCATCGGTCTGCAAATAACAGAGTAAAACAGAATTAGGGGAGATTTTTCCCCAGATGGAAATACCTTTAGCAGCTGAGTTGACAGATCTATGGGGCGTAACAAGAACCAAGCATAACGTGAGGGTTGCTCCCCGCTAAAGCTTTCCAGGTGTTTACATCTGGCTGCAGCCAAAAGTGCTGTGAACCCCGTGAGATCACTCCAGCCTAGCAAAAGCTCAAAGCCACCTCAGCACAAACGGTAGGAAGGAGGTCAAACAGCCCCTGCTGTGGTGGGAGATACTGTGTTAGCGACCACACAGAGAAGAGATCTCTCAACCCTAGACTGGAAGGGAATCTGGCATTAGAATCACAGAATTATTTGAGTTGGAAGAGACCAGACAAGTCATCCAGTCCAACTCCTCTGCAACAAACAGGGACAGCCACAGCTCCATCAGCTGCTTAGAGCCCCATCTCCTGACCTTGAACATCTCCAGGGATGGACATCCACTACCTCTCTGGGAAATCTGTGCCACTGCCTCACCACTCTTACCATGAAATACTTTTTCCTTCTATCTAATCTCAATCTCCCCATTTTCCCTTATCATTTGCAGCTTGGTAACTCCACGCACCAGATATCACAGATGAGAGGTTGCTTTGCTCCACCTCAGCATAGCCACACCAACCTAAAACTACATCTAATCTCACAGTTCTGAGCATGATGCTGCATGGCAGGATAGCAGGGAACAAGCTAGTCAGTGCTTTTGGTGCTGGTACAGTTTGCACGGCTCAATTACAATGTTGGAGAGCTAGTCCCAGAACAAGGATGGTCCCTATAAGTTCCTACAGATGTCTGGTCACATCAAATGGGCAAATGGATGGATGGAGGGAGAGAATTTCAGGACACCATTGGACATGCCCCAGCAGGGTTTTGCAGCCTCCCCAAAATAGTCCTCATTGGTTTCACACTGAAGGCCCCAGAGCTTGCAAGGCAGGTTTAATTTTAGAGCGCACTCATCGGATTTGCTTACATAATTTTCTTGATTTGGAAGGCTTTCTATTTTCCTTAGTAAGAAAAGCTGTCCAAGTTTATCACGTTAAGCCGGGGGCCGCTCACCCATAAGAATATTAAAATATATCGGCCGCAATTCTTTTGAAATTTTGCGTATCACAATTAGGACTTTGAACAGCTTTAAAGGGTGAGGTGGGAAAGAAGCCATTAGAATGGACAAATCCTTACCAAATTACAGGCATCTAAGTGCGGGGGCCCACAGGGTGCCCAGAAGCAGCTTAAAACAGGGCAGGAAGGGCTCAGGAATGTGCCAGCCTGGATCCATTAAGCAGGACGTATAAAGAGAACACCATCTTTCTGTTAAGCAGGTGTTTCTGAGTACCTGAGAAGACTGCAGATGACACCAAGCTGTGTGGTGCAGACAACAAGACCTAGGGACGAGATGCCACTCAGAGAAACCCAGACAAGCTGAGCAATGAATCCAGAACCTGGATGAGCGCCTTAATGAGCTGAGGGTGCCCCTGTTTACTGCAGGGAGTCAGACCAGATGACCCTAAAGGATCCCTTCCAACTCAAAGATTAGGTGCTGCCCCTGCTATCACTTAGCAGAAGAAGAGCTCAGCCTGCAAATAAGTCTGTTGGATAACCCAGGCATCGTAGGCAGAGATTTAGTCCTGTTCAGATCCTTCATTCGCTCCTCCACCTCCTGAGCTGGTTATAGCAAGAATTCAACCTCTGAGGTTGAATCAACAACACGAAATCACAAAAAGCCACAAAATCCCCTCAGCAATAATTCACCGCTTGACTGTTGCTCCCAATTTTGATATTGTTAAGCTCATTTCTAAGGTTGAACACACCAGAAGCAAATATACTCCAGTCCTCCATTCAAGTCACAGGAGCAGAAAGACACTGTCAACCCCCTCAGCCTGCAGCCAAACCAAGGGAACCCTACAGACCCCATGGGTGCCACAGCACAGCATCTCTTAAACCACAAAATCACAGCAAAGAGACTACAGATATTTCTCCCCCCCTACTGAAAACCCACTTGAAGAGCCAGCTCCTGCAGATCCTTTGCCATTCTGCCCAATGGAAGAAGTTGCAGTCTCAAGCACAATTGCTTAATTTATTAAATCACTTAATGCTGCTCCAGGAAGCAGTCAAATCACTGCCCCAGAGACGTTGAAGAAAAGAGCAGATACAGCTCTGACATACATGGGATGGGTTGGACTTGGTGATCTTAGAGGTCTCCTCCAACTTGAATGATTCTACAAAGGCAGCATCACCTCCAAGTGAAGACTGGCACCTTGTTGACACATCTCCTTTCAACAAGGCCTAGGTATTCTCTCAGAAATGGAGTCAGCAAGTTTGCTGCTTATGCCAAAAGGGACTTATAGTCAGTAGTTACATCTTTTTCAGTACCTCCCAGAGCAATAGACACCAGAAAAATCTTAAGAGATGCTAAAGGTGAGGTTAATGCACCTTAAAGCACAACTACAGCTCGATCGAGGTGCTCAGAGATGTCCTTGTACACTGCACTGGAGTTGGACTAGATGGCCCTTAAGCCCCTTCCAACTCAAACAACTCCATGACTCAGCATCCCATAGTGCTGAATCCACTAGATATAACCACCAAAACAGACAGAGGACCACAGCTTCACATCGCTGCTGCAGGAAATCGAGTCAAAGAAACTGAACGTAATGCAGGACTACATCAGCAAATACCCACGTTCTCATTGCATGCACCTCACAGCCAAGCTTGAAGACAGCTGGAGTCTGAAGAGCAGCACAGGGACACATTAGCACTGACAGCAAAGCAGCAACATCCAGAATGTTATGTGCTTCATTGGGGCAGCAGCATGCCTCCATCCTTCCCTTTGGGAATCAGAGCTAAGACATTTAGGGTCAGGATGATGGAAAAAAAAAAATGATGATGCTTCCCTCTGCTGTTCATGGATCTTAGCCCTAATCAGCACTGGCAGGATTCCCCTCTGCTTCCCTGCACAATGGGTAAAAGCCATGAGAAAACCCCCATCCTACTCAACTCTCTCCAAAGCAATAATTACCTCCCATAGTTATAAAGGCAATTTTTCTTTCAAGGTTTAAGGAAACAGAGATTGAGCACTTCTGCCACCACAGCTCATCTTCAAGGGGAAACATGCTGCTGGTGAAGCACTGCCATTCTATCCAGCAGAGGAAAACCCATGCGACCCACTGCCCTGCATTTATGTGAAAAGGCAAAGAGGTCAGCTATTCAAATTTCAAAAAGCAAAGCCTGGAATGGGAAAAACACAAAGGAAAGGACAAACACCTCTACAGCACTCCGTCCAGGCACTCTGAGGCACTAACACAGCACAGGAGCTGGTTCACACATCAGCCTGGCAATGTGCATGCAGCTCTGACTCTGAGAGGCTGACTGTATTCACCATCTGTAAGGGGACACTCCAGAAAGGCTAATAGGAATGAATTCAGCACAGGAATGCAAAGTGGGGTGGTTAAACCACATCAGCTCTAAAGGACGGCCTCTGCACTGGGCTCTGAAGTGCTCTTAATTCAGTTTAGCCTGATTTGCACTGAAATCAAGTGTGTTAAAGTGAATTAAGGCTCTTTAATCCCCAAGGAGAGCGTTTCCACCGGGGCTAGTTAAGAGTAATTGAACTAATCCACTTTAAAAGTCAGTTCGGATTAGTTGTGCTAAGTGGCTGTGCAGATGAGGCCGGGGAGCACGGACTGTCTGGAGCATGCAATAACCACATCAATCTGCCTCTGGGAGGACAGCTAGAGCCACGCTATTTTGCTTTGCAAAGGCTGGGAGTGCTCCAAGACACTCAAACAAGGCTACTGTAATAGAAATGTCTACTTGTGCTTGACAGGTGCCATCTGGTTGCAAGCAGAGGCATTTTCCACATGTATTTTCTCTGCGTGCCACATATGCAGGGTATGGCCAAAGGGATGCTGTTTTTACAGGCAGCTGAAGGAACTGGGCTAGTGCTCCAAGATGTTTTGGCACCGCTCATCCAGGCCATGCTCAGAGCTCACTAACGGTGGCCATCCCACCCCCTGTCCCATCAGAAAGGACATGATGGGCTCAGGGGAGGATCAAACCCATCTCCTCCCCATTACTAACAGCTACAGGTTGCTGCCTTCCCATCACATCCACCTCACTCCCCTCAGGAGACACTTCACACCCCCAGATTTTCAACGGCTTGGAGCAAAATGACTTCAGCCCCCCAGCAGAATCAGAAAAGGTGAGAAGGGACAACTGTCCCACAGAACCTCTTTGCTGCTGCAGGCAGAAGAACCAGCCCAGTATCCATACAAATTTTGCCTTTCTAGGAAAGCAATGAGCCCCTGGTTGATCCCAACCCGTTCTTCCCCCAGCTAAGAATAATCCCCCCAGCTGCTGTTTGATTTACACATTGCCATGGACGCACAGTGTTTTTATCGGGTAGATACACAGGGGGAGAGGGAGCAAGCCTGCGTGTGTTCGTTCTAGTTAATGTTTCCTGTGTGGTTCAAGCTGTTATGCCTCCAGGTATGTTTATTTCACTACTTCAGCAAACCAGCAGACTTTTTAATGGAACTGTTGATATTTTTCCTGGCTGCTGCTCCTCCTGGAGAGGCGAGGCAGTGTACGAACAGAGTTCATTCCTCACCCCAGCCTGGAGCTGCTCCGCTCCTCCTGGGACTGCGGGGAATTGAAGGTTTCCATTGCACTGGTCAGATTTCTTTCTTTGCCAGCCTTCAAGTTTTAGATACACAAACAGAGGCGTTCAAGCAGCTGACAGTAGTAAGAGCAACGCATTGCTGGTGCTCTACGCAAGGGCTGCAGTTGCACAAAATCCAGCCATGCATCCCCCAGAGAAGACAGTGGGTGCAACTTCACTCCTAAAATGAAGCCTCAGCTACAAGGCTTGTTTCAGAGACAGATCTTTCAGGCTGAAGCTCAGGGTTTTCCTGCTTCTTAGAAATTCAGGTCACCAAGCAAACAGTGGATTCTCCATACATTTTTCATGGCACCTCCTTCAAAGCTGCAATAGGAGCATGCAATAACTGCTGCAAAGCTGCTCAGGAGTACCCTCAGTCTCATCAGAACGTTCTGCTTCATTAGGCACTCAAACACCAGTGTTCTTTATCACAGAATCATTAAGGTTGGAAAGCCCCTTAAGGTCATCTTATCCAACCATCAAACCATGTCTGTGACTACTCTAGACCATCTCCCTCAGTGCTACATCTCCATGGTTCTTGAGCATCTCCAGGGATGGTGACCCCACCACCTCCCAGGTCAGCTGATCCAATGCCTGACCACTCTTTCTGAAGAGAATTTTTTCCTAATACCCAACCTGACCCACACCCCCCAGCCCAGAGCAACTTAAGGCCATTACTTCATGTCCTACCAAAGGCATCATCTATAGCCCAAGAGCCTTCAGATGCCCTGAGAACAGCCCAGCTACCCAAGAGACACACACCAAGTCGCTGACTCTGTTCAGAGACTCTTCCTTCAGTAAGTCCTGATATACAAGCTGAAATACCCTGAGCTTTAGACACATTCCCAAAACCATGCATGTGATGGGAGCACAGACATCATCCATAGAGTAGTAAGTTGCCCAGTGTCTCTGAATAAGTCCAGATGGATCAGAGACCAGTTGGAAATGCTTAATTTGGGTTACCTGGAAGGTAACAGTGTAAGCAGACCCACAGAAGCACCAGTTTGGATAAGGCTACCATCTGTCCCATGCTGGGGTCTGTCCAGCAGCAGATGAAGCACACCATCATGCATAGCAGCCCAGCAAGCCTCACAGCACCCATTACAGGGGCTGGTGAGGTCAGCACCTGCCCCCCAAACTCATGCTAAGTCTCTGGATTTTCCTGAGTCAACATAGACAAGTCAGAAGATAGATACAGCCACCAGGGATGCAACACAGCCATGCTAATAAGCCATAGGAAGCGTTGGCTCTTTGGTTAGATCCTTTGGTTATTCAGCTCAAGCAGCTGCTTCATCTCTGTCCTGTCAGATGAGCTTGCTAACCAAAGACAGGGAAATAGCTCCCTCCTAGCTCCCAGCAGAAGTTCTATCCTTGGCAGGGGCTGAGAACACCCCTGCCCCCCTCCCACTCTTGCTTACAGAAAGGCCTAAAGATGCAGAAAGAGCTGTGCTATTAGTTTGCCAGGTATTTCAAGATCTCACCTTACACTGGGAGAGGATTAGGGCAAGGAAAGAATTTTGTCAAGATTAAGCAAAACAAGTCAGTTCTGTTAAATAAAGTATCAGTTTTGGTCAACTGTCCCCAGAGGGGTTTGGGCTTCAGGATTGGATTTCTTGGAGGAGATGGGCAGCCCCCAAAGGCTGTGGGGCTGCAGCAGCCTGAAAGCTGAGCTTTGAGCTGTGCCACCCCACTGCCATCAATGGCTCTGGGAGAGGTCTGCATATCCAACACCACTAAGCTAGTGTAAAAAGGATCTGTCCACATTGGGGGCATTCTAAACGCAGCAACACTCAGCTGTTTCCCAGTTGGTCACATATGAGGAAGCAGCTCAGCACATTAGGCTGCTCCAAGATGCAGGGCCATACAGAGCTACAGTGATGCAGACACCCATATATCTTAGGAGGGATGCTAGAAGTCACTGCTGAGGAAACAAAGAGGTACCTCAGCTTCCTCTTATCTGGTTGCTTGAGGTGCTTATATCTGAGAACTGAGCTAAGAATTGTCAACACAGAGGCCTCTAAGCTTAGCCAAGCTCATAAGTTAAGTGGAAGCACTTTTTTTTTTTTCTTTTTTGCTTGCCAAGTACTTTGCTATGCCCTCACCCAAGCTTCCCATTGCTTAGGGTCATAGAATCATCATAGAATGGCCTGGGTTGAAAAGGACCACAATGTTCATCTAGTTTCAACCCACCTGCTATGTGCAGGGTCACCAACCAGCAAACCAGGCTGCCCAGAGCCACATCCAGCCTGGCCTTGAAACAGAGTCCATACAAAACATGACTTGTGCCCATGCAATCAGAAGACTATGAAACTCAAGCAAGATTTCACAGAACCATTAAGGTTTGAAAAGACCTCTGAGATCCTCAAGTCCACCCCCAACCTACCATGCCCACTCTGTCCCTCAGCACCACACCTCCACAGCTTTTAAACACCTCTGGGAACAGTAAGTCCACCACCTCCCTGGGCAGCCTGTGCCAATGCTGCCTCTTTCTGAGTTTTTCCTAATATCCAACCTGATATTTACAGAAGCAGAACCAGCTTCTCCAATTTGGAACAGAAGTGTCCCCCAGGACTGCCTGACTTCTATTGCAATACCAAGCCTAAGTGTACCAATTAAAAAAATATACATAATCAGAGAGAGAAATTACAATGAGGATATTTAAAGGTCTGAGCAGAACATAACAAAGCCACACAATGCACCCAGCTCAGCAGGGCTGAGTACAGAGCAAGATCTATGCTGGGAATTAGCTGGGAGCAGCCCATCAGCACCATTTCTCAGTAACGAATTGGGGAGCCTACCAAAGATGGCAGCAAACAAGTCATGAGCAACATGCCAGGCCATACACATCACTTCGGAGCAGGCACTCCTGTAACACTAACCAAAGCCATGGCTACAAGAGGGGTCAGCCAGCGAGCACCAGTGCACTCCCACAGACCCATAGCAGCGTGCCCCCAGTGTGCAGGGATGGAGAAGCTGTCACCTACAGCTGACTGATGGCAGCAGGGAGCCTAGAACACTTGGAGGTGCAATTTAAAGGGTAACCACTCACTTTGAGAGGAGAATGAGGCAGGTATGTTTTTGAAGATATGGAAGAATCCACAAAAGCCAAAGCTGATGCTTTCAGAGAAGAATTGGAACCAGTTCATTGACAAGAGCTTGAGGTGTTCAAGAAACAGAAACTAGAAATCCAGTATCAACCATAGACACCAAGTGTAAAGGCAATTTAATTCATCTGGGAAACCCATCTCACCTGATCACACATCACATGTAGAGGCCACTCAAGAAACACCATCACTTATCTCAGAATGTGTTTTTCCTCCATCCTGATAGTCCAGCAGAATTAAGCAAAGAGGAGACAGTTCCTTAATTCATGAGCTGACCTTCCCCAGAAGGACACAGCCTTGGAAACAGAAGCTCTTCACCCTACCTGCTCTGGGTGCTCTGCAGTTTGGTCTCAGAGGTTTCCCCAGCAGCAGATCAAGGCCCTGGCTCAGCACCTGCCCATTTCTCTCAGCACCAAGAGGGCCATTTGACATGGTTTTAAGCTAAGCTCAGAGATTCCTGTGTGCATCTCAGTACATCATGCACTTCTAAAGGAAATCACATGTTGCCATACAGCAACACAAGAAACTACCTCCTGATATGCACATCATATGGCCCACTATGCTACTTCAGTCCCTGGAGCACTCTGAGCAGGTTTTCCAAGAAAGGAAACTTTTACTGCCATTGTGAAAATTGTCTGGCTATCCAATTAATGCTATTATAATGAGCTAGGCCACATGAATCTGCTCATAAAATTCATACCAGCTCCCATGCTTCATGGCATCTCATCAACATGAGCTGCACACTCCATGCCAGCACAGACTCACATTAATGTGGGATACTGTTGAGTTTGCATGTTCTACAGAGGGTGCATCAAAGTGCTGCTTTGCTCTATTTTCTTCCCAAAGGAAGAGTCTAAGGTGTTTTTGTTTTTGTTTTTTAAACCCATCACCCACCTTCAGCAGCTCAACCAGCAAATACTCCCATCCTACAGAAGAAGGATTTAAGGTCACAGACAGACTGAAGACCACGCAGCACATTCAGGAGCTGTTTGATCCATTAGAAACAGAAAAGAGGAAAAAAGAAAACCTACTCTGATATTTTGTTCTGTTGCAAAGAACTCTATCAGCTAAAGCAAATCCCCTACCTGCTGTGTTTGACCATGTAGTCACAAAATACTCCCTGTTCCACTTAGCACACTGCAAACACACATTACAATAAAATGTAAAGCTTACCGAGCTGATAAACTTCATGAGTGTATTTTATGACAGTATCTTAAGAGATAAGGCTCATTAGCACTTTACAGCCACGATGTGAGGGAACCTTAAAATCCACGGTTAAACTGGGAGAAAGAAGGGGAAAACTTGAAACCAAGTATCAAAAAAAAGAAAGGTCCCAAAGGGTTTTAACCCTTTCCACCCAGCACCATCATTTGTAGCCCCTCCCCAGGTCAGCCAGCATTGCTCCAGGTCCTACAGCAGTCCTCCATCAGCATTTCCCAGCTCAAGCTGCTGCTCTCTTCTGCTTAAGAGCTGCTCAGATGGAGAAACCAATGGCATTAATATGCCACAAGCCCCTGGAGAGCTTCTCTGGCTGCACAGTAAAGGCTGTTTCTTATAATGGGGAGCCAGAGGCCTGGCACAGTGCACCCAGAAGCCAGGAACATCAGAGCTCTTGGATTGCTTCTACACCACACATCCTTGGGAAGACCCTGGGAGTCTGACAAGTTGCTGCCTTTCAGGGGCTGGGAATAAGGGTTAATAATAAGGGTTAACATGAACTCCCCAAGTGCCATCCTACCCATAGTGCTGGCTCCAGGAGATAGCTGCAGCTGTATGGCTGGGAATGAAGAGCCTTCACATTCAGCAGATGAAAGATGTTGCTGTGTTTCAAGTCCTCTCTCATCAAATACACCAAACATTGGGGTGGAGCAGTCCCATTAGTACTCTATAGACCTCAAGTGATCTGAGATCTAATCCACATGCTCAAGGTACCATGGTGCCCCATGTAATCCGAGCAAAGGATCCACATGGACCTTCTCACAGGAGAATTCCTCACACCTCTGGTAGTCTGCCCTACTGATCAACACTCAAGATGCTTCTTCCATAAGGATACTCCAATGAGAACTCTTCAAATGCTCCTCAAGCTACAAAGCTTCCCTCCAACCTAAAACTCCTCTTAAGAAGAGGAATTCACAGGGATGCAAGTGGGAGACAGCACAGTCAGAAGATGCTCCCACTTTGTGAGCTGAGCTTTCTGGGTCCCACCAGCCCCCTGCAGCTCTGCACCAGAAACCACCTTGTGCAGTGGGAGCACTGCAGTTCAGTACCACCTCTGGTGCTCAGACCTCTCCACACACAGATACCTTACTTCAGCATGTCTTCTGCTTTTGCTTCTCCAACATAAATAAAAATAATAATCAAGGAGCCATTAATTATCAGCATTTCAATTAGAAAAACACCATGAAAACATTACCATCATCTACTTGAATGGGAGGAGCATCCCTCAGATAGTCATCTTCTCTAAAAGATAATTATATCAGTAAGCAGAGAGGATTAAACAGACAAAAAAAAAAAGCAAAACCTGACAAAGCCCAGCCCAGACAGATTCAAATCAAGAGTCAAGCCAAGGAGCATCCCATTGGATTCCCCATGCCATCTCCCACACCTTCACTTAACCTTCCCCCTTGCCAATGCCACAACTTAATTCAATTACCTGCCACTGAATAAGCCTTAAGGCAATTCTCATTACCCTGCGATAAAGCACGAGGCCTTTAATTATTAAACTCTCATGGGATTTTCGTGTTGGGGTTGTGGGGCTGGACTCCCTTTTATTGTCGTTAGCAGCTTCAAGAACGCAAGTTAATCATTGACCAGGCCTTTCACCAAGCGACCAGAGTCCTATAGATCCCTGGTTTCCAGTTCTGCATCAGCAGGCACACTAGGAGAAGGCAATGGCTGCCTCCTGCTCTGCCAATTGCACATTTAATCCTTACCGAGCCATCTTCTCCCCCAAGAGTCATCTGTAACATTAGTGTCCCAGCCAAAATAGGCAGTATGTGGGCAGTGGGGCTATGTACAGCACTTACCCTATGCTCAGTTCAGAAAATGGCCTGGTACATCCTTCAAGAGAAGGGAAGCTAAGGTTATCCTCTCATCTCAAACAGGATGAATCCAATGCATGAGACCAATACTACTAAACCTGTGTTCTGCTCCATTCTCTGCTTGCACTGCAGGGAGCTTCCAGGTTCCCTCCTATAATGTAGAATCATGCTGCACACTGCTGGGCTTGTTATCACCCTTATATCCCTTTCCAGTGGTCCCAGCACCACTTTCAAGTATCTACAATGCAAACATTTCTTCTGGGCATGAGGATTCCATCCTCAAAGAAACAAGTTTCAGGTTGGGTAGTTGGAACAACTTCTTTTCTGAAAGAGCAGCAATGCATCAGCACAGGCTGCCCAGGGAGTGGTGGAATCACCACTGAGGGACACGGCCAGTGGGTATGGTAGGAATGGGTTGAAGCTGGACTTGGAGATCTTAGAATTCTCTCCCAACCTTCATGATTCTATGACAATTCACACGGCTCTAAAGGAGCAGGGAAAACAGCCAAGCCTACCCTCTCTACAAGCCAGAAGTTCAAAACCAGAAAACCAACAAAACCAGAAATTCAGCACTTCAAATCCAACGCCACCATCTCAGAAAAACCAAACTAACTCCTTCCAATGGGGTGGGATGGCCCTCCAGCCTCCCCGCGCTCCAGCTGTGTCTGACAGCTGCATTCCTCTCTCCCTGCCCCAGCCCAGGTTTTGTTGTTGAGCTGTGCTGTGAACCAGCTGCTCCGTCTCAGCCACGTCAGGGACAGCCAGCATGTCTGGAAAGCACAGCACAGCAGTCTGGCTCCGGGTGGCTTCCCAGGAATTCATAGCACTCAGAGCTGCAGGGTGGGTGCGTGGCCCCACACCACCATCAAGTGACAGGTAGGGAAATTCCTGGCATGCGACAGCCATGTGAGTACCTCCTTCTCTGGAGATATTCAAGGCCCATCTGGATGCTTTCCTGTGCAATCTACAGTAGCAAGCTGCTTTAACAGGGGATCGGACCGGTGATCTCCAGAGGTCCTTTCCAATGCCTATATTCTGTGTCAGCAGGCTGAGGCAGCACCCACAGGCTTCATTTAATTGGAGGTGGCATTCCAGCTGGTGCCATGCACTTGCATGTGGGTCACGGCTCTAATAGCTTCTCAGCAGTGACCCTATTGAGAAGCTCATGCGAGCTCACACCCCCAAAAGCCATTCCATCAGGATAGTCACCAGTACGTGGAAATCCATCCAGTTCATTATTCATGGGCTTTGGTTGTGAACTGAAGGCACGTCCTACTTCAAATCATTCAGGTTGGAAAAGGTCACTAAGTTCAACTGCCCACCCATGTTGTCTACCAACCGCGTTCCCCCCCCAGTGCCATACCTCCATGTTCTCCAACACCTCCATGGACAGTGACCACACCACCCTCCTGGGCAGCCTGTGCCAATGCATCACCATTCTAAGAAGTTTTCCATAACACCCAACCTCATCCTCCCCAGTGCAACTTAAGGCCATCACCTCTCATCCTGTTGCTGTTACCTGGGAGCAGAGGCCAACCCCTACCTCACTACAGCCACCTTTCAGGGAGCTGCAGAGAGCAATGAGGACCCTCTCCCCCTCCTCCCCCTTCCCCTTAGCCTCCTCTTTTCCAGACCAAACAATCCCAGCTCCCTTAAACACTCTCCAGAAGACACTCCCTGTCCCTAGCAGCACCCAGGCATCAGTCCTGCACCCACTATAGGCAGCAACAGCACTGCACACTTCCTGCACTAAAAACCCCACCGTGCAGCACAGAACCCACTCAGTAGCAATGCATTGGTAAATTAGGGCAAGCTATGCTCCCCTCCCTCCCTCTCCCCCACGCAAGCATTTCAGGGTTCCTGTTGCCTGCGTGCAGCATACGGATCAGTTACATTTATGAAGAACATTGCAATCTGTCAATATAAACACTATGTAAGCATGAGCCACTGGTAACATTACTACCGTCTTGACAAGTGTTTGCAGAGGGGGCAGAGCTGCCCAGCTCCTTCTGGGGCCAGAGGAAAGCAGAGCAAACTCCAAGCTGCAGAAAGCAACACTTCCAGCTAAAAAAGGAGGAAAAAAAAAAAGAAAAAAAAGAAAAAGAAAAAAGTATAACAAAATGGAGCCAGGCTGTAAATCAGAACACCCAGAAAGAAATAGAAGGGATTTGATTTATGGCCCCAACAGGTTGCAAGCTCAGAGCCACGGAGCAGACAGCTCAGGAAGGCAGCAAGCTCCTTTCCAGCTCTCCATCCTGCACACGCACCGGGATGAAGTCAATCAACCCTCCTGTCACCCCAGCACAGCTGATCTTGTCATCTGCCACCTCCAAAGCCCACCGCCCCCAGCCCATAAAGGGAGGGACCCACACCCAGCACAAGAGAAGCAGGAAGGGGAGGAAAGTGAAATGCAATGCTTTCCCAGGGATCCCAGCAGTCTGGGGCTGCTCCAAGCAATCCCCATCAGCCTGCTGTACTGTGGTGGAAATTAGCTTTAAGGCAGCCCAGCTGCAGAGGAGAAGGCTGAACACTGAAGCAGGCAGTGCACTGAAACAAGCAGATCTCAGGTGGGCTCCTCTCCAGGCACTGCTTTCCCTACAGGGTCAGCATAGACAGCACATCCCACACATGCTCCTATCCTGAAATGCACCCCTACCATCAGGCATCTCAATGAGCAACTTTAAACCTGCACAAGGCAGCTCCTGTGTAGTTTTCCAGACATGCTTTCTCCTCTACAGGATCAGATAAGACTTCAGAGATGCTACATCACATGCCCAAAGCCAGTCCCTTCCTGCTGCTTTCCCAGAGTTTGGGCTAACGGGTCCCTACTAAACAGGCACCTACAGGGACTCACTTTGCTCTTTGAGCATCAGCAGCACTATAGCTTTGCTGTACTCGAGGCTTGATTCATCCTCCAGCACACCCCAACCAGGCAGCCTCCAGCTACAGCACATCTGCCCTCAGCATCGTAGACAGGCATAACTTCACATTGACACAATCTCCTTATCATGTAGCCATGCCCAATTTCTGTCCCTGTGTGCTAATTCTCTAGCAGGCCACACATTTGGAGATACTGAATTCTTTCCCTGAAAGAAGACACTGAGGATGGGGAAGGGAAGAGATCACCTACAGCTCATCCCTGTGCCCTGTCAGACTACAGAACCAAGCAGCCACAATGTGACATCTGCCCACTGCCAGGGATGCTGACACCTGGAGCAGCGAGTTGTGAGCATCATGGTGGCTCTGGTGACACTCTGGATGGTGCATCTCTTCCCATGCCTGGAAAGGGGGCTGGGATCATTAAGCCCACTTCACTATTCCAGTCCCTACACAAACAAAGGGGCATGCAAGCCTCATATCACTTTTTTAAGGAAGAAAGAAATATGGGAAGATTCACATTGGAATAAACACCTGGAGCAGATCTTCCATGCACACAGCCACTTCTCTAAGCAGCAGCAGCACAGCCAGAAGTTTGAATGCCAATGACCACACGGCACCTGCAGAAGCACCAAACTCCACCAGGGGTATTCCCTTGCATCCTCAACAAGGAGGATCTCTGGGGTGGACAAAGATCAGCAGCAGATGCTGCTCTGAGGCACAGCAGAGGAGCAGAGAGCAGCACGCTTTGCATAAGCAAACTTTCCTGCACCGCAGCAGCCTCAGAGCCCATCTGGCCAAGCACACATCTGGCAGCATCTCCTCTCCCCTCCTTATTGCCAGCGAGGGAGTCTCAAACCAGAAACAGCAGCTGTCCTGAGGCCTGGGGAACTACCCAGCACAGTCAGGGCATCAGACCCTGCAACACACTGCACTCTCAAGTTCAAACCTACACCAGCCCCACGAGGCCAAGAAGCAAAATCCTAGGAGCAAAGTGACTGCAAGGAGTTACCTGCTGCACTACAGCAGATACCAGCACTGCTTGGATTAATGGGAAAGTTACAGCCAAGCTCCTTACGAGCCCCATCAGTCCCTGAGGCACAGTACAACTGTGCTGTGCTGGTGGTCTCCGGCAGATACATGAGCTGTGGTGGGGGAAAGGGCTTTTCCCAAAAACCTGCACGCACAGAACAGGCGGTTTCCTTGCAAATGCAGCCCCAGTGGCAGGAAGTTAAGCAGTTCTCGAGTTGGAAAGAGAAGATGTGAAGTAGCACTGTTTGGAAAAGTCTGCCAGACCACAAGCAATGGACAAGCTTCGACACCGGGATTTGTTTTACTGGAAAGAAGTGGGGGGAAAACCTCAAGACATTCCCTGGGGCCGGTCCAGTGGCTCCTACCAGCGGTCACAACGCAACATCCTAAAGAAAAGCGAGCAGCACCGTTTTTCCAGGGAAAACAGGGTTAACGAACCGCTCACATCCCACACTCCAACCATTACGGAGTACCACCACCATTTGGGGTAGGAACTTTAAGACACACCCTGCAGACAACCCAAAAAAGCAAAGAGGGGCAGACAGCACGCTAAAAGCCAGCAGACCCTCTGCTAGGAGGGGGATGGGGAAGAGGTCAACCTTTGCAAAGCAGTAAAACGAAGGGATTAAGGAGTTTTTATAGGGTTTTATAAGGGTTTACGGACTCTCCCAACGCAGCCCGGGGTGCGGATCCACCTGCGCAGCGCGCAGCGGGCGCGGAGTTATGGCGCCCCCTGCCGGCCGCCGGGCCGCGCACAGGTGAGCGCTGCGGGCAGCGGCGGCTCCGCGCCCAAAGCGGGGAGATCCTCCGGCTTTTAGGGGAGCAAACATCGGGGGCAGGATGGGGACAGCAGGCTGAAAGCAACAGCGTGCGTCCCCCGGTAAATTAAAAAAAATAAAAAGTTACTAGCCCCAAAGGAGCGACGGTGGGACCAACGGGTCTGCCAGCACCTGTGCTCAAAGCGAAAGGAAGGAGAAGTTTAAAGCAGAGGGGGAAAAAAAAAAATTAGTTTTTTGGAGGTTTTCTCAGTTCTAAGCAGAGTTCAGGAAGAGCCGCCTGCCCCGCTACAGAGCGAGTGCTGCTTCCGTGCCGACCACGCAGGGGTCGGTTGGAACGAGGTGCGACCCGGGGGCAGCGAGAGGGGATGGGGGGATGAGGCGGAAGGGCTCAGAGCCGCTACGGGGAACGCTGTCAGCGCGGGTGGAAGGGATGCGCGGCACTTCCCGGCAGCAAGCAGCATCCTCGGGACGAGCAAGGTGCAAAACAGCCTTTTGCAAAAATAATAATCATTTAAAAAAATAATAATAATAAAAAGAGAGCGAGGGGTGCAGACTTCGGCCGCCGGGCACCTACCCGAAGTAGGCGGCGGAGGGCCGCGGGGTGCAGGCTAGCAGCCCTAGAAGCGCGCAGGAGGAGAGCCATCCCAGCAGGACGTGTCCATCCAGCATCTTGCAGCGGCTCCGGCGCTGCTCATCTCGTTCCCCCGCCGCGCCCGCTGCAGCCCCGCCGCCCGCGCCGCCTCTTATAGCGCGGCCGGAGGAGCGCGGCCGGCCGGCGGCGGGGCGGGGAGGGGCGGGGCCAAGAGAGAGGGGCGTGGCCATGGGGACGGAGGGACCGGGCCAAGGGGGTGTGAGGGCGTGGCCTGAAGGCAGGGGGCGTGGTTTGGTTGTGAAGGGGCGTGGCTTGAGGCGGAGGGAGCTGTGAGGACACGCCCACTTTGCTTCTAGGGGCGGGAGGAAGGCGGGGAGGGGAAGGGTTGGGTGTCCCTGCGATGTGTGGGGTTGGGGGGCTGCGAGTGGGGTGTTGTTGCAAAGGGGTGGGTGTGCAAGGGCTGAGAGTGCCACATCTGGGCTGGTGTGCAAGGGGTGAGCAGTCGTGCAAGGGATGGGTGTGCTGTGAGTGGGGTGGGTAAGCGATGGGTGTGCAAGAGGCAAGCGTGCAAGAGGTGGGAGGTTGTGCAAGGGTCGGGTGTGCAAAGGGCAGGTGGGACAGGGCAGAGCAGGTGAGCAAGTTCCAGTTGTGCAAGGGGTGGGCAGTTGGTAGGTGTGCAAGGAACAGATGTGCCAACACTGGGCTGCTATGGCAGAGCCTTGTGCAAGGGCTGTGTGTGTCGCATCTGGGCAGTTGTGCAAGGGTTCAGTGTGAGAGTGCCAGACAGCCGTGCAAGAGCCAGGTGTGCAAGGGCTGAGCAGTAGTCCTGCAAAGGTCAGGCCAGGTGTAAGGGATCAGTACACAAGGCTGGCCATCTGTGCAAAGATGCTCATGCAAGCTCTAGACACTTGTGCGAGGGCAATAAATACAAGGGCTAAGCAAACCTGCAAGGTTATCTGTGCACAGAAGCCAACTGGGGCATGCAAAGGGTGAGCAACGTGGTTGGGAAGCAGTTAATACCCGAAATGTCAGCCCTTGGAACTGCTGCTGCTCTCGACGTCACTCTCACCGTCATGCTCAGCTCACACTTAGAGCACCTGGCAGCAGCTGAGAACAAAAAGGGTTTCCTCCCCAGCGTGTGCGTGTGTGTGTGTGTCACACTGCTGAGCCACCCCATGTCCCCACAGTGATGGGCATGGGGCCACGAAACCCTGAGCAGAGCTGTGCCCAGCAGGTGATACTCAGGTGCTGGCAGACCCTCGGATAACCTCCAGGAGCAGCCTGTAATGCATCACACCACACACTGCACATCCGTGTGCTGGATTTGAGGTGTTCCAGTGCAGCTCAGCACCCCAGTGGGTGCAAGCCATGCTGGCAGGAGCATTGCTTTGTTGGATCTGCACAGTGCCATAGGGCAAGGGGGTATCTCAGTCCCCTCATTGCGATGCTCAAGGTAAAGTGGCCCCTGCACCTTTGTGCAGGTTCTGGATGGGAAATGGCTTTCAGGCTCAGCAGACAGCAATACTGCATTAAAGCCCCATCTAGAGGCCTTTCCTCAAGAAGAGTTTGGGAGAAAGTGACCAGATATGGGGTCACAGTTGGGTGTCTCTGTGATCCCACCTTAGCTTCTCCAGCATAAGTACATAGGACATGGTAACAGCAACATAGGAGGGGAGGATGAGCGTGGTTGTATATTTAGCATCAGGAGGCCTTGCCTGAGTGTTTCCCTGCTGGAAAAGTGTAAGAGTCACCCTTCGTGCACATCCCTCAGAAGCTGGGGTGCCCGCGTGGGGAGAGGGGAAGGAAACTCCGGTTCTTCAGGCAGAGGTGTAGGGATGGTTCCTGGAATGGCAGAGCAGCTCTTGGCCTTACTCATTTCCTCTGCCCACAGCAGGTCGGGGCGATGCACCAGGACATGTGTGACACTTTCCGATGTGAGACAGCACTGAAAATAGTCCTCACTTCTGCTTTCAGCAGAAAGGGGAAGGCTAAGGATGCTGAAGTCGTCGTGGATGCATTGCTGGGAGACCACGCACCAGTGCTGGGTGCAGCATCCTTCCAGGACTGTGTGATGGTTTTCCAGGACCTGCAGTGGTTCCCAGGGGGAAAAAAGAGCCGGTGCTTCAGCTCAGTATGGTGGGTGTCCGCAGAACCACCGACAGCAGAGGGCAGTGCCACATCAGCACAGCCGGGATGCATTTGATGTTTCAGCGTTGTATTTCCAGGATGGAGGGAAGCAGCCAAGTCTGATGGTTTTAGTGACAGTTTCACAGGACAGCAGAAAACAGTGCTGTTGGCAACGTGGTAAGGACTTCTTTAGGGTCGAAACAAGATACTGGGCACAATGAGAATGCTGGGCAACGTGGTGGTCACCGTTGCTGTTTTTGTGCTGGGATCAGCAGGAGATATACATTTTTAAAAGAGTTTATGGAACTGAAGGAGACTGAGTTTTTACAGGATCTGGCAGTGATGGGACAAGGGGAAATAGTTTTAAATTCAAAGAGGGGAGATTTCTGTTGGAAGTTAGGGGAATTCATTACTCAGGGGGCAGTGAGACACTGGCACTGCTGCCAGAGAGCTGTGGATCATAGAATCATAGAATGGCCTGGGTTGCAAAGGAACACAGTGCTCATCCAGTTCCAACCCCCTGCTGTGTGCAGGGTCACCAACCAGCAGCCCAGGCTGCCCAGAGCCACATCCAGCCTGGCCTTGAATGCCTGCAGGGATGGGGCATCCACAGCCTCCTTGGGCAACCTGTGCCAGTGCCTCACCACCCTCTGGCTGAAAAACTTCCTCCTCATATCCAACCTAAACCTCCCCTGTCTCACTTTAAAACCATTCCCCCTTGTCCTGTCACCATCCACCCCCACAAACAGCTGTTCCCTCTCCTGTTTATACGCTCCCTTCAAGTACTGGAAGGCCACAATGAGGTCTCTCCAGAGCCTTCTCTTCTCCAAGCTAAATGCCCCATCCCTGTTCTCAGGGCCAGGTTTGGATGGGTGCTGGGCACCGTGATCTGGTGGGGGGCAAACAGCCCATGGCAGGGGGTTGGAAGTGGATGATTTTTGAAGTCCCTTCCAATCCAAGCCATTTTATGATTCTAACCCCTCCATCTGGCTGGCAGGATCCAGATTCCAACACTGGGGCTTGATGTCTCACCATTGGTGCCAACCCTGCCTCCCATCCCATGGGTGACACTGCCCTGTGACAGCCACCAGGACTTCCTCAGGCAGCCAAGGCAACCGTGGCCTCCCCACCAGTCTTCCTGGGCACATCAGAGCACAGGGCATCTGCAGGGTGACTTCAGGTTTTCCTGCTCCATGACTCAGCTCTTGAGTGGCTCAGATTGTTCCTGTTGCTCCAGAGGCTTCCCTACCCCAGAAGAGACCTTACCACCATCCTTGCTAGGATTTTAGAAGGAAACTTGGCTTCCTCTATGGCTTGGCGTTCCCCTCCCTATGGCTCTGCGTGCTTTTCCCTGTCCATCCTCCACACTGCAAGAAGCAAGGACGTTTGAACAGCACTCCCAGGTTTTGCTGCATGAATCGAAGCTCTCCAGCGTGGTGCCTCCAGCTCAGTGGGGTGGTTGAGTCATAGAAGGAAGGAAAATACCCATGAGGTCATCTCATTCATCCCTTGCTGCCAGTTCTGCATGGGTTCCCCACCAGATAGTTGGCACCTCCTTCCAGACCAGAGTAACTCAAGCAAGGCAGCAAGAGGTGGGGACCTCACCGGGCTCTGTGAGAAGCCTTCAGCTGTGTTTCCTTCCTCAGTTTCCTTAATTAGAAGTGGGCCTGGCATTTATCTGCCATCCGGATACGGTCTGAAATAACAGACAAGAGCCGGGCTCACCGCCTGCCCACGGGTTTTTGGTTATTCCACTATCCCTGGGACCACACCATGCAATTTCCAGTTGCTCTATTTTCACCATCACGTGGATTTCCAGGGTGTTTCCTCACTCTGAGTGATCACACGTGGGCTCAGACCCAGGATCTCACTTCTTTTCCACTGGGCAGCTGGCATCACCCTGGGGACAGCCCTGAACTTGAGCAATGCACTGACTTGTGTTTGTTGTATTTGTTGCATTGCGTTGTGTTTTTTGTATTGTGTTTGTTGTGTTGTGCCTTACTGTGTTGTGTTTGTTGTGTTGTACTGTGTTGTGTTTGCTGAGTTGTGTTGTTGTGTTGCTTTGCGTTTGTTGCGATGTGTTGCTTTGTGTTTGCTTTGTTCTATTGTGTTTTATTGTATTTATTGTGTTGTTGTGTTGCTTTGTGTTTGTTGTCTTGTGTTCATTGAGTTGTGTTGTGTTGCTTTATGCTTGTTGTTCGTGTTGTTTTGTTGTATTGTGTCTGTTGTGTTGCTCTGTTGTGTTTGTTGTGTTGTGTTGCGTTGCTTTGTGTTTGCTTATTGCACTTTGTTTTGTTGTACCTGCCATCACCCAGCCCCCCAGGGCCAGCTTTTTTTCAGAGGGCAGAGATGTGGTTCAAATATGCCCATTGTTTCCATTGGGAACCAGTTTGAGAGCATCCCTCCGTGCTCTGGGTAGTGCAAATCACTGCAAGCAAGGAGAAGCTGGACCTGATAGATCCTGTCTGGTGTGTCCCCAGCTCTTCAAGAGAAGAAAAGGCTCTAAACCAACTCCAGTATGTTGCTTTGGAGCTACTGAAGGCAAAAGCAAAGAAGAGCCTATCATGCCATAGCTTCCTAAGGAGGGCAGAGATGCAGGGACACAGCAATGCTGTAAGTCTGTGTATCCCCATGTTATAGGAGGTGGGGCCACCAGCTTTGTCCCCTGAGATCCATCTGCCATGGGGTCCAGGGTAGACCAAGCCATAGCCCATTGATCTATGCCTGCTGAGTTTTTGCTCATTCCTCTCCGGTTCTGCCCCAAAATGAGCTGATCTGGTGGAAGCATACAGAATCAGGCCAGAGCAGAAAGCTGTCCTGGGACAGATCCCAAGCAGAGCCCCTTACCAAATCTCAACAGGCAATAGGATTCTCTAACCCTCATTCCCCTCAGAGATCCCTTCTCTTAACTGATCACAGAATCCATTTTAAAATGAGGTTTAGCCACCAGGTCCCCAAGCACCTGTTAGATGGCAGCTATAGTCCACTGGATGGGGCTTTTGAGCAACCTGATCTAGAGGGAGGTATCCCTACCTATAGCAGGGGGGGTTGAAGCTAGATGGTCTTGAAGGTCCCTTCCAACATCCATTCTATGATTTTATGATTCTAAGCGTGAGCACTTATTCCTGGCCCAAGGTGACAGGCTCATGCAGTTCTTTTCTGAGCATTGCCAGCTCTCGATAGGCAATCTCATAAAATATGGGGCCTCAGGAGGTCATCTGGTCCAAGGTCACTCCACAGTAGGACCAGCTCCTTTTTTTAATTTGTATTTTTATTTATTTTTTAGCTCTCATACACACGGTCTGATTTTTGGGTAGTCCTGTGTGGAGCCAGGACGCATGGTCCTCACGGATCCCTTCTGACTGGGGACATGCTATGATTCTATGATTATCTTGCCCTGTTGTGCCACCAAGAGAAAAAAAAAAAGCTGCATCTTATGCAAGAAGGGTGATCTTTGGGAACATTCACCTCTTTTTCCCTAATTTGAAGCTACTGTTGGTGAGTTCAGCTAAAGGCAGCACCAAGCTCATGGCTTTTCTATATGGAGGGACTGAATACTTTCTCCTAGTGGTCTATGAGCATTGCATGAAGTGAGTCATAGAATCATAAAGGTTAGAAAAGGCCTCTGAGATCCCCAAGTCCAACCCCAACCCACTCCACCATGCCCACTGACCACATCCCTCAGTGCCACATCTCTACGGTTCCTGAACTCCTCCAGGAACAGTGACTGCTCCCTGGGCAGCCTGTACCAATCTGATAATGTGTTGGTAACATCAATGTAAATCCCTCTGAGTAAACCCAAACAACTTATCCTTAACATGGGCACCTTCCTGGTGTGATTTTGTGGAGAGTCAGGGACTTCATAGTCTGGGCCAGAGTGACTTTGAATGCAATTAGTCCCAGTGTGAAGTAAAGCCCTGTTGTCTTGATGTCAATCAGACATACTAGGAATGAATGTTTTTGTTAGACAAAGCTGCAGGAGGTATTCTTTAGGCCTGAAGGAATAGTGTCAGGCAAGCAGGGATTCTTTTCACATTAAATGGGGAGGTTGGTGGCTCTGCATGTGGCAGGGGGGTTGGAATTCCTGATCCTTGAGGTCCCTTCCAACCCTGGCCATTCTGTGATTCTGTGATATGCTGTAAAACACAGTGAGTTACCAGCCAACACTTGAGGGTGTTTACTGATAGTTTTCTTCCTTAGGAAAATCAACTGCCAGATAGAAGAGAGAGACCTGAATCCATGCAGAGTGGAAGAAAAGTCCCCTGGCTGAGCTCAGCAGCTCTTTTTAGCTTGCTGATAACGCTGTGCATAGAATCATAGAAGCAGAAAATGATTTGGAAGGGACCTTACAGCCCATCCAGCCTCAATCTCTGCCACGAGCAGGGTTGTCACCCACTAGATTAGGTTGCCCAGGGCTCCATTCAACCTGGCCTTGATCACCTTCTGGATGTTCCTATCCATTCCAGATATCCCCTCTTTTACTTTAAAACCATTCCCCCTTGTCCTACCAGTATCAGATTGGGTAAAAGTGGTGCATGCAGTGTCATCCCTGATAAACCCCTGGCCGTGGGGGTGAGCTGGTTGGGGAGATGCTAGAGGTGGTAGGGGCAGGAGATGGGAAATTGGAAAACTTGGGGTTGTGATTGCACAAGAAGAGGCCTCAGGGGAACCCATGGTTCAGTGGGTTACTGTGAGGGCAGAGTTCAGGAAACTGCTTATAGATCCATAGGAAACCTCATTAGCTCTGCTCCTGTAAAGCTTTCTGTTTATCTCATCCTTAGGGTGACAGTTGCCCTGGGATAACCTGTTCCTCTATCTTTAAGGTCACACACCTAACCACTGTATTGTAGGGATGGATGGCAATGACCAGGGATATGCACAAGTCAAGGGTCTTTGACCTTGAACATATATTAACTGTGCAAGAGTCCTGAGAGGGAAAGGGAGAGATACGATAATGTGGGGGGAAAAAAGGGAAAGGAGAAAGAAAAACAGGTGAGAGAGAGAGAAGGGAGAAGAACTGCATTTTTGGAGCCCAATAGGACCTTGTTTGTGTGTCCTGGCAGTAATCACTGTTTTATCCTCAGAGGGAGGTGTAGAGAAATGTGTGCCCCCTCCTGAGAGGAAATCCCATGGAATCCTGGAGCATTTTCAGCTGAAGTTTTGTAACATGTGGTGCCCACTGCTTTCTAACCATACCTGTCACGTTGCCATCCACAATGAGATATTTCAAGTTCCTCTAAATAGCTACTGCCCGTGTTTTATCATCATCATCGTCATCATCATCATCATCATCCTTTTATTTGTTCCTAGTTTCTTGTCACCATCTCATTTGTTTTTGTTTTTTTTTTTCCTCTGACAAGCCATAGCATCTGCTTTTCCTGGACTGCCCTTATGCATGGGGCCAGATGTGGCTGGAGATGAGATGGTATGTGTTGAGTGTCAGTGAGTGGTCATGGGAAGGAAGGAAAGAACAGAGCATGTGTGGGTGGATGGGGCTGGAGAAGCTCATTTGGATCCAGCTCTCTCCACTGCCTTCCCTGTGAAGGGATACAGGATGCTAGTCCATTTTTTAACATGGCAAAGAACAAGACCCAACAACAGTGGAGGAAGAGTAGATCTGGATAGTGTGATAGTATATATTTCCTTTTCTTTCTCTTTCTTCTTTTCCTTTTCCTTTTCCTTTTCCTTTTCCTTTTCCTTTTCCTTTTCCTTTTCCTTTTCCTTTTCTTTTTCCTTTTCCTTTTCCCTGCAATAGTCTCTGGACTTACTTCTGTCCCCACTTTCCAATTCTCTTTTTTGGGGTTCAGGATCCCTTTCTTCTCCTCTCTTCACGTCATGCCGAGGCTGCTTGAGTTTTGTGGAGAGGTGCCAAGAGCGTGATCCAAAACCACTCACTACTTGTGCTTGAGTTGAGATGGCTCAGAACAGTGGAATATCACTAGGATATTTACTGGGGGTCATTTCCTGAGTCCACCTGTAGGCCACCTATTCATGCCAGCAGGTTAGCCAGCAAACCCATCTTCTTGAGTGCTGAAGCAGAAGGAATCCAGCCATGAGAGATCTGGCAACCCATCAGCTGCAAAACAGCCAGAAACAAACTGAGCAAAATATTTTTGTAGTCACAGTATCAAGCCCACCCATTGAACCTGTGTCGGGTATTTTCCAACACTGCAGAAATTCTCTCTTTGCTTTTATTTTTAGACGAAGGGTGATTTTGGTCATGGTATTTCACTTTTTGGACATTTCATGCTAATAAAAGGGTTTTCCTTGATGATGTTTAGTCTTATTTTAAAGATTAGTGAAGCAGGTTTATGATTTATTAAGGGAACTGAAATGTCGTGGTCTTGAAGGCTGTTGTCTGTCTGGTCTTCAATTGGAGTTGGGCATGAGAAGAGTGACAGATTTTGGCTCCTGAGCTCCCAGTTGGAAAAAGTTTCCCATCAGAGAGTCTCCACTCCCATGAGCAATGGGAGCATTTGGAAAGAGAAGTCAAGCTCAGAAGTCAGAATGGTTGTCATGGGTCTGGTCAGCCATGATGTTCCTGGATGGGTGTTGGGCAAAACACAGAACCTATTGGTTCTGAACCTCAGGCATCCAGGTGGGTCTGGAAGGAATGATGTAGGAATGAAGGGGGATCTGTGTCTTCTGCAGCTGCAGGGCATCTCAAACAGCACTAGATGACCATGTCTGGACACTTGAATCCCACCTCGTTGACTGCACTGAGTGTTTTCATTGTAGAGGGAGCTTGGACACCCAGGTTGCTTGTAAAGACTTTAATGTTCCTAGGGTTAGGACTGTCTAGGTAAAGGATCATGTATGCTATGCTATCTGTCAGTTGCTACTCCGGCTCTCTGCCTGCTTGTTCAGTATTTAATACCTCCCTGCACATGATGAAATAATCATTTTGCAATTTGCCAGCTGCTGCTCAGGCTCTTGCTAACCTTATTCCAGCCTACCACATCTCTGAAATCCTTTACCACTTCTTTCCATCTAAAGTAGCAGACAGAATAAAAATGCCAGCTCTCAATAGGTAACTCACTTCTGGGGAAAATGTGAATATCAGTACTGAGCTCGCTGGTGCAGCTGGGGTGGTCTCCAAATACAGCCGTTGCCATGGCTCAGGGCTGAACTGTGTGATGCCCTCATATTTAGGCATTCAGCTACCACTGACTGTGGGACACTATCATGATAAACAGGCCTCCAGAACTGGCCCCAGATCTGCCAGTTGATATATATTTGTGCAATATGATTTCCATTCTGTCCTCGAATGAGATTCACTGAGTTTTGTGTAGATGTCTGCAGTGTAGACATCCCCATCAGAAATAGATTAGGCTTCCAATACAGCTATTGGAGATCTACATAATACATGCAGTGAGGAACTTTCTGTTTCACTATTCCCTAGAACCCTGAGACACACAGAGGTCTCTCATTTGACAAATGTACAGCTTGCAGAACATCCACCCATTCCAATGCCTTGTAGCATCCCGAAGAAAAATGTCACAGTGTTTGGTATCTGTATCTCATAATGACTTTGACATCCTGATGGATCAGATTCCCTCATCATACCACCACATCAGAATTTTTCCTTCTCTTTAGAATGTAGAGAAGTGGAGAATTTAGTACCCTGAATTTCCAGCAGCATCCCCAAGGAAAATGATAGGCAATTAGTACTGGATAATCCATACAGTGAAAACAAAAGGAGAGGTTGGACTAGGAATGCATATAAAGGCAAGGCACACAATGCAGGGTTTAATTAGCACTGATGGGCTAGAAAGGAACGGTTAATTCTGCCCCATGCAAGAAATGAAGGGTGCTTCACCAATGCCTCCCACTGAGCAAATCTATGGCATAGCCACTGTGACTACGGAGCTCAGGCATCGCATTTCTGCATCCCCAGCAAAGCAACATGCAGACAGATGGCATAGAAAAGGTGAAGGCTTTTAAGCCTCCTGGGGTTTGATACAGAGCATGGATTTGGGCAGGATTCCTTTCCAAGGTCAACACAATGAAAATGTTGGGAGCACTGGCCTTGGGAGTACGATTGGCCACATGAGAGTCCAAACCGAGCTATTCCATTGCAATATCCGCACGGCACTGGCAAGATGGACAAGTCAGGGTGCTTTCTGTATAGGACCCATTGTTCAGCAAATCAGAGAGCCTTCCTCTGTGGTTAATGGGTCAGCAAATTCTGTTGCTTTAATGGTTAATCATCTACTTGCATTGTTCAGCGAGTAAACCCATGCAGATAATGCTCTGTACCTACAGTTCATGTGACAGGCTTCCCAGCTGTGAGCAGGGAAAGTGTTTGGTGCTGGGAGAACAGCAGAGAGAAGGAATGCTAAGCTCCAAACCGTTGGAAACATCTGGAGCAGTGACATGCATAAATATGTATCTATGTCCACATAAAACCATTTGTGTGTGCACATGTAAAAATGTGTGCACGAACAGGCACACAGACACAGATCCACATAAAATGGGATCAATCCCAGAACATTTGGCAGCTATTAAATGACTGCCAGATATCACAGAAATGACTGCATGTTGCCGTGCACAATTCACTCCAATTCACTCCAGCATCTTTTATGCACCAAGTCAGGCTGAAAGCCAACAACATGTAGGATTTCAGAGTCTCACTGGTACCTCTCATTCCTTTTGCACAGGCACCATCCGGCTCCATACTTCTGGATTCCAAATTCACACATCTCACCCCTGCATTGTATCTATGCACTGTCTGCACAGACCCAGCAAAGACTGTTGGGACCTCAGAGTCAGGTAGCCAAATTCTACTCACAAATATCTTTGATTTGCTGGTGTCATTTGGAAGGTGTCTTTTGCTTTGACGTCTTTAAAACAGTGAATTCTTTGAGTCTTAGGAGCACTGGAGTCATCCAGATGAGAAGGTAGATGTTGCCAAGGTTGAAGCAGGAGCTTCTGGGTCCAGTTTTCTGACTTACTACATTCAGTCAATCAAACTACATAATTATGTCTTGACCTAAAAAAAAAATCTCTTTTTATGTAGCATTGATAAATGGGCACTTTAGCTTGTTGAGAGTAATGGGGATTTTAGTCTAAGCTACTCCAGTGTGATGAGGGTTAATTCTATGTCTGGTCTAAACTGAACATCCAGCCCCACTTTCTCCAGGTGGTCACTACCAGAGCATGACCAGTGTCATCCCAAGACAGGTGTCTCTAAAAAGGGATGGAAGGAATCACCAACCTTTGGTATGCTGGGGTTATGCTCTCTGTAAATTCCATTAATACATTCTCATCTCCCTCGGTAGGATGCAGTGACTTTTGTATATCGTAAATCACACAACCAGGCAACCTAAGACTGGGTAAGCATTTTACTCCTAGATGAAAATAGTCACATCTCAAACAAAAGCAGCTCACAGACCAGACAAAGGGCTCCCCACAGCAGCCTTGAAATGCTTATGACTCAATACACTCAATGCACTTCAAGTCCACTTAGGAACAGCCGCCTTGACTTTGTGTCATCATCTAGGGTGGTAAGAGGTAATAGGAGAATGGTCTACAAACACTTTGAGTGTTTGTTCCTCCCAGCGGATACTTGTCACTTGGGAAGTGCTTCCAGCCTTCCAGGTCATGGATGGGTGGCTTTGAAGTCGAGGTCTGCTTCCCAACTGAAGAGGCACCAACTCTTCAGCCTCGCCAGCTTCTTCTGTTGTCAACGAACACTGTGATGGATGACGGGGAGAGGTCATGGCCATGAGGTTAGAGGATCAGCAGTAGAAGTTAGTCCCTGTCTCCAGAGACAAAATGGTCTTAAAACAGGGGGCAGCCTGTATTTTCTCAGCAAGGAAATAGATTCAGACTTCTGGCCTAAGCTGGCGTGGATCTTTTTGCCCTGGTTTCACATAGAACTTCTTCCACTTGTCCTTGTGCCACCAGTATCTCCATGTTGAGGGCAGTCTGTGGGACACAGCCCACAGCCTTGCTGATGCAGATGAGCCTTTTGGCTTTGCTAAAATAGTCAATTCCATAAAATTAAATGTAACAAAGACACAGACCTGCACTCTGGTTTTGCTCAGCTGCCATGAAGCAGAGCCCTACATCCTATATTCCAGGATTTGTGCTATTAATATATATGAAAACTCAGGACGCTCTACTCATTGTAAGGCAGGAATCTGTGCTTTCTTCCTAGCAAAAATAAGCCTTGACCTGTCTCAGGCTTTCTATACTCATGGGAGTATAAAATCATGGAATCGTTTGAGTTGAAAGGGACATTTAAAGGTCACCTATCCAACAGCATGACTCCTCTAGAGAGGAGACAGCAACTGAGTTGAAGAGGGGTCTCAAATAAAGCCCTGTGAAGGGCAATGGAAGGAATGGACTTGTAAGACAAGGAAGGAGATGGGGTCAGTGTATCCACTGCTGAGAAAGGGAAAGAATAAGCTCATCTAGATGTGAGGAAACAAAGAGCTCTGAATGCAGTAACACAGGCTGAAGTTAAACATTAGTGTGACCTGTCTGCAGACCCAGGAGCAGCACTGACCAGGCTGCAGTGGGAATGGCTCACTTATAGAACACCAGTCTGGGCCTCCCCAGCCAGGGACTTCAGGACATCCAACTAAGCGTTCTGGTGCCCAGAGAGCCAAAATTCCCCTGCTTGCCGAGGTGAATAAATCAGTTGAACAAAGAATATTTTACTGAAAAGAGAAAAGGAGAAAAGGAAAAACTCCCCCCAGAATGCCCAACACAGAACATTGCAGTGCGATGCAAATGACCAGGTCTCTCACCAACCACACTTCTTTTTCTTCCAGACCCAAAGTGTTTTTCAGCTAAAGAAAAGCAGCAGAGTTCAAACATGCGTTTCTATACAATGTCATTTCTCTTCCCAATGTGATTGCTGTAGAAATAACTTGGGTCAAGCTATCCAGACACTGATTTTCGGTGATTCCCCTTCTGAATGTCAATCACTCTCCCATAGCAAGCAGTTTTATATTAAAACTTCCTAAGTGCTTTGCATGAACTCTATATGGCCAGAGGCAAGCCTGGCAAGAGCCCAGGGCTGCTCATTCATAGCTGGCCAGGAGACTGCTGGTCACAGAGCTCTCATCCAGGAAAATCATGCTGAGATGGAGACCCACCTTCATCTCCCAGTCACCAGATATTCACCAGCTTGGCTGTTCTTTTGACATTTGCCACTGCCAGTTAAAGCTCTGCTGATCACGGGATGCTTTTGGATGAACCTCTGTCTTGTAGAAGCAGTAAAGGTTGGGTTTGGCTGTACACTGAAGAACATTCTATTGTTTTGTTTTGGGTTTTTTTTTTTTGCTGTCTACATCTGGAGGCACAATTCAGTTGCTTAACACAAGTCTGTAATGCCATCTAAAATGCCCTGTGGGATCTCCTATAATAACCTCCAGTTGCCACTCCATCCGAAAGCAGGTTTCCAAAGGCCAGGTTCATAGGGATGTCCTGAATGCCTCAGGGTGCCTCAAATAGCACTAGATATTCACATTAAGGCAAATGGACCAAGCTCTGTGGTCTCTATCTGAACAATATCTGAACTCCCATTACTGAACTCTAGATCCATGGAGATCTGATCAGTGAGGACTGCAGGGTGGTTTGCCCATGCACATGCTCATATCTCTGAGTCTCTTGCTCATGCCAGGGAGAGCAGCATGGACCAGTGTCAGAGAAAGGGGCTCAGCTACCATGGCATTTCCACCAAGGACACGAGCAATCAGTCAGATATGCTTGGCAGACAATAAGTGACTGCTTTACTTCATCTTACTTGAATTTACTGGATTCAGCATAGCATTTTGGGGGGATCTTTATGGGGCCCACTAGCTTTCAAGGGATGGATTAGTTTGCACACCACTGTCTGATACCCCCACGCAAAGCAAATTTTGACCTTCAAAAGAGCCACTAAAATATTGTTTGTGGTTCTGCATTTGCATCCTTCCATGTATGCCAAGGATGCTAAGGTAATTCTGATCACTATTTCTCCAGTTTATTTTTACTGTCCACCTTCTGTTTTTTTTTTGTGGATTAATGTCAGTTTCCTAAGAGAAGCTAGTAGGAAAACATTCTGCTGTGTGCACTGTAGACTCTGGACATGTTGTCCTATTTCTTTATGTTATTCAGAATCACACAACACTGGACATGTACACAAGTCACACACTGGGTGGTTTGCTTTGAAACATTTGTCCAAGTTTTTCATTTTTGCATGAAATTAATTTATGTGTGTATCTAAGGATGAGATATGTATGTTCATCAGTATGTAAGTGCTGGAATTACTTTATACTTTCTAACCCATTTCTGGGGGAAATGTGGTTTTAAACCACATTTAATGATGTAGATCTGGTCAGTTTGGGGCAGCCAACCTGTCTGGAGTGGGGATGCCATGCAGATGTCTGGATATGCTTTGCACCATTCTGCTTGTCTTTAAACTAAGAGAAACCTGCTCTTGTCTGTTCTATGTAGTGTCAGAGGTATTGCTCAGGCCTCAGGTTGTTGAGAAAACATGAATTCAGGACAAAACACAACATCTCTAAATGACTGTGGGAGTTCACATGTGATGTGGTGGCCTCTCTCTGGGGTGCAGGGTTCACCCCAGGTTCCTCCTACAGCAGATTCACCATCACCTACCTGCCATCACTTCCTCTGTCCTGCTGCTAAACCTGAAAGTGGGTTTAGAAGACGGTTGAAGGGCTCTGCTCTTTCCCCTCACCTTGCACAGCTGGTGGCACCAGATCAAAGAGACAGGACCTGCCTGTCCCATGCCAGGACCCCCTGGGGATGGAGGGGAGTACATAGCTGTCAGCACACAAGGGCATTTTGGCACCTGTAACCGTGTGTGTGTGAGCATGCAAACCACTCCTGGCCTGTAAATCATTGTCAGCATTCACACGTATTAGGCCATAGTTCAAGGACTAACCAATGAAGCATCCACTCTCAAATATGCCATTGCACCCCTGATTTACGAGCAGCCACAGCACAGCACTCCCAAGGCAGATCCTCATGCAAGTTCAGGGAGCTATGGAGAAATGAGGAGTTTTTGGGAGCTCCAGGAGGGGAAAAGAAATACAGTTTTGTCACATTCAGATGTTTTGCACATGGAAGATACTGATTTCATCTATGGTCAAAGGAATGACAGAGCACACCTACAGCACCAATCAAGAGTGAGACCAAATGGTTCTCAGAACCACTTGGCCACTACATGACCATGCCCTCATGCTTGTGGTTTGTATGGGAAAGACACAACAAAACTTGGAGCATCACAGACCATCAGCAGTTATCTGCTGGGAGATTTTGTGCTTCTTAAGCACAGTGTTGATCGTTAATGTGAGCTGGAGCCAGGTAAACAGCATCATCAACAGAAAATACAAAGATCACCGTGGTCAGCTTGCATAAGCCTTTCTTAATCCCCTTGTTAAGCTTTTTATCAGCCCAGGGACTCTCTTTCCTCCAGCTCTACATTTTTTCTGTGTCCCAGCTCCACGCTGAACAAATGTTTCCCATCCATCCATCCCATCCATCTCCCCATAACATCTGTCCCCCCAGCAACATCTTTCATCACCCCTCACTCAGCCAGACACCTCCTGAGGTCCTTTCCAACCTGAGATGTACTTTGTGGCTCTGATTAGTGTGCAGCTTGGCCCAGCTCAAATAGTGTTAGGCAGGGTTTCCATACACCACAAGGAAGGCAGGAAAAGGCTGGACGGGGTCTCTCAGTTACAGTGAAAACAATGGGTATTTTCTCCCTGGAAAACCCAAGACTTGAACATTCAGAGAAAGGAAAGGTTTCTTCTTATTTTGGGCATCCAGGAACAGTTCTACCCTCAGATCTTGGAATGGCTATGTTGAAATCTCACTTTTCCCTGTTCTGGGGGAACAAATGCTGTTTATTCTCTAGGAAAGGATGATCCTTCATCTGAACATTTAACTAAATCTGTGCACTGCAGATGTTTACATGGCATTATGCAATGCATAATAGGTGCACGTTGTATGTAAATGATGTATGTGTGCAGGTCTGAGCAATGGGTGGATGGTTGGATTGGATGATTTTGTAGGTCTTTTCCAACCTTGGTGTTTCTGTGATTCTGTGATTCTCTAACATCATTTTGAAAATGCCATTAGTGAGAGGTAAACGAGTGAGCAATTCAGAACTGTTTTCAAGTCCTGCTGTTGATGAATGGCTTCCTGTGCAAGGCTGGTCTTAGCTCGTGAGCAACACCATCTCACCACATTGTAGGCAATGGAGACATCCTGGACCATCTCAACCAGCTGAACTTTCCTTTCTGATGTGGGAATTTCTGAACAAAAAGAGTGATACCATTAATGAGCACAAGGCTGGAAACAGAAATTGACAAGTGTGACTAGCAATAGCCTTGTGAAAATACAGAACTAGTGGTACTGCATTGAAATTGAGCTGACTGGGCTATTCTTCAATGCCTTTTTTCACAGGGCATAAGTAATAATTCTAAGGTTCAGAGAACGAAACCCACTCACCAAATGGTAGCCAGCAGGCCAAAGTAAGTCAGAGCATCACTCTCTTCAAATTGATTATTGCATCATGTCCAAGGACAATTAATCAGCAGGAAAACTCTGCCGTGGGTGTCTTTGTTTCTGTCTTTTACATGCTGAGGTTTCAGTGCACACGGGAGTGAAAACGACTGCTGAAACTGGAACCAAAGAGGAATTCCTGTCTTCCTCTCAGAGTGGCGTTTCTCCATTTTCCCCCCAGATGTGGGGATTTTCCACCATTCTGATGGATCTACTGCTGCTGCTAAAAGCTGCTCTGGGAGTCCCGTGATTCACTGGTAGACAGGGGAAGAGCAGCTGATGACCTCTTCAAAGTGCTTTGAGTCACTGCATTATTAATAGCTCCATTTTCTCAGGCCTGTATCACTGAATGTGGAGAGTTCAGGGAAACAGTGGATGGACAGATTTGCCTTCAGCACTGGTGGGTGTGGAAGACGCTGGGAAAAGCTCAGTGCTGTTCATCCCTGGGGTCCCCTGCTTTGAAAGATAGGGAAAGCCCCAGGCCTCCTCTGAGGAACCAGTTCTCCAGGCTTTATTGGGATATCCAACAGGCTTTTACTATGGAAAAGAAGTGGAATAATAGGAGACTTTCTCCTGCACGTCTTCTGGTCTTTTGCTAAGGGCTGAAGGTGGCCCCAGACATAGAGCTTTCCCCAAGACAGCATTCCATCACCACAGCCATGGGAAGCCTTCATCCCAGGAGCTCAGGAACCACCTTCCGGTGAGCACTCGTTGGACTTGCTCTGCTAGGCTGAAGGCAGTAGGTGTGGCAATGGCCCCATCTGTTGGCTGTAAGGGAGATCTCAACACAGAGATCATGAAACACGATGATATAATATGGAAATACCCATCCACTGATGGATGCACACAGCAGGGAGGTTGAAACTAGATCAGCATTGTGGTCCTTTTCAACCCAGGCCGTTCTATGATTCCATTCTATAACAGTCCTCAGTCTCCTGCTTTTTCCATGGTTGTGTGGGCTCCTCCAAACACGGTCCCACCATTTGCTGGAATGAACACATCTGTACTGTACAACTTCAATGGTTACAAGTGTAGAGACAAAGAGAAATCATCATTAAAAAAAAAAAAAATTGCCTTGTTAGATGTAATACAATTATTTCAGTGCTTTTCTGTATGGCAGAGCATTGAGATGAGGCAGTGAAACGGTGCAGGAAATAGAATAGCAGTAAGAGTAAGACTAAGACTAGGAGACAGCTTTTCAGCACATCCATGAGGTGAGGAATTCCATGGCCTTGAGGAGCTGGAGTGAGGAAGATGGGGTTAAAGCCATCCCAGCCATCCCAGTAGAGTCACCTGCACCCCATAGCACTCCACTGCCTAGCCATGGAGGCAGAGAGTCCTGGGTGGATTTGGCAAGAGCTGAGAATGGGAGGAACAGAGCATGGCAATTTGGAATGCTGGCAACATAGCTGTCAGTCATCAGCCAGGCAAGGAAAGTTGCTCCTCTCCTCCAGAGTCTGCTTGGCACAGCACCTCAACCCAGCATCGCTTGTCCTTTAGTCCACCTTGGGATGTGGGAATCTGGGATGTGAGGCCTTTGTTATGCAGAAGATGTGGACGTTTAGAAGCTGGATAAAGCTACACAACAAGCCAGCAGCCCACGAGGCCCTTAGGAGCACGCTGGGGATGGGTTTTATGCCAGGCAGAAGAGCGTGCGCTGCGTCCTATGGGGATGCACCTGTTCCCATGCGATGCTCCATGGAGAAGCAGTGCCATCTTCTGGCAGATGAAATCTTTCCCAACCAGTTCCAGCAGACGAGCAGTGCCCTGCTGGGGACCCGCCCGTGTTTAGCAGCAATTTTCAAGATCAATTCAGACACGGAGAGAGCCTCTAGAAGGCGTTCCAACACGGTTTGTATTGCCACCACACTTATGCTTCGTATTAAAGTCGGGTTTTTTTTTTTTGGCTAGGTTCTATATAAAAGTAGACCCTACCTGGGAGACCTGAAAATCTCCCCCTTTTCCTCCTCATTGCAGTATGAAGTGATTGTGGTGTGCTGTATGAGCTCTATTTTTGGCTTCTCAGAGACAGTACAACATAGATAACACAGACCCTCTTCAAATGTCACCATGAATGATCCGGACTGCAGTAGTAACTTCAGTCCCATTTTGTTTATCCACTGTTTTAAGAGTGAGGCTGAAACTTGGGGTATGAGAAATGGCTTGAGACCATCCTAAAGCAACTCATCACGAGATGCTAGGATGAATTGCTGGGAAGCAGACCCTTTAAATCAGAGCCCTCCCAGGCAGTGGGCTCCCCTTACACTAAAGAAGACATAATAATCAATTAATTTAACGACTTTAACAGTCTGCTGAGTGATGATGTTGGATGCAGCTAGGTGAATTGCCTGTGGGTCATGGAAGCACAGAATCATTGGATCATTAAGGTTGGAAAAGACTTCTAAGATCATCTACTCCAACTTTCCACCTACCACCAGCACTGTCCAGAGAAAGTTTGATCCAAAAGGACAACAGTAGGAGCTGAAAAGGCAAGAGGTGTCCAAATGCAGCAGAACATCTGTCTGTAGATAAGACATCTCCAGCTGGTTCCATGTGCCTATCGTACAAACATCTACAGTTATTTCTGAGCACTTTACCGGAGCTCATATTCCCTTTCTACCTGCCCGAGAAGAAGAAAATCAATGGGCAATGATACTTTCTCCCGATGCAAACCTAACCTAACATCGCAAGTACCTACACGGGTGTAGGGGCTTTGCGGCTGACGGGTCCCCTCCGTTCCTACAGCCTTCGCTATTGTCCCCAAAGACATTTTCCTGGAGCTGTGAGCTCTCCCGTGGGCACTAGGTGGCAGTGGCTGTTTGCATTCCGCAGACCTAGCGATGTGAGGGGCATCTGAGGATGATAAGAAATAAATCGCAGTGCCTTGAAGCAAAGGTGAGCTGCAGGGATGGATGGTGACTGGAAACCTACTGGAATCGCTGCCTCGTGAGACTGAGCTCCTTTGGATTCTCTGTGGCGCAGGAGATGTGGGGCTCAACCATTCCGGGGACACGTGGATCCAAACCCTCTGTACAGAGGTCTGACCTCTTAGCTCTCTTTCTGCAGTGCAGGAATTGCATGCAAAACTGTGGAGGGCACCATGGCTGGTGCTGACCAACACCCACACTGGGGATCCCCCAAACGTTGTCTTACACTAAGAGCAAGGGAGGTTGCAGAGCATTTTACTTTACAGTAAATGCTCTCCTTTTACTCTGTAAATGCCAGATTTATAGTCACATTCTGGACCAGCTGTTGGGAATTATCAGCTAAAAGTTTGCAGTGCTGTTCCAGCCTCTGTGTGAGATGCAGTTGCATTTCTGATGCCTATAAGGGGATTTCTAGCAGTACACCATTTACCAGCAGATCTCTGCAAAGCACTGAAGGAAGGAAGCAGCCAATACTTTATTTCAATACCAAAATGAATTACACATTTCTATATATGAGCAGTGTAAAGCATTGTCATTCCAGGGCAGAAAGCATCCTGTTATGTCTGCATGTAAGTGGATGATCTCCCACACAGTCATCCCCAAGGAGAGCATTTAATTGGGCACAGTTTGTAGCTGGCTATTAAATGAAGCAGATAACTAATCTGATCAATCATGGTTGGCCAAACAGTTGCATTCTCACCACTTTATTTACCTCCTGAGGTAGAAAGTCTTTGGGTTAGACAGGAATATCTTGGAGAATCCAGGCCTTGGGACATAGAGGAACCTTTCTCTCTCTGGTTAACCACCACTCTGATATCTTTGAAGAGTCAGAGCCATACCTGAACACAACATTTTGTCTTTCTGTTTGAACACAGAGCATGGGTGGAGGCTGTGCATGTCCCTCAGGCCTCAGTCTTCCACCCGATGGCTGCCTCATCTCTTTCCATCTCTACAAGATCTCTACATCTCTATGACATTCCTTGTTGATCTCAGTTGTCACTGTCACTGAGAACCATTAAGAAAAACTCAGAGTCCAGGTTTTAAAAAGTCATCAGATTCTAAATGGTTGTTTTGAATAACAACCTTTCACTTTCACACAGAGTAAGGCTGTCGTGGTGGCTTCAGGAGTCTGCCCTCAGGTTAGATATTAGGAACATTTTCTTCTAGGAAAGAGTGGTCAGGCACTGGAATGGAATATCCAAGGAGGTGGTGGAATCACCATCCCTGAAGGTGTTGAAGAAACATTTATATGTTGTACTAAGGGATGTGGTTTACTGGGGAAATATTGGTGGTAGGTGAATGGTTGGACTGGATGACCTTGAAGGTCATCCAACCTTGGTGATTCTATGATTCTACCAAGAAGGAGAAAATGTGCTTCACAAAGTGGGTCTCAAAACTAAGGTGACACTTCTTTGTATCCAAATCCAAACAGGGAATAAAATATTATCGTTAAAAACAAAACATAAAAGAGAATGGCTGATTTGTTTTTGTGGATCTTCTAACTGCATGCAAGGCTGACATGCCAGACAGGTGTAGGACAGTGAGAGATCATTTGTGATGGGGATTTTTCATTCACTGATATTCCACAACTATCCCTTCTGGTCCATGGATGGTTGTATGTTGGCACGGTGAGTAAGTGGGGCAAAAAAAGAAATTTATTAGCAAGTTCATCTCCATTTAAGTCTTCTTTTACTGGCTTCAATTATGTGGCTTTTATTCTGTTGTTTTGGTATCATGATATCATGACTTAGGACAAATTAGAGCTCCCTGACTGATTCCTATCCTGTTCATCATGTTGAGCATCTCTTACTCATCACCTCTCAGCAATGGAATCCTTTTGGAATGGAATCCCAGATATTTTTGATCTGTTCCTCTTCTTCTCTCTCTCTCACACTCTTTCTTTAATTTTGATAGAGGGCTGTTAGGACATGAGAACTCCAAGCCCTATTTTCACTATCTTTCTAGATATATTGACTCCCCTTCTCTGTTATTTTATTGTGTTGCCTTTTGTTTTGTTTTATATTGTTGTGGTTCTCTGGTTTTTGTCCATCAGGGGCACTCAGATTGGTGGCAGCCCATGGATGGTGACCATCAGTGTATGTTCTTCAGTGGCATCACATGGAAACAAGCAACAAGCCTGAAGGCTACTTGTCCCATTTGTCTGATGCCCATCAAGCCCTGCTCAGCCTAAACCATCACTACATTTGTACCACTTTGATGCCACATCCATAAACAATGCTCTAACCAAAATGCTTGACGTGGACAGCTCTTCCTTTCTTCACCTCCTTTAACAGGAAATGATCTTTTTCTTCCAGCCCAGATGCCTCTACCTTTCCTCTTCCCTGTTCTTCTCATCTTTTCATTTTCCATCTCCTTCAGCAGAGTTCAGCTCTTTCTTCCTAATTTTGTTTTTTTTTTTTCTTCTGGGCTGAGCCTTTCAATGGTTCCTCCATGGTACCTGGACCCTGAGAAATCTAGCCCATATGTCATGGTCTGTGGTGTTGCAGTAACCCTGCAGTCTAAAGGAGGTGACAGGCTGCTATTTCACATACAAGATGATGAAGAAAGCTTGAAAATGCTGGAGAGGTCTTTTTTATGCTTTGCTGGTTGTTGTCCTCAGTCCCAGGAAAGAGACATGGAGTTGCATCTCTTCAAGGATGCCAACAGTGATTAACAGCAAGGACTGAGCAGAGCTGGCACTGCTCCACCACGTTCCTCATGATGGACAACAGCATTAAAATGGCTATCAGTCAACGTAGGTTCAAATGAAGAGATGTGGTGTTTGATGGTGCAAAGCTCATGGGAGAATATTTCCTCCAACCATCCAAGGCAATGCTATGTTTGTGACACACAGATCCAAGAGACCTTTCCTCTTCTTCCCTACCATTATGAGAGGAGGGTATTACCATTCTCTTGTCATCCACATCTCACTTAAAAAGCTGCTTACATCCATTCTTCAACTGTAACCTTACACTGGGAAGTACCCTTGCCAGTTTTAAACAAGGTCATTGGGTCCTTTGCTTCAGGGCATTTTCCAGTCGCTTAGCTGAGATGAGAACACTGTTGTGTCAACCACCCTAAAACTCATTGTCCCTTCTATCCTAGGGAGCTCCAGACTTTGCCATGCTTTGAGACAGTGCAGAACATCTATTTCTAAAGTTAAAACTAGGAGGAAACTCATGATCCCAAATGTGTTTGATTCCTTAAAACCTTGCAAGTTCTGGGAGGAGGAAACAGAGGCAGAAAGAGCTGACTACTGGTGTGTGGAGAGTCATCACTCAATGTGTGCTGCATGTACAGGCTCAGACTTGTGCAGCTTTAGCTCTGAGGAGTACATGGAGGGAGAGAAGGAGGAAGCATCACTAGAGAGGACTGGAATCATCTGCAGGGCTTTCCTAGGTGGCAGTTGAAGGTCCCAGTGCTCAAGCAGGTGCTTATGAAAGGCAGCATTGCCACCATGTCCCAGGGCTGGGAGCAGAGACATCCCTTTGCTGGGAACTGCAGGGTTGGGAAGTGATGAGCCAAATACTTCCAGAAGAGTTTCTGAATCAACACAAATCTCCCTAAAATAGAAGAGATATTACCTACCATGGGAACACAGCCCTAGGGTACCTCTGCCCTCCTGTCCACTGGTCCCTGGGAAGTGCTGCCTAAAGTCAGGGCCATGAGGAGCCATAGGAGCTCCACAGCTCCCTAAAAAGAGAAAGAATATGTAGTGCACTGCAGCCTCCAGATTGGAGCATGTGCTAGCAGATAAAGATGTATTTCCAGATGCTGGATCAGCTCATTCATGGTGCAACACCAGCAGGGCAATGGCATACAGGTGATCCAGTCCCCCATGAAGACCTAAGCACTTTCTCTACCTGACTTGATTGCAGAGGAAGAATATAAACCCTTTTTCTTGGAAAAAAAAATTTGCACAGCTGCCAATGGGGCCAAGCCCTGCAGTTTCCATACCCTTCTTACTCTGCAGAGCCAATGGGATTTTTAGGTAGGATCGAAGCCAAGTAGGGCTGTTAGGAGGCAGAGTTCTCCAAGCCCTGAGATTTCCTTGCCATTCCCATGAAAAAATCAACTCCAGCAGAGTCCAGCTCTGCAGTCTTGCTGAATCCAGCCAAATGCAACCCACATTAAGGGAGTTGCTCTACATTCATATTGAAAAGTTGGTGCTTGCCAACCTTACGTGCCTTCAAGTTCTTGTTTTAAACTCCTGAGCAGTGGCCCGAGGAAAGGATTGTGTTAAGGAATATGTTCATACAGTGCCTGGCACTGGGGGGTTCTGGCTCATGACTGGGGTTTGCAAGTGCTCTTGCAAGACTTGTAAAGGGCTGCATTGCATTTGAAGTCTGGTTTCCTTGGGAAACTTGGTTTAGCTGATTATGTTGTACGTCTCTATCCGCTCATTTCCTCCCCTCCAACTTCTGAACCCCTCAGCCAATCCCAGCCAAATTTGGCAGAAAGATAAAAGTTTCAGAGAGATTAAGTTGTATGAAAATAAGTGTACAGGTAAGGAAGAAAGACCTTATTACTGCGTTTCCCCTCCTTTCCCCCTGGGAGAAACGGGCTGCAATACGAACTCAACATTTACTTGCCAGCCAAGAGCCCATGTAGGAAGGAGGAAGACAGAGGGGACAAGAAGCATGGCTATAGGACCATCTCCCACTGAGGTACTTGCTGTGTAGGCCATGTCACTTCATGTCCAGAGCTTGGAAATGACATTTAAAGTGGCATGAAGAATGGAAGAGCCCAGGCTTGATCTGCAAATGGAAGGCTGAGAGCAAAGTAGAGCAATGCAGCCTCATGTAGAGTTGTCCTTCTATCCTTACAGCACTCAATGCACAACTCCAGATCAGATCACAGCCATTCCTCACCAAAACCATCCCACATGTATTGCACCTGTCTTCAGTCCTCAATAACACTTGTGATAGAGCAAAACAGGCACAAGCATCTCACCATAACCTCAAGTCCCAGTGTTTTCCCCATTTTGCCAAGTGACCTTGGAGTTGGACAAGAAACCATCTGCAGGTGTCACTCCTGCACGATAAGTAAAGTCACCAGAAGAAAGTCCGGGACAGGTGGCCACCCAGCAACTGCATTAAGACATCATATCTTGGACTAATTTGTAAACAGGCTGAAAGAACATCCACCCTCCCTCGAAGGGGAAGAAATGTCTCTTTAAAGCCTGGGGATATGACCTCTTGTCCTCTCTGTTTATAAGAGGGAGGAAAAAAAAGAAAGGAGGGAGAGAAAGAGAGAGAAAGTCAGACTGGTTGCCGTATTAAAACCTCCCCCCCACCATCAGCTTTTGTGATGAAAATGGTAAGAGACACTCTCCAGGCACTGTTTTTCTCTCTTTGTCATTCAAGCTCTGCAAGGGAGAGCTCCTTTCTGTTTATTTCCCAATTCAGAGCCCTTGTCAACACCTCCCTTGGCTGAAGTTTTAGCACCTTGGTGGGGTTTTTTTGTGCTTTTTTTTTTTTTTTTTTTTTAACCTGCTCATCCAAATCTGCCTATTCTTCTTCCTTCCCTGAGCTCGGGATTGTCTTTCCTTCCCACTGATTGGCAACAAGGCTTTCTCTTGCGGCACCAGTGTCTCCTAATGCAGAAACACCAGGCAACCCCCTGCCCACTCTTTTCCTATGAGAGCAGGTTGGAAGGGACCTCAAGGATCATCAAGCTTTGCATCCACAACTCCAAACCTCAGCCTCTCTCCACTCTCCCCCCCCTCTCACACTGCACAGAGCTGGCAGTACCCACTGCAACACAGCTGATCGTTTCCTTAACAGCTTTGCCGTCGTGGTATTTCACAGTGAGCTGCCTGAAAATAAATCTGACATCAAACCAGTAGGCAATCTAACGGCCTTGATGCTCTTCATTTTTAAAGCACATTACAAAGGAGTTTGGAAACTTCCCACCTGGGCACCGTTGCAATACTGAGCGTTAGAGGAGATGCTCCCAGGCTTTCACATTGCACTCTACTTACGGCTTTTAATATACCTTAATTAGCCTTACTCCATGCTCAAGGAGGAGTCACTCCAGTCTGGGTAGTTTTCCAGTCTTGTACTTGTCAGCAGCACGGAGTAATCCCTGTTTAAGATGAGCATTGATTTGCAAGCAGAAGGCTAAATCCTAATGCTCATCCAGGGCGATAGATAGGATCGTTGCGTTTGAAAGAGTGGCATCAGGAGCGCATTCACAGAGGGTTAAAACTCTGTTTCCAATTTGAATTTCTTTTATTTTCACCTGCAGGAGGAGTGAGAAGTGTGCCAGGCCCTTTTAAAAGAGGTTGCTTGAATGGTTTGTAAGAAGGCGATTAGAAAACTGCAGCATCACTGATTGAATGCTTCAGTAAATAACTGATTCTATTGCTGATCTTTCTGTTTCACCAATTCTTGAAATCCTTATTTTTTTTCTTATTCAAGTGTATATCCCCAAAACTGTCTTCTGTAAAGAGGAATTGCACGGAGCAAAGTAAAGATACTATAATTTTAAAGCCAGCCCTTATCCTGAGGGTGATTTTAGTGGGATTTTTTTCCCCAAAGTCCCCTAAGTCCCCACAGCTCCTCCTATGAGCTGTATTATTGAAATTCTGGGGTGGTTTAGTCTGGAGAAGAGGATGCTCAGGGGAGACTTTATTTCTCCCTACATCTCCCTGAAAGGAGATCTGCATCTGATTCTGGGTAACAGCAACAGGACAAGAGGAATGGCCTCAGGTTGCACCAGGGGAGGTTCTGGTTGGGCATCAGGAACAATTTTGGCTCTGAAAGATGCAGTGGAACAGCTGCCCAGGGAGGTGGTGGGGTCACCATCCCTGGAGGAGTTCAGGAACCATGGAGATGTGGTGCTGAGGCTTGTGGTCAGTGGGCATGGTGAGATGGGGTGGGACTTGGGGATTTAGTGGTCTTTTCCAACCTTGAAGATTTTATTGTTCTATGCTTGTTGCAGTACTGACAATTAATGGTGAGAATCAAATTGCTTGGCTTTAACTTTCTAGAACTGGGCAGGTAGGCTACTTGGGCTATCTCTATGTGTAATGAGTGGTGGCTGCAGGACACAAGGACTCCCTAAGGCCATTTGATTATACTCACTGGGGGAATTTCACTTCCACAGCCAAGAGCTCCCTTTGCATTTGTAGTATTCACATGTTGCAGTGCCCTTTTTGGATGTTGAGATTTGGGGCGATGGATGTCACCATCTGGATGTCCCCAGAAAGGGATGCAGGACCATCCACCCCCGAGACCCTAAAATGTTCTGACCTTTGAAGTGGTTAATAGAAATTAATTACTACTCCCTCAGAAGAATTTCATTGTGTTCAGTTACTACCATCTAAGCCTGCATCGCCCTATAGAAGATTATTTGTATATATAATAGTAGGTTCGAGCTCTTGGAGATAATCTGCTTCCACTGATAATTAACAGGGTTTTTTTTAATCTGAATCTGACCTAGAGAAATTTGACATGAGTAAACACACATTGCACACACACAGCTCAGGTTAGGTATATGTTTATTGAATTCTAGTCCTCAAGGGAAGATTTCCACCGACCAGATCCTTTAGTCCCTAACTGGAAATGTTTCTAGAGTTCTCACAGGATTGCTCCTTACATCCCCCATGAGTTAAGGTTGCCTTCAAAGGGTCAGCTTGCCTTCAAATCAAATTGTTTTTTCCCCAGACCACATTCCTCATGAGGAAGAGCCTCACAAAAAGCCTTCCTGGCTGTCAGGACCTACCAAGCATTTCTCTTGCCACCATCCACGGGGAATCTGCAGAAGATGATGGAAAGTGACGAAGTCAGTGGGTTTAATAGACAGTGACCAGTTGTTACCATCACTCCCAGAGGATATTTTCCCTGCCTGCTCTGTACCTACTCTTCAATGGGGCAGAGCCAGGCAGGTTGGCATCCCACCGACCCTGTGCTGTTCTGTGTGCAGGTGACAAGGACCTGGCTGATAAGTGACACTGTTCTGGAGCACTGAGCCTTCAGAGAACTGAATGTGTGAGGCTGGAGAAGAAATAGCACCCAACATTCATCCTCCAAGGCCATAACCTTACCTTCCTTCAGACAGCCCACCACAGAGACAAGCCCCTCAGCATCTGGGGCTTTCCGGGCTCTTGAGCAGTGAGCAAAGGAAACAAAGCCCTGGTGCTGCAGCACTGTTTACATATTTGGGCTGTTCTCAGGTCTGTTCTCTTGCTGTACCACTAGGTGGGCCAGAGCCACACGGTGAGAGGCTTTCTCCTACCTCCTGCAGGTCACGGGCATGCAGGTGATGGGGGAAAGGGACAGGAAGGGCAGGGGTGCAGGAAGGGAGCAGGGAAAGATGTCAAGGAGCTTCTGGTTTCACCCCAAGCCGTGCTGTTAGATAGGCCCTAGATGGAGAGGTCTCCTGTCCTGACAAAGTGACGATCTCAGGCACAGCAACTGGGCATGGACTGGTGGCAAGAGCAACAGCACAGCCCCATTGCCAGCTCAAGGCTTGGTCCTACCACCTACTGCCCATCTAAAGCAGCTAACAGTGCCAGCAGGTAGAGCTGCAAGCACACACAGCAGGAGAAAGGAACCCTCCCCTCAGATAGCTGTTTCCTTCACCAAAGGTGAGGTGGCAGAAGCTCCAGTGTATAAAAGGCCATAGGGAAGGAACATCCATCATTCTGCTCTGCAGCAGGTCTAGCAGCTCTGCAGCTCTCTGGGTGCTCTGCTTCTATTAAATAGAAAAGCAGGCCTTATGTCTTAACTCTTCCCACCTTTGGTTCTGGATCTCATGCTTTCAACTTTCCTTCATTTTCCTATGAGTTCTGTGGTCAGAGGGCAGCAGTGTCATCTACTTAGTACAGAAATGCTTTGATGCGAAACCAGGAGCAACCAAAATCCCAGTCTGCCGCTGGCACAGAAGAACCTGGACAGAGGGGTCAGAGATTTTAGGCACTGTCAGATGTACGCTGTCCATGTGTAGCTGGGGACAACTTGCATCCTACAGAGCTGAGAATCTCAGAGCCCGGAGAAGAAGCAATAGCCTATAGTTACCTCACTGAACTTCAACCATCTGGAGACTGAACACCAACTGGAAATGAAATCCAAAATAGAGAGATGTACAACACCAAATGCAGTCCAACCTACCTCCCATGGGCTACAGCCTTCAGTCAGCTGTGTTGCTCAGGTTTCCTTTGCTCCACTGGCCATAGAAGCAGCCAAGGGTTTGGCAGCAGGGTTTGGACAGCTGCAGCCTGGGAAGTCAGCAAACAAATCTGGTGATCACCCTGCTGGGCACCATGGCAGGTTGTCTCCCCACCAGGACTGTGATTTTGTGCCCACCCCTGAAGATCCACAACTCAGAACTTCTCCATAAGCAGTGCCAAGAGCAAAGAAGCCAAGGCAATGCTGCAGGCACAGAATCATAGAATCATGGAATCATTAAGGTTGGAAAAGATCTCTGAGGTCACCTAGTCCAACCATCAAACCCACTGGAAGCCAGATCCTGCCAACCCTGAAACATGTCTCCAAATGCTGGTCTGAATATTTGGAAGAGATGTGGATGGGATGGAACCCAATGGACAAGCATGGCAGAGTTCAGCCAAGGTTTGACATCAGGCCCTAAAAACCATTCTTGGAAGAAAATGCTGCTGATTTCAGCGATCAAATGCAAGAAGTCCTGAACCCCGGCAGCCCTTGGCAGCCTTTTTCCTAGCTCAAACACAATTTGTCCCTTAAAGGGCACTAATTCAACAGTACTGCTGATAAAAGCTAATGAACCTAGGGTAGTTCCCAGCTCAGAGAATAGCTATCATACACCCAACTGCCTTTTTATCAGCACGATTGAAAGCAGTTGGTGTCAGAGCAAGTGGCAGCGCTGCCTGCCAAAGGAATCAGTGTGATCCTGCTTTGTGTATGTGTGTGTGTGCCTATGACAAAGTGGATTATCTCCATCCTGCCCCGCCAGCAGCTGCGGGGCTGAGAGGGAAAAGGGAGAGTGGCTGAATGTGTCCCTTCAGGTGAAGTTGCTTGGTGCTTCCAGGTGGGAGGGGCAGAGGCTCTGGGGGATGTTTAAGTCTCTCCCCAGGAACAAAAGGAGGGGAGATTAACTCGACCCCTGCGAGGGATGCATGTCGGACCCTTCCTCCTCGTTTGCACCTCACCAGGGACCCCCACGCCAGGGCTGGTGTCTGGGGGTCTGTGTGTGTGTGTGTATGTGTGTGTGTGTGTGTGTTCCGTCTGCAGTATGAGCAATTTCACTTGAAAAGACAGAGAAATCCCCTCCTTTGAAAGCCTCAGCGTTTGGTTCTTTCCAGTAATGCTATAATTGGATGGGATTTTCTCTAATACAGAGGGAAAGTCCTTAAGATGATTTTTCCACACACGCCGCCACCACCACCACCGTCCTCCTTTCTTCCTCGCCCTACCTTATGCGACCAAACTCCCTTCTCCCTCCCCAGATCCCATCACCCCCAGTGCACCCAGCAGCACCGACGCTGCAGGGATTTAATGGGAGAGCATGGGTCCCTCCTCTGGAAGCAGCAAGCTCGGATCGGCTGCAGCTCGGCTACACGGGGCGATTAGATCTCAGCACACTTGCCAGCGCTCCCATTTGCAATCACTTGTCATCCAAGCCTAAAGAAAATAATCAGGGCCCGACCCCTGCCAAATTCCCAATGATTTAAATATCCCCGTATGAACTGCGTTTCTGGTGTAATTTCACTAGAATGAGTCTATCTCTCCATCTAGCTAAACACAAACACGTCTTTATATATATGCATATAAAGCTTTCTGTGTGTAAATATAAATATTCCTTGCGAAGGGAAAATAGGTATGCAATCCTTAATGAGAAAGAAAGCGCATTTTGATTTGAGCAAAGGCACGGCTGTGAGCCTTCCTCCAACCGAGTCATTAAAACCGTACCTCTCTTTGTTCCATGTGAGCCACAGAGATGTTCTGATCCACAGATAAAGTGTAACCTCGTCAAGCAAAGAAATTAAAAAATAATAGCAATAAAAATATAGATATTAAAGGAAAAAAAATAATAATAAAACCCAACCGCGGACCCCAAAGACGTCGCGGAAAATGGGATCCTTGTCGTTATGCCGGGGACAAAACATCCCGAAGCCCATCCAGCGTGCCTCCATCCTCCTGCTTGCTCCTCTCCAACCCCTTTCAAACGACCCCGGGGAAGGGGAACGGCTGTCAGCTGGGTGACACTCACTGACGGACACCGCCAGCTTCCAACAATGTGTCCCAGAGGAGCAGCAAATCGAAGCGCACACCCCGGCCGGAGCAGCTACGTCTTTATAATCATATTCCCAACGATGGCTTTCTCCTTCTTTCCACCCCCAATGAAAACATGAGGGGTATCAGAACCCAACTCACCCCCTTCCCCCCCCCCCCGCAAGGACAGAAACGGTTGGCGATGCGTAGAGAGAGAGAGAGAAATGGAAATTAAAAAAGCAAGCAAGCAAACAAACAAACAAACAAAAAGAAAGAAGAGATCAATGACTGCAGCCCCGTGGGGTGGATCTGGTGGATGAAGTCGTTTGCGGCGGAGCGGTGGCAAAGTCCAGGCTGGGACTGCAGCAACGGGGATGGTGTGGATGGACCCCGTTGGGATTTGCGTGGAAGAAGAGGATTTTGGAGCAGAGATCTTCGCTGGAGCTGTGGGATCTCGGGTTGGTTGGAGTGGTGGGGAAGGGGGGTGCGTGGTTGGGGTGTGTGTGTGTGTTTGGGAGGGGGGAAATGCCCTATTTCTTTTCTTTTTTTTTATTTT
>NW_024884711.1:45558251-45722276 GCF_019232065.1 Centrocercus urophasianus
AAAAAAAAAAAAAGACAACTTTTCATCAATGGCCTCTTTTGGATATTTCCTGTTTCTCTGTGGGTTGAGTCAGGCTCTGTCAAGTTACCCAATCTGGTGGTAAGTTTTATTCTTCTTCTTCGTTGTTGTTGTGTGTGTGTGTGCGCGCGTGTTTTTTTTTTCCTCTCATTTTCATTTATTTTCCCCTCCTCTGCTTTACTCTGCAACCCCTTGCGCTCACCGTGACTTGAAATTCTCCTTTCGTTGCCACTCAGCTAAAGGAGGTGGGATTGTTCCAGCGCCAGCAAGTTCTTAGAACCTGCATTTCACCTCTTTTATTTATGCATTCGCTTTGTTTATTTTGACTGGGTTATACCTGAGCTCTCCTTCTCCCTCTGTAGCAGAGCGGGAGCGATCGGAAAGTTCTTCTGCGTGTGTTGGGGTTTTTTTCGGTTGTTTTTTTTTTTTTTTTTTTTTTTTTTTTAAAGCGCTTTGATCCTCTCCTGTGCAGAACAAAAGGCGCTGCCTGAATTAAAGAGATAATGATACAAGTTGACATGAGCATTTCAAGGTGATTTCGAGCCAGTCAGGTGGAAGGAAGGGGGGGGCAGAGGATGGAAAGATGTCTTTTCCCCCCTTGGATTTAAAGGATATGCAGGGAATGAATGGGAAGAAAGAGGTGAGAGGGGCACAGCGACCTGCGCGGAAGGCAGCGGAAAGTTGCGCGGTCCCAACTGGGGTTAAAAAAAAAAAAAAAAAAGGCATTTTCGGGCTCTTTTTCCTCACCCTACGCCTTTAAGAAACCTTTTTTATTATTATTCTCTCCCCTACCAAAAAAAAAAAAAAAAAAAAAAAAAAAAAGCAAATGGTGCTGGGCAAGGCATGTAACTGCACGATCTGCTCTAATTACCCCGCGGAGGTAATTGGGCTGAGGGAAGCCCTTAGAGAAGGGAGGGAGAGCGGAGAGGGGAAGGCGCAAAGAGAGTTCTGCGCTCCTCCGGCGGCTGCGCGGGTGCGGAGCGGTCCGACGGTGTTTGGAGGCTGTTGGGATGGGGTGGGAGATCGGGGTGAGCCCGCGGAGGGACAGAGCTCGGGGATGGAGCTGGGGAGGTGCTGCTGAGCACCGGCGGAATGTGTGTGTGTGTATGTATAGATACATTTATATCTATCTCGGCTGTTCTTTTGACGCGCCTCTAAAGGAGGGAGAGGGTTTCGGGTGCGCTGAGCGCGGTGCGTTGAAGGCAGAGTCCCTGCAACTATGTCAGGTATGTCTGAGAGCAGAGGGAAATCGTTGGGATGGGAGAGAGGCCATAAAATGCAAATGCGCTCTTGGGAAGACAGGCAGAAAGAGCAGCACCTGGACGGGAGTCATTAAAAAACGATCTTTTATTCCCAGCCACCGTCTAACTTATAATTAGAAACTCCGGTTGCATTCCTGATTGGAGAAGGAAGCGCATTCCTCCAATACCAACATAAATATTCCCCTGTCACCCGGCGAGGGGCAGAGCCCGCAGCTCGTGGGGTTCGGGGTGGGGCCGGGGGGGCACAAGGGACAGGAGTTGGTCCGAGCGCACATCGGCTGTGTGCGGGGGGACCGAAGCGGTGATGCTTTTTCCCCTTCCCTCTCTATATTTTTCTATTCCTCCCCCCCCCCCCCACCCCTCCTTCTCATCCTTTCACTCGGTGCCGTCCGGCGGTTTTAGACGTTTATCTTGCAAAGAGACCAAAATCCCCTCAGGCGATGGAAATGCGAAGGTTCGGGGTAGGGATGGGGGAGTCGGGCCGGGCGCTGTTCCTCTTGCTGCTGCCTTTTCCCTCCGTGTACATTCCTGTCCCAGTTTATTTATCATCAAAACGAGACATAAAACCCGCAGCCGCCCCTTGGCCGGACCTGGGGGTACTCGGGGGGTGGGTGTGAAGGGGCCGAGGGCTGCGTGGGGGCACTCGGGACAGCCCCGTTCAGATCATAGCGGTGGGAGTGCAGTCCTCTTCCTCCAAATCGTTGTGCTCTGCAAGGACAGCTCGCTTCCAGTCTACTCAGTTTAGAAAATCGACAGCCTATCTTTCTTTCATTTGAACTGAAAGCTGTTCTTTTTTCTTCCGCTTTCCCTTTTTAAATTATTATTATTACACATTTTCACTATTGTTTATTCGCTTTTGGTAGGGAGTACAAAGCCAGAAATGTTTCACTCGGGGAGTGCAAGCAACAAACACCTCTCCTCAAACATCACTTTTTAAAGCCTCCCCAGCATCTGCTCACAGCCACACGAATGCTCGGGGCAGAATATCCCTCATTCTCCATCCCCAAATTGTCCCCCCTATGAATGAGAGTTCCTAATTAAAACATAACCTCACCCCAACGTGCGCAGAGCGATGGATGCTCGCTCTGCTCCCAGCTAGAGCAAAACCAGGGACTGAGAAACGATGCTCCCCTGTAGGGTTTGGTTAATTATTCTCCCAGAGGAAAGAAACTGGGGGAAACACCAGGCATGTATCTGTCAGGGGGAGCAAGCAGGCATGTGGCTGTTACTTTAATTGCCTCCAAGCAGAGACCCCTGCTCGGCTGCGCCGTTCGAGTTGCCATTCCCACTGTGGCACAGAAGCACCTGCTCAAAATGGGGCTGTGCAGTGCTGGGTGGGCTCTGCACAGCCCCCGGTCTGTAGGGAGGGAATGTAGAATAAGAGAAGAGAAAACATGGAGAGAAAGGGAAAAAATCCCCCCGAGCTGCTGTGCTCTGCCTGCATCCTTTAGTGACAATGCGGGGGCAAAGCTGCTAGAGCTTCCTAAAAACAGACAGTTCCTAAATAACGTGCTTTCAGAAAGGGAAGAAATGGGATTTGGGAATAACGTAGGAGAGATCGGGTGACAGGGAGGCGGGTGCTGTTGGGACTGAGGTTGTAAGTTAAGTTTGCAGGGACGTGCCGGCGTGATTTATTGCGGTACCGGCACTCCGTGGGACTTTCCCCAGCCCAGCACTGCACTGCACTGTGCCACTGAAAGCAGCCCCTGAAGGCTCTCCTGCATTCAGATCAATAGCAAAATAATAATAATAAGGCTGTGTTTATTTCAAATCTCAGTGCTCTTGTTTGCCTAAAAATAAGAGAAGAGAGAGCAGGAAGGAGAATTAGGAAATGCAGAAGCAGAATTCATGAGCAGAGAGGATTAGATGTGCCCCGTCCTGCTGGGGTCCAGACACAAGTGGAGGCACCACAGTGTTACAGCTTTTCCCAGCTAACTTGCATTGCCTTAACTGGCTGGCTGCACATGTAGTGGAAGAAATGCGTATATATTTTATTTCTTAGCAGATGGCATGAGGTCAGACTTGGTTTGGGGACAGCCAGAGAGTGCAGAAATGGCTTGGGAGGAAGAAGGGTTTGATTCAGGAAGAATGGTGGGATGCAGGTTGATGCAATGTGAACTGGTTGCAACTATGAACTGGGTGAACTGGAAGCCCCACATGAGATATCCTAGGATCATTAAGGTTGGAAAGGATCACTAAGGGCACCTCGTCCAGCCATGAAGTGGAAAGATAAAAGTATCAGAGGTTGATAGGTGAGATCTGGTGGAGCTCCCATCTCATCTGCTGCTCTCTGTACCACCTAAGTGAGGTGGGATGGCACTGGCCTCCTAATAAACTGGGTTAAGAGATGGGCAGTAACAGCTAGGAGCTGCGTGAAAGCAGCATCACTGAAGATGGACAAGAAAGATGTGTGTTCGGGATGTTTTCCTAACTTCCACCTCTTTTCCCATTGATTTTAGCTTCTTATTTCTCGTTGTCCAAGAGTGGTCAAAGCAGCACTGTTGGTTGAATCATCCATGTAGGATGAGACTGGCCAAAGCTGGTGATTTTCTATAGCAGCCATTTTGCAGCTCAGAAGGCTTTGAAAAAGTGATTCATTATGTTTTTCCATTCCTATTCCTTGTGCTTCAAGAAATATGGACTTATGGGAGCAGGGTGGGAGGGCAGCCTCACCGTTGGGAAGATATGCTGGAAGAATTATTCCAGCAGTATGCAGGTGCAACAGCTGAATGTGTCCCTGAGAGCTGAATGGCAACACTGCAGGAAGAGCAATGCATGGATGAAGTCCTAGTTTGTGCCGTGTTTCAGGTCTTCCCTGGCATTTCTCCACCTTAGGGTGAGGGAAACAGCCCCTCATTTGCACTGGGATGCAGTGAAAGCCAAGCTGAGTTCTGGATCCCATGAAAAACATAATTCCTTTTTTTTTTTTTCACGACAAATCCTAGAGAATGGAGCTGAGTCTTGGCAGGCTCCACATTTGAGAAACCAAAGCTTACGTTTGGCAGAGAGTGAGCACGTTAAGTGAGAAATGATCATTCCTCGTTAACGGGGAGGGAGGCAGAGCCATGGAAGGTCACCCAAGGGACAGCATGAGCCAAGCAGGTTGACATCAGAGCTCCTAAAGCAAGCTGTAGAGCTCAGAAACATGAATTGCATCTACCCCTTCTTCCTCTGATCCATTAACTCGAGCTGAGGATTTTGACATTTCCAAGGCAGTGGTATTCATCTTCAATTCCTCTGCTACTGCAGCAGGTTGCAGTGTGATGTTAAACAGCTGTCATGCTCCTCTGCAGGGGTGGTTGCATGTGGTGCAATTCCTCTACATGCTCTCCTCTCCCACCCTTGCCCCAAGGGTTGGGAATTGCCTTTATATATATGTAACACCTATGTTACAACAGTATCTTACATGGCCCCTTTCTGCCAGACAGTGCGTCATCACAGAATGATGCTTTAGCCTTTTCTCAGATACCAACTCTCCTATCATCTTGGATATTCCTAAGCACTGCAGGGGTGATTTGCACCCAAGCAGCAATGGGCATAGAGGGCACATGGGCTGAGGAGACCTTTCTGCATTAATATAAGTAGTAGGAAACTGCTCCTGCCTGGTTTGTGCTTGAGGTGTAGCGTGCAAAGGCATTGGACCAAAGCATTGGCTCAAGAAAAGAAAGCCTTTTCTAACAAAGAATAAAGAACTGTGAATTATTTTGCTCCCCAGCCCTTTTCAGGTAGTTCTACAGTCAAATCACATCTTTTACATACCTTTGAACACCTCTAAGACATCTCATCTGAAAACCATGGAGCACTTAGTAATACGACTTAGGCACTGGTAAGTGTCCAGAAAGGTAAAAGATGTGTCCAGATGTGGTGTCCTCAGTGAGGGAGAGACATGGACCTGTTAGAACACATTCAGAAGAGGGCCACAAAATTAGTCCAAGGGATGGAGCAGCTCCCCTATGAGGACAGGCTCAGAGAGCTGGGGCTGTTCAGGTTGGAGAAGTCCCCACGGAGACCTGAGAGTGGCCTTTCAGCACCTAAAGGGGGGCTGTGAGAAGGAAGGGGACAGACTCTCTAGCAGGGTCTGTTGTGATAGGACAAGGAGCTGTAGGTGCCCCTATTCACTGCAGGATTAGAAGGCCTTTAAGGTCCCTTCCAACTCAAATGATTCTCTGATTCTCTGATTTTCTGTTTCTTATAATCAGTTTACAGATAGGTAAGCGAAAGCAGAAGACTTTGAAGGTCCTTTCCTGGATCCCTGTTAGCACTGCCTGGCAGGGCTGGTTGTACCACCAAGACATTCACTTGTCTGGTTCACCAAGGGAAGGCAGATCTTTTCTTCTTCTTTCTGAAGACCTTTCTGCACAGTTTCCATGTTCATGGGTGCTATTGCAGTGCACAGCATGAGGCAGAGTAGAGAGCTGGTTGCTTAGGGACAGTAGATGTTAATGTCATAGGTAGTCCCATCCTCCTCTCCCAGCTCTCGTGCCACCTTGATGTAACATTTCACCCATGCACATGGCATTTTCCATACTAAGCTGTAAAGCTAGGCCTTGGAAATGTACCACAGAATCATAGAATGACCTGGGTTGCAAGAGACCTCAAAATCATCTTGTTCCAAATCCCTGCTGTGGGCAGGGTTGCCAACAAGTAAATCAAGCACTAGATCAGGTTGCGTAGAGCCCCATCCAACCTGGCTTAGAGCTTGGAAATGGTCACCATCCCTGCTTTCTGTCTGGAAAAAAAAAATAATAATAATTAGACATTTTGACTGATCTGTCAAGAATCAGGCCAGAGAAACTTTAGATTTTGCTTTGAGTCTGTGGTCTCTTTTAGGAAAGGAAAGACAAAGATTGCTGCTCTTGCCCTGGATGTGCCAGGAGAAACGAGGCTGGTATCACCATCCCAAATCATGGGATCTTCTACCAGCTCAAACCCCTTTTCCTACAACTGCAATGAGCTAATTCGGCTCAGAGCAGCAGAGAAAGGATGATGTTCTGCAGGAGGCCTCACCAGGAGCCGATGTGTTACTTTTGTGTTTACAAGAGGGTGAGAAAAGCCCAATAGAACAGCTGTGTGTCCACAGACCCACTTCCACCTTGCTCAGCACTGGCATTCCTCAGGGAAATGTTCCCTTGCTCGTGTCACTTGAGTGCATGATTCAAATATCCTAGCCATGTTCCGTAGGACTTTTTATACAGCATAATGACTGCACTTAAGGAGCATTGCACAAGTGTGTTACAGAGGGAATCCTCCTGGCTCTGAGTCATGAGAGTTCCATTTGGACAGCTGGGTTTCTGCAGTGAGTGCACTGAGGAACCCCCTAGACAGACCTGGAATTGGAGAAGAGAAATGTGTAGATCTGGAGATGTTCACTGCAGAGATAGGAACAGCTTTCTAGGCACAGATGGACCCAGAACGTTTTTGGGAATGGTGAAGTTTGGTGCTTTCTGCCCGGTCAGGTGGGGCTGGTGTCACAGTGATGGTGCCAGTAAAAAAGCCCTGAAACACAGTGGAAGTTGAGGGGAAATAGGAGAGGGAGAGGTATCTTGTCCACATGTATCTTGTCCATGTGCTGTGCTTAGATTAGGCTGGATGGAGCACAGCCCAAGGCTGTGCTAATACTGATTCACTAATAGCACCTCTGCTCTTCTGGCACCTCTGAGAGCCAAATGAATACCCAGGGTCCAGAAGATCCACATCAATTCAGCAGGATAGCAGACTGTATCCAGGGGGGGCCTCCCCCAACAGCCAGGGTTTTGCTGGGTCAGTCCCAAGGTTACTCCGCTTCTGTCAAATGTTTCCATCCTGGATCACTCATACCAATTTTCTTCCCTTCTGCCCCTTTAAAAGTGGCAAGGTTTGCTGGTTTGCTTTAAATTCTGTTATAACCTAAGCACAACATGTAAAAAATCAGTAGCTCACCAGTTCACTCCAAATTCTACCAGTGCTTGCAAAAAAAAAAAAAACAAAGGGAGGGAAAAGGAACTAATATGTTAACTCCCTTGTTTTGAACTCCTAACATAGGGCACTGCCGTTAAAAATGGCCTTTAAGCCTGGAGAGAGCGTTATGCATCACAAAGACACTGTTTGTCTCTTCCCCTTGTTTGCCACCTGCATATTCGAAGGCTCTTTCCCACTTGGATGTTGCTGATACCCAGGAGAGCACTTTGCATTTGTAGAGCCCAGGCCATCAAAGAGTTCAAGGTGCCTTTGGTCTCATCATCACAGTTTCTGTAGTGGTATCGATGACAGTGAGTTGTGCTTTTTATGATATAGTGTTTTTTGTTTGTTTGTTTGCTTTTTGCAGGGATGCTGTTAATCTTTTCCAGTGTGCTGACTCTTCTTCCCAGACTGTATTGGTGCAAAATGCTTTTTCTCTCCCTGCATCTTTCTGAAGCTTCACCACAAGGTCACGTCCGTGTGTGGGCGAGTTCCCCTCTCACAGACCTCACAAGGTGTCCCAGGTATCTGGGATGGCCGTTTCCCCTCTTCTATGGAGGGAAGTCAGATTTTCCTCAGAGGCTCAGAGTGCGCCTCAGGGGTTCTTTGAGCTCAGATCATGGGAGACCTCCACATTTCTAGCCTGACCCCGTGTCTGTCACAGGATATGAAGCTCAGCCCTTCCCCACGCATCAATCCTAGTGTTCAGTTGAAGCTTGTCTTGCAGGAAAGGCGTCTAATCCCGAAGTGAAGATGCCTGGTTTTCCATCAGGTGCCCAAGCATAGGTGTCTACTTTCAGTTCAGATGTCTGATGGCATCCTGTTAGTCCTCACTTGCCCAGAGGGGATCGTATAAGATCCAGAGATGCCATGCTCCTTTTTGAGCAGCAGATGGAAGCCAATCAAGTAAACCCTACAGCATCTCAGTTGCTCTTGATGCCTATTTGCAGGCAGCTGAGTGAAGTCACAAGGTGGAATTAACTTTATTCATTTCATGTCTGCAGTTCGGATGTCTCCATCCAAGCCAGGTGCTTTTGGCTTCGTTTGCACTTTCCATTTCTAATTGTCATTGCCTGCCTAAAATATGCCTAAAATCAAGTCTTGGACTTTATTTTCTCCATCTATTTTAACAAGCTGCTTGGCGCACAGTGCTTACTGGTATACTAGAGTGGGTCCTTCGGTGATCTGATCATACACAGCAATGTGCATGCCTTCCAGGCTAAAACCAACCCTATCCTCAGCAGTTTCACCCCGTCTTATATGCTGCCGTGTCTCAGCACCACTGCTGAAAGCCTAAGCAGCTTGAATGTTTTGTGGCTCTGTAACACGTTTGATCCTGCTTCTAATCCAGCACACTCCGGAGCACAAATACATCTTCCCCAGCTCTTTATCTTCTGTCAAATGCACCTAGAGCATTCCATTTTCCAACCACATCCACAGGTCATTGATGCAATGGAAGGTCAATTGAAAACTTGAAAAATAAGATTCAAAATGGCATTCTTGCATCTCCGTCAAGTCGTGTCAGCAGAGGACACAGTCATTCCTTAAGAGCTGAATCTGCATTTCAAAGAGTTTGTCTGGCTTTGCTTTACTTTCAGTTCTCTGAAACCAAATCCTTTCTCTTTTCCCAGTCTGAATTTCACGTTTCCAGTTTCAGATTTCCTTCCCATCTCTTTTAGAAGATACAGTTTTAATGGCAGAGGTTAGGCATACTCAGGCTGCCAAGGAATCTGCTGTTATTCAACAGAATTGCCACTCTGGGACACAGCAGTGAGAAAAGGCAGAAACCACTTCTGCTATAGCCAGGAACAAAGCCAAGCAGCAGTGAGCAGAGCAGGAGTTTCTTCAGCTACCAGAAGAGTGCACCTTGTCTAATAGAGATATTTGCTAAGGGGTGGGAAGGCAGGAACGAAACTCCTTGAACAGCTGCCAAGCCCACCATTCAGTTTTTCCCTCTGTCCCCAGAAGAGCAACAATAGAGCCTGTTGCTAGACTCTGTTGTGTGGCATGACAGAGAGCAACTCCAAATCCTGGCAATCTGAGGACACACGTAAGGGAGCATTTCTATTTTTCGCAGGACTGTATTAACTGGGAAGGTGTGAGAGAGTCTAAGATCTTGCTGGACAGCTGAGGTCCTGTCCAAAGCCCAGTGAAAAGTGATTGAGTGTCACTATCAAATAAGGTCTGGAGAATTTACTGGGAGACCCACTGTTCCTTTAGAGGCATGAAAATCTGTTTAATGGGTGTTAGAGCCAGATGATTCCTTCCAACTTAAGCCATTCTGTGATTCTGGGAGATCCAGGTTTGATCTCTGTCCCTTTTGGAGGAGAATCTTTCATATTTAGCAGTCTCTAGCCAAGTTTCCTTTAGAGTTATCAGTGAGAAATAGGATGCGACTCATCTGACAGATGTTAGGCATTCTCCTTTGGATGGGATGAATCACTCCCCAGCTGTGCCAGTTTTCTCACCATTGCCTGCAACAGGATCCTGGATGATGATGTCAGACAAACATATCTCATTTTATATAGATGAATTCAGCTCCTTTTTTTTCTCTCTGATTCCACTCCTAAAAGCGTGTACTCAGTGATCCAGATAGATATGTAGAAAGTTAAGAGGATATTCCCACTGGAAGACTGTTTTCTAAATCCAAGTAGGCAGTTCTTTATGTTTTTAGAGATTGAAATACCTATAGAAATCTGTCACTTAAAGACCTGGTGTTGCATTCCACACTGGTATGGAAGAGTTTATAAAAATTCCCATATAATAGGAAGGCTTTTAAAGAGATTTCTTATGAAGTATCATTCTCTGGCACATTCTTCCATAAGAAGAGCAGAGCCAGTGCATTTGTTTTGAAAGACTTTACCTTACCAATCCATACCAGGAGAGCAGGGCACCTGACTTTGACCCTGCATAACACAGGAGTGCTGTCTCTCCTCGTGTGTTGGCTTTGCAATGCCAATGGTGAGCCATTCTGTAGGCTCTGGGAGCAGTGCCCTCCTGATGTCAGGTGCTAGGACTATGGGCTATAGGTATTTTGATGTGTGCATTGATGTCTATGTTGATACACTACATTTTTTCTGCTAGTGAGGAATCTGACCTTCCTTCCAGTCTGGCCTATCCAGTCCACCAGCTGGCTCGAAGAGTGTGCTGCCTTTTTCAAGGCCTTGTTACACTCCTATTTACAAATAGTGTCAAGCTAGGGAGAAAATGGCAGCCTGATCTCCAGGGCAACATTAGCAAAGGCATGGCTTGGCTACCATATGGAAAGATTTGCTGGGGGAAGTGCTCAAACAAAGCAATGGGGCTACATGGAAAAAAGGCAGAAGTGAAGTGCAGGGCTACTTAGATGTATAATTCCTGTTTTATGCCTGAAATGTGTTGAGTGCACTGCTGCAACCTGAGCAATCAACTGATTTTATTGAGCTGCCCCTTGTCCGGGGTTTGCAGCGTCCATGAATACCTTGAGCTCATTCTGAATGTAGGAGAAAGTGGATTAGCTTTGCTGCTTTGCTGAATTGCTCACTTCTCTTCACAGAGGAAAGAAGGTGAGCAGCACAGATGTAACTGTCTAACTGTTAGGCACCTTAGGCTAGTTGAGATACATCCCACTGTGGGTCTGCAATAATAGGTGCAACAACTTCTACCGCCATTAAATCATTCAGCCCAGAAATCATCTCATTCACCCTCAAGTGCCACAGGCTGGGTTAAATCACAGCCACAAAGAAGCGATGGGTAGGAGAGGTAGTTAGCACTGAGTCATTGCTAACAATAATATCAGCTGGGTGAGGAAGGAGTTTACTGGATCCCAGTGTTTTTCTAACAGGTCAGGTCATGGATATTAGCAGATTGATTGCAAAACTTGAAAGTCACTAACATCAGGAGACCAAGGGTGCTGTGGGAGTGAGCTTTGGCCTGAAAGAGTAATATGGACCAGACAGATGGGGGCAAACATCTGAGCTGAAAGAGAATAGATAAGACACATTAGCAGAAGATTAGGAATCAGACAGGGAAATGCTAATTCAGTGCCCACTGCAATCCTTGGTGTAACTTGCCCACAGGCATATGGGAAGTCTGTGATAGAAAGGAGCAGTGAGTCCATCTGTCCCACTGATGCATTGTGAGATCTCAAGTCTCCTGGTGAGTGAAAGGTTACATTTCAGTTGTAATATAAAGCAGTGTGTTGGCAGCACAGCATTCTAACAGTTCCACTACTATTACAAGTAAACTGCAACGTCTACCAGCAGACTTTCCAAACTGTGGGATGGAAACTAATTCAAGGGTTATATAGTCTGGCACGCATTTGCAGCCACAAATACATCTCAGCTAATCTATCTGTAGTGTCTGCCACCAACAGTGCTGTTAGTGGTAGCTCCTACTGCCTCTGGCACACATCTGGAACAAATTGAGAACTTTGGACCTGTTTTCTGTTCTCCAACAACAGATTTTTTGCAGGCCAATGCAGGCTCTTGTTTGGGTACCTGCATGGAAGAGCCCAGTTATGTCCATTTTTAGTACAAGAAGGGTAGGACAACATGCAAGACCTTGACTGTGTAATGAATTGTAAACGCTGTGTTAAACCAGGGGAAAAGATAACCTAGGGTAAAACACTTCCTTAGGACATGAGACCTCTGGCCATTTTTGTTCTCTGCCCTACACAAGCCTAAACAAATATCTTGGTGACCTGGATAGATGAGAAGAAAAAAAAAAAAAAGAGGAATGACTTTTTCTGATAGTTTCTAGCAGAGGCAGGCTGCACACATCCCATGTCAATGTGCAGCATGGGGTGATGGAGCAGAGACTGGAATACAGAAGAGCTGTGCTGGACTGACTTTGACTCACTGTTTGCAAAACCATTGGAGTGAGGACAACAGCCAGGGCAGCAAGACACTCACGGGTCGGTATGACAGAGATCATGAGTGAAGAGTTTCAGTTTATTCACTGTGCTGTAGGGATGTACACAACACTTATGTACTTCAGTCATGCTGAGCACATCCTACCCCATGTCAGAACTGGACATCTCATCTGAAGTAGTTATGTAAGTTCCTTTTCTAGTCAGTGAATGAAAACTGACACTTCCTCACTGTGATTCACCAGACCTACCCATGATGCCAATTGCACTGCCAAAGTAATGACTCTCTCTGTAGCAGCTGGTCTCTGCGCTGGTGATAGAATAAGATGACTGCCTGGGTGGCTGGCTTCTAGGTTAGGTCAAATGCTGAAGCTCCATCATTCTCAATTTCTTAAGCTCATATGGATCCCTCAGCTACGGGACCCCATAGACAAGGAATTTATATTTCTGTAAAAGTCTGTTCTTTTTGTTTGCCGTGGTGCTAGCTTACAGTGGAAAAGCTTGTTCAAGAAACACATGCAGAAGCATCACTGGTCAAATAAATAGTCATTTGGACTAATATTTGGAACCAGTAAAGAACTGCTAGGTGGATGTGGGATGTGGCTTAGTAGGCATGGTGGGGTTGGGCAAAATGATCTTAGTGGTCTCTTCCAACCTTCATGATTCTGTGATTCCATGTACCGTGATAGATACTACCCTCAAGAACAACCACAATTCCGAAATAACTGCAGCAAGAATCACAAACTCATATTGCCTTCTCCTATGCTTGTGGTACATGGTAATGAGGAGTTAGCTTTGATTTTTTCTGTGTGTTTTCCATTTAAAGACATTATTGAATACCATGTTTGTAAGAGCTTAAACTCAAGAACCTTCAATTTTGTGAACGTGGAAGGTGACAAAGGTTTTATGTAAGAAAAGATCTCACTCAGCTTTTAAGTGAGTTGGAGATTTCTATGGTTCTGCTGAACTTACTGAGAAGATCTGCACAAACTTCTTCACACATTTGGGCAGTTTAGTCTTCAGATTCCCAGACTGCATCTGTTACTGTGAATGCAGAAAGGTTTGGCTCATCTCAAATTTCCTGGACCTTTAGGAAGTCGGGGAAGATGCTTGGGATCTTCTTTCATCCCAGAAGAATGTGCTGGGATCAATATAATGGAAGAGTGATAGAAGTCATGTGAACAATGCTTTTAACTGCCTACATTTCAAGGGTGCGCACGGGTTTTGCTGTTAAAACTGTTTGGTTGCTAAGTTAGGCATAATTCAGGATCAGGAGAGAATAGATCTAGACCTACCAGGAGGGAATAGATATAGACACCTCGGGTGTCATATGTGTAATTTCCAGTCAGTGTTGCCTCTTTCTCTGTGAAATTCAGACCCTTTGAAAGTTTCTTTAAAATGCAGAGGTGGAATGGGAGAGCTTATGCAAGGAGAAGGATGTCCTTCTGGACGTGTGCTTTGTGGCACTGGAGGAACTGGAAGGCTGGGAGCAGGGATGGACTCCTGAAAGGCTCTCAGCTACCTTGTTCCATTTCTCACAGCTGGTTCCTGCAGAAGCCAAGGCTCAAGCCATGCTGCTCCCTGTCTGCTGGACCCCTCATGACATTTGGATCCATCAGCCAAGTGAGCTTTGTTTGGCACAAGTTCTGGGAGATGCTGAATAGGCACAAGTCTCACAGAAACAGGCAGCTAAGTTGAAGAGACAAAAAGGTTGCTCCAAACTCTGTTGAAGTCAGGACTAGATTTCCCTTGAGTTTGACCTGTCTTTGGATTCAGAAGCTTTAGGTCTTGATCCTGCAAATTGCTTCATACTTTGATTCCAGGCCACGGAGGTGCTGCTTAACCTTGTATTTATCCTAAATATTTGAGCATTTCTGTTCATTTTCTATGTGCAAGCACCAAGCTGGGTCACACAGATTGAGATCAAGCCCGAGAACAGGGAGAATCTTTCCTGTGTTGGGCTTATACATAGCACATTATTATACATGCTATCAGGGACATACATTAATAACGTATGTAAATTATAGGCATATCTCTCAGTCCCATCTCTTATCCCATTGCAGGAGAGAGAAGGAACCCAGTTAAGGCTTGTATATATCTGACAACATGTAGCAAAACTTGGCTAGGAACTGGATGGGGTTTTGGGGCATGCAAAGGCAGCATTGCAAGAACGTTTGTGTATATCCTAATGGGCTTCAACATTTGCAAAATCCATCTATACAGTATCTATCTGATCTGCACCCAGGACTTAGGTACTATGGGTGTTAGGTTGAGAGCTTCTGCTCCGAGCTTCGCACGTTTCTGGCTGAGTCCCCAGTGTTGGCCAAAACTCAATCAATGTGAATAATTGATTTGGTAGTTCTGTAAAAAAAAAAAGAATAATGCATTGGTTAGTCTGTGGTGCTGAGATTTAAGAAATCTGGGTTCAAATTCCTGTTTCAAATCAAGGAGAGGAAACTTATGAAACTCATTTTCCCATACCATGGGTGAGTGCCCTAACCACTAAGCTGCTGACTGTGTACAAAGGGGACATTGCGTCCTGCAACTTCTCTTTGGGAATGGCACCTTAGGGGATGGGCACATGAACAAATTACCACGAGGTAAGTTAGGGTGTGAACTAATAAGATGCCAGTTTTTTTGTGGTAACTGCCCGTGTGAATGCTCTTACCCTGCAATAAATGCAAGACGGTTCATATATACCAGGGGGTAAGAACATTCACATGGGTGTTCACATGGCTCACGCCCCAGTTTGACTCCCAGTAACTTGGGGCTGTGCCTCTAACTTCAGTACCCTTAATACTTCATCCCAGGGGAAAAAAAAATAAAAAATTAGACCAAACTTTTCTCTTTTACCATATCCCCAAATCTTCCAATTCTACACTTCCAGTTGCAAACATTTTAACGTATTTTTTGTTTGCCAAGAAGTATTTGCCAAATTTGACTCCACTGCTTCATTTTGGCAGAGAACAACTCCTGAGAGCCTTGCAGCCAGCTTAAACCAACACGGGCAGATCCTCTACTGATGCCTTACAAGCTTTGCCTGCCTCATAGTCAGAGACCTTCTGGGCACTGACATAATATTAATATTCCCATTTCTCACAGCCAGCCCCTGAGCTCTGAAGAGGTTTAAACATGTGGAGATGCAAAGTTAGGTTTATAAAAGAGCTTAGCCATGTGAAGAAAAAGTGTTGTGGTTGAGAGATGAACACTACCTGCAGGTTGCCTGGAGGTCAGTGGGTGCTCAGCACTTTTTCATGCACTTCCCACAGGTCTGGGAAATGGCCACTAAGGATGGCAGCAGCTCCAAAGAGAAGACCCCAATTTCAGTTCCTGGTATACTGGTCTGGGAGCTTTACAAGGTTGCAAAGATAGACAACTGTGCCTGGGAACAGGCTGGGTATAGGCCCAACTGAGTGAACAACAGAAAACATCCTTAAAATGTTCCAGGAACTGGAGTCAACATTCCAGTCAAAAGCACATGCTAATGTGGTGGGACTTTGTCTCATGATGACCCTAAATATGACTGACTCAGGATCTCTTGAGACATCTCCCTGAAAGTTATATTGGAATGATCAGTTCATCTTTGAGGCAGCACTTGACTAACATGGAACACTCTTGTTTGAAAATAGGGCTTGCTCAGAATCTATGAGGACACCTACTATTTCCAAGCACACAAAGAGCAGTATCCGTACTCTCTATTGGATGAGCAGCACACTCCCCTAACAGACTTCTGTGGATGGAATTCACTCACTTAATTTTAGCTATGTAATGCTTAAATATCTAAGCAAATCATCTTACCTCCCTCTAGAACGATGGGCATCTTCTGAAGGCGATTCATCCTTCCTTAGATAGATATCTTTGGTGGATGTGATGAATCACTGTCTGGAGTTGCCTGTCTTTCTCCATCCCCTCTAGAAATAACCAAAACACCTAGCTTTTAGACAGCCAATGCTGGGAGGTATGACTGAGTGCCTGAGCACCCAGCGATGTCATTGATGCGATGCCAGTTGGTATCTGGAAGGTTTTTATCCCTATTTTAAGAGCAGCTGATGAGAAGTCTTAAGTGTTTCTCAGATCCTTGACCTTGCTTGGTGATACTGTGTGGAAAAAAAAAGAGGTGAAAGGCCCAGATCCTCTCTGGGACAAATACAATACAGTACTTCCAATTTAGGTGCATAAAGAAACTGAAGTATATACAATTTTGCAGAGCTATTTTCAGGAAAGGAAAAGTCTTCCGTTAAAACTGAAAACTAAATGGGAAGGCAAGTCTACCCAAATAACAAAGAGGCCTTGGAAAGAATTGAAAATTACATCTTTTTCCATGGAAAGAGAGTTTTATAATCTGTCCAAAGTAGAAGCAAAATCTGCCAGGTTTTACCTTCAGGATGAAAAACAGGATATTTGGGCCAAAAAACTTAACCAGGTTCAAGAGGATTTTTCCAGAGATCTTTTTTTGAGAATATTTACAGAGACTGATAATATGCATATTTCTATAGGGCTGAAGCATTGTTACCAGCCTGGTGTGCAAAGTGCTAATTCATTTATGACTAATTCATTAATGTGAACTTTATTATCATTGTAACTGAAATAAAAGAATATTTTCACCATTGCACACTTCAAAGGGTGGTTTATGGTTTGTGACTGGCCAATGGCTCAGTGTAACTTTGATGATAGTTTGGAGATACACTAGACTGATTTGCCAGCTGTCCATACTAACCATCTAACCACGCTAAAAGGTAATTTGTCAACCTCTCCTTCTGAACTCCTGATTTCTTTGTTTTAATTATTATTTTTTTTCTGTGTGTCTTGGAAGATGTATGTCATTTAAAACTTAAACAGCTAGGCTATGGCTTTGATATTAGTTTTCTCTGTTGTGATAACCTCCAAAAAGTCAACCTAGCCCACTCTCCCTAGATGCTTATCTTAAGACAGAGCAACTTGGCCTTAGGAGGCCTGGATCTCTCTGTAATGAGGACAGAGGAGTCCTGAATGATATCACTGACTGGATACCTAAATTTCATATGGTTAAAGAGAGGCAAGATGATGTCCATTCCAGGCAGCCAGCATTGGCATGAGCGTTGGATTCTTCCATGAGAACGTATGAGGTTTCAGCCCTAGTGAATTGAGAGGTTTTGGCAAATCTGCTGAAGTCCTGCAGCTTTGAGAACCTGTCTAAAGCTGAAGTGGTGTGAGCTGGCACAGCTCTATAGCCTAGAGGATGGGGACTGCAGCTGACAAACATCGCACCAGTGGAATTACAGTGCAGATGAAATATGAGGTCATTGTGGCTAAGGAAACTACGGAAGCTGCTTGCACAGTTTTATGGCTTGAGAAGTTTACTAGTACCTACATGTCTTTTCAAAATCTAATTTTGCTAACCCTGACTCCAGGGAAGTTTTTAACCAAGCTATGAATCTCTAGAAGCTTCCATCTTGCTTTGCTTCAGACCTCTACAAGCAGAAAGTCTCTGTCTGCAGAAAGATTTCATAAGAATATTCCTTGGCTTTTCATTAAGCTTTTGTGGATATGCATACAGCTGAGGCAACCTGGAAACTGTGAGATTTCCTCAGAACATCCTGAGCAAATGAAAGGAGTCACTACAAATAATGTGGCTTTGCAGAGAATGGGCTCAGCCTCCGCTGACCTTCACAGTCCCACGGCAATTTTTTTTTGAATGATGGACTCTCCCATTCCTACTGTTATGGCAAAAGCATTAACACTTAATTTCTAAGTACATGCAAACCTCAGCTTTGCAAAAGTTACAATACTGACCTCATTTTTTCTGTTCTTGAAACATGTATCTACTTTCCTGTATCTCTGTGATGTCAGAACATCTTTCCCTTCACTTAATTCCTGCTCCTTGCATTGCACTTCACCTACCTTTCAAGAAACTTTCAGTCATTTGCACAGTATAATCCAAATATATGCATTGCTTAGGAAGTCAGAGAGGAAGGTAGGAGCAACCAGAGCTGCACTTTAGCATAACACAGGTCTGGCATTTCCAGGGTTTTCTTACAAAGAGCCTCATTATCCCAGAGGTAATTAGGGACCCCTGCAGTCCTGGGTAGATAAGGCATAATTGCTCAAAATTTTGCATGCAGTGAATTCAGTAAAGCCATAACTGCCCTATCAGACACATTTTCATATGCAGACATCTGTGTGCTGATGTCTCAGACTGTGAACAGAGTGCCATCCTGAGAATCTCCAGCCTTAGGTGACTGATGTTTCCACCTTTTTGACAGTGGGCTTGAGATGCAAGGCTCTTCAAGCTCCTCTCTTAAGATGATGAGTACTTCTCCAATATTTTTCCTTGCTCATCCAAACAACTCGTTATGGACTGAAATTCCTTAATGGGAAGAGTTTTCAGTTGTGATCAGAAGCTGTCAGGAAGGAGGGAGATTCCATCCTTTCCCTTCATGAGGTTTGCCAATCTCACTGTGTTTCAGGTCTGTTTTTGAGGTGAATTTGGTTGGTTTCAGTCAACTGCCACTGGTATCTCTTCCACTGCTTGATAGAGAAAAAGCCTGTATAATGTAAGCATCTGATCTGGAGTTGTCCCCCTGCTGTTGCCCTATGGACCTCTGAAGGTCTGGGACAAAAACAGTTGCAGTAATTTATTCCAGGCCCCGTAGTCTGTCCTGCACTTGGTGAGATGAACCAATCTCTCCTGATGTTGAAACTGCTGTTGAACATGTCAGCAGAAAGCATAGATGGGATGGTGGGAAATGTGGATAGGAGCTCTCTTGAAAGATCTTTTTTTTGTTTAACAGCAAGTAGTAAAGAGATTGTGTTTCTGTCTTAGAGGAAGCTGAACTGTCACTGCAGCTGTGGATAAGCACATTAGTGACCTTCATTTCTTTCTCTCCTGGTCAGAAACAGGAGTACTATAAAGTCATTTACAACAATTTATTTCTAAGTAGTGCATGTGATTGCTGTTAGGTGCAAATGTGTTACGAGGGATACTGGCTGCCTCCAGATAAAGAGATTTGCAGCTTCATGGTGCAAGCATCTTTTAATGTTTTAATCTGGAAAAGAATTCAGGAGTTAGGTTTTTTGATTGCTACTACTGTTAGATACTTTCATTTAAGCAAAATGGACGTGTTTGGAGGAACATTGGCTGACGCCCACCATGTTGTAGAGGGGTACTGGTGTGACTGCTCCCTCTCCTTAATACAACTTATAGTCAATTTTGTACTGCCCGAGGCTCCAGCAGAAATTAGAATCTAGGTCTAAAGGTTTGCCTGTGTGTGGAAGTTATAGCAAATTAAACTCACGATCAAGTTTCTGCGGTGTAACAAGTTACCACACATCAGCTGACCCTTGGTAGCTGTCTGCATGCTCGCTGCTAGCCTGCAGCAAGTCAGGTAATTAGACTGTGCTTACCCACAATAAAAAAAGGGTTAATTTAAATCGCATTCACTAGCATTTGCTGTAGGCTAGCAATCCACATATGTAGGACTGTGGGTCAACTAGCACAATGCAATTTGATCTTCACTAGCTTGACCATGAGATTGAGCCCTAAGTGGAGATCTAAATTTATCATGCATTGATGTCTGTGTACTGATTCCTTCAGGAGGCACTCTAGGATGTAGTTATTCAGACATCTGCAACAGATATCTCATTCTGACTCCTTTACTGTCAAAAGAGAGGAGAAATGGATAGTACTTGGTAAGCCACTTTTCCCATCCTAAACAGTTTAAAACAAACAAACAAAAAAATCATAGAATCATAGAATCATAGAATCATAGAATCATAGAATCACCAAGGTTGGAAAAGACCTAAAAGATCACCCAGTCCAACCGTTCACCTATTCCCAATAGCTCCCACTAAACCATGTCCCTCAACACAACATCCAAAATAATCAAGGACCAATTGAACTGTACTCCGAAAGGGCATATTTCTTTTCATTGCTGATAAGAAAATCTGGATGACATTCTCAGATGTAGACTTCTAGATTGTAGATGTCATCAGCTGATCAGATGAAGACCACTTCCCAGTGCAGTCTTCTCATAGGCATTTGGGTGTTGAGTGCTATGCAAAGGCCCTCTGCTTGCCAGTTCAAAGTGGAACTCAGGTCCCACAAAACTCCTATCTCATAACTGTCAACCCCACATGCATACCTCAGAAGCTCTGCCATCTCATGTGAGTTGGATCCTAAATGCGACTTGACCCTTTTCAAAGGAGAATAAACTAATTTTCAGACAATCTTGGCATAGATTATTCAAATGCAGATACAGCTGTCTATCTGTATTTCAGGGTTAGCGAGAAATAGAATCATCGAATGGCTTATATGGGAGGGGACCTTAAAGATCATCTAATTCCAACCTATCTGCCACAGGCAGTGTAACATTTAATAGCTAGTACTTAATAATATATTTATAATCCATGTTGCTATGCAATGACATCTCCCGTAGGTAAATCATTAGTGATTTCAATACACGTTCTACAGACGTATGTGATGACTCAGAGAACTGGAGATTTCCTGCAGAAGACAATTCCTGTCTTCACTTGAGCCAAAATAACAGGAAACTTGCCAAATTCCAAGGTGGCTGTGTACCTGCACCCACAGGAGATCAACAGTGAGGTTGAGAGTTGTAGAAATAACGAACCAAACAAGCTTATTTTTAAATAGTTCTCTTTCAATTGCTTGTACAGTGCTGCAAATTTCCTTTCCTAACATAGATTGTTTTCACTGTCGTCTCACTTTTGTAATTCCTTATTTCAGCTGCAATCCTCATCACAGGAAAGAAAAAAGGGACTTTGGTCTAGTGCAGCTTGTAGTGAATTTTCAAATTCAGCACTGAGAGTGTGGCTGAGCACAATTAGCTACAGCCATCTGAGATTTCCTTGGAGTCCACACGCTGCTCCAGGAAGGTACAGGCTTCCCATGTCACATCTGCAAGCCTTGTGCAGGAATCTCACATGGGATCAATCATGTAGAAGTACACATGCAGCTGAATTCATTCCTGAGCCTCAGATTCAGACACTTTAATCACAGAATCACAGAATCACAGAATCACAGAATCACCCGGGTTGGAAGGGACCTCAAGGATCATGTAGTTCCAACCCCCCTGCCTAGCAGGGCCACCAAACACACACATTCAGATCAGGTTGCCCAGGACCCCGTCCAACCTGGCCTTGAACACATCCAAGGACGGGGCATCCAACAACCTCCCTGGGCAGCCCGTTCCAGGGCCTAACCACTCTCCTTGTATAGAACTTCCCCCTAACATCCAACCTAAATCTTCCCTCCTTCAACTTCGATCCATTTCCCCTAGTCCTGCTGTTGTCAGCCCTTTTGAAGAGTTTACTCCCCTCGTGGGTGTAGGTTCCCTTCAGGTATTGATAGGCTGCAATGAGGTCACCCCGCAGCCTTCTCTTCTCCAGGCTGAACAAGCCCAACTCCCTCAGCCTGTCCTCATAGGGGAGGTGCTCCAGCCCCCTGATCATCTTAGTCGCCCTCCTCTGGACCCTTTCCAAAATCTCAATGTCTTTCTTGTACTGAGGGCTCCACACCTGGACACAGTACTCCAGATGGGGCCTCACAAGAGCCGAGTAGAGAGGGACAATCACCTCCCTGCCCCTGCTGACCACCCCTCTCCTGATGGAGCCCAGGATCCCATTTGCCTTTCGAGCTGCCAGAGCGCACTGCTGGCTCATGTTCAGGCACTGCTGGCTCATGTTCAGAACTTTAACTTGGGTTTCTACAATATAGATGCCAATATCTATGTCTGAGCCCCACTCCACTCAGCTGAGCTTTAAGGCACTATATAGTTAGGTACACTTAAGTTTTTAAAGCTGTTCAGGATGCTCAGTGTCATCTGAGCTATCAACGTGCTTCAGCAAGGCAGGCTGGAGCCAGGTAGATACATAAAGTCCCTCAAAGGTACTCAACACACCTATGCTTAAGGAATTGAATTCCACTCAGGGAATTCAAACAAGTGCGTACAATTTCCCTCAAAAAGTAAATATTAGTAGTCTTGCTACAGAATGTCTGTTTCCCAACTAAAAACAATATAATGTGTAAAATAATTTTATGTAAATTATGCACAGCAATGAACATTTATCCTGGTAATGGGAGTGAGGTCTACTAGCCTGGACATGGAGTACTTGTCCATAACCAGACATCCTGGGAATCACTGACTGTGGAATCAGTGGGGAGAAATAAGAAAGAGAAGAATTAACCATCTTCCCAAGTTTTGGCTCAGTTCATTCAGATCAGGTTTAGCCTGTGTTTGGAGAAGTGGAAATTGATGATGCCAGTAGCACCAGGCACCAATTTTTAATTGAGTCATTCAGCATTACTGCTTTAGAGCTGTGTCTGATCACCTCTGAAGAAGAAAAATATGGTCTGTTGGTCTTATCTAGAAGAATAGGTTGAGTTGTTGCACAGGATAACCTCAAATTTGCTACCACAACAGCTGCACTAAAGTTGAAGACAGGAAGGTTATCAAAGCATTTATAGCATTATAATATATATAATTATTAATAATTATTAATATAGCATTAATTAACAAACCCACCATCTTCAGGTGACTGCAGTACAGCTGCTGTGGCTCGAGAATTTACCAGCCATCAGCACTGCAGCATTTCCTGGTACACAGGACCCCAACTCCATCTAATTTCAAGGTGAAAGGGAGAGACTTAAGCTTATAAATTCCCCCTCTCAGGTGGTGTAGGCTAAGAGCACTTGCTTGGACAGTGGCAGCAGCTCTGCTGGCAGGCAGGAACTTGTCAATTACTTGGTCTCATTCACTGCTTGCCAATAACTTGCTTCTCATCACCTTGGTGAGTAAACAGAGGGAGGCAGAGCCCCTACCTCTACATTTATGAAAATGTTACCATGTCAACGTGCACAACTTCACATAGACACAAGTGAAGGGATCAGCTATGTACAGACATGCATCCTTCAACTTAAATGTGCAATGCAAGATGACGGGAAAGAAGAACCCGCATGATTCAATGCACTGAGCCCCTGAATTGAGTTGATATGATGATATGGCTCCAGAGTGGGTACACCTGGACTACTGTATTTCATCCCCTGTTCATGCCAGGAGGATCTTGACAGACTGGAGGGTTTTCAAAGAGCCAGAGGGTTGGAAGGAACTCATGTTGATGAGCAAAGATCAGCAAGCATTAATCCAGACCAAATAGTGATATGATAATAATATGATCATGGCTCTCAACCATCTGTCAGGTGCATATAGTAAGTTAAAGCAAAGACAAATAATTCCACAGGTTCCTAACACAGGGAACACAGACAGGGGGGATACACAGGGAGCAGTGGACATAACTAGATAAAGGAAAGAAGGAAATAGCAGTTAAATTTAAGTAAGGCACCTTGACTGACTTTCCAGAATGTCAGAGCGTAGAGGAAAGATTTTTGTTCTTTTTTAAATGTTGGAAGTAACAAAATTTAATGTGTTCAGCATGGTTCCAGGCAAGATCATGAAGAATTTGTATCAGGAATCTCCATTTTATGAAATATATTACAGTGTGTGACCTTATAATTTCCATCTGGTGCCAATAAAATGCTGTGAACAGGTTAATGTGCCTTCACAGCATTAATCATGATTCCAGTGAGCAACTGCATTCCGCAAATAGGATTTTTTTGTCTTTTTTTGATAACTCAGGTATGGCAGGCTGAATTGCCTCCTGGAATTGCCTTTCCTTCCATCAGAATTAGTAAGAACTGGCTAATTAGGTAAAACTAGGCATCCACGCTTTAGAAGGAAAACATTACGTGAGCCAGAATGAACTTGAACTGCAAATGAGTAATTGAGACTCTCTGGTATATATGAGAATAGACTAATTGGTCAGAAATACTGAGATGAGTGCTTTACTCTTTATTTTCATAAATGGGGATGAAGTGAAGGAGGAAGCTCCTGCCCCTTGATGGAGGACCTAGATATTTCCATGTTTTAGAACTCACTCTCAGTATGAGATGGTAATTTTCTTATCTTCTCATTCACAGGTAGAGTGCAAGGGTTGCATCGATGGTAGATGTAAAAAGACCCTTAGGATCAATGCCATTTAAGTGCTGTGCTTCTTCTCTCTTTAGAACCCATATGAAAAGTTGGGCAACCAGTATGCTCTTGCCATCAAAGAGTTGGCTCTAAAGAAGGAGCCTCTCACAGGACATGTAAAATGGCCAAAAGAATGCATATACATGGGCCAAAAAGCCACAGCTCAGTGGCTGTAAGATCATCTATAGAGTCCCTGAGGCTGAAGTTTCAGTATTGTGTTAGCTGCTGGGTTGCCTCGAATGCTTACACCACTGTACAGATACAGAGGTGTGGAGCTGGTAGAAGCAGTCAAAATGGGGTAGGTATTTTGAGAGACAGAGTAGCTGCTAAATGCCTTTAAGGACTCGAGCCCTCATTTTCTGAGAGTCCAGGAGTGCTGTTTGACACCGCCTGAGGATCTGCCTTCCCTCAGTGCTGATAGAGATCACTGGATTCCAGCAGTGTTGTCATGTTACGTTATGTATTGCTCCAAAATACCTTGGGATGAGATTTACACAGAAAGCTGCAGAGGACAGAGCCTGGATGAATTATGTCTGCAGTGAGTTCCTTCCAGCTGAGACAAACTCAGAAGCAGAATTTTGCACTTCCCATCCCATTGGCAGGCAAGTACAAGAACAGACCCTCCCCATCCCTACTCCCAGCATTGGCTGGACTTCATGGTTCATGTGCACATTGCACGGAGATCCTCATGGTCCTTAGGCAGTAACTCTATTAGGTGAGTCAAAAATGGAGCCTCCACCCCGTTGGCCGAGCCGTGCTGAACTTGTCTCAGCTGGAAGTGACTGCATATTTTACCTTAGCTACTGAAATATGATTGATTCCAAGCTGAGGCGTGACATGCAGGTTCCTAGCTCATGTAAGCAAATTTGCCTAGTGAATTTGGAATGTTTCCCAGACGCTGAATTATCCAACTTTTTTTTTTCTTTTTTTTTTTTTTTTTTCCCCTCACCTTTGTGACATTGTGTTCCAGAATCTGAGATGCACCAGGAGACAAGATTTCAGATACCAACATTTGGGTCTGAAGAACTCCCTTTGCTCAGTATAGACCTATCAATCCAATCTAGTGACCTGGTGCCTCCTCTCACAACCTGGAGTAGAGACCATGTTGGGCACTTGGAATCCCTGCCATGTACCAGTGTTCCCCAGATTCTCAGGTCATTAAACAGCTCTGAGCAGCTCTAGGGTTATTATCAGTTATTCTAGCACCTGGATTAGTCCCTGCTCTGTCACCTTATCAGTATCAGAGTCATAAAGTTGGCCTTTGTGGTTCTTATCATCTTGCTTTAATCAAATCCCTGAATCTCTATAGTGCGCTAAGTTGATCTTGTCACACTGTGTAGGTACCCAAGCTCAGTCAGAAAGCAGAACTAATGCATGGCACGAGATGTGCAAAAAATGATGACCAAGATCCTGTTCTATTTTGTCCTAAGCCCTTGTAAAGCTCTGTAACCATCTCACACCAGGAAATGCTGCTTTCACTGAGAGCAGATGGAGGCAGTGCTCATACAATGAAGGAAACATGCAAAATACCTTTCCATTTCTGTCCTTCAGGAGCTGAGCTCCTGGCTCCCTGGGATCAGTGGAGCCTGTTCTGGATTTGTATTTGCAGGGACAGTGCATGTGACAGTTTGGGCCTGTCAGTATCTTGCACAGGACTATGTGAGTACCAGATATTAGACAACCATGGGCCTCTTTTGTTCTGCGTTGAGCTACTTGAGCTTGGCAAGCTGAATTTGGCCTGCCAGCTAAATTTCATTTCTGGACTCAGAGTACTGTATCATGCTTCTGTTTGGGCTCTACTCATCGCTAGTCTTTGGGTCACATAGATCAGGCTATGGATCAAGCTTTCCATCTAATGGAAGTGCATTATGTACCCACTTTGGTCTATGGCTGATAAAGTATCGTAGAGATCCTCAAAGAATTTACAGCTTAGTAACTGATAAGAAGAAACAATACCATCTGTAATCAAATCCTCAATGAAATCTATCAAGTGGGTGATCACTGTTGGTCATAGAATCATAGAATCATTGGACGGCCTGGGTTGAAAAGGACCACAATGCTCACCTAGTTTCAGCCCCCCTGCTATGTTCAGGGTCACCAACCACTAGATCAGGCTGCCCAGAGACACATGCAGCCTTGAAAATAGAACTGTACATAGGTTTATTGGAAATGCTACTCTAAACAGTGATTTCTTACTTTTTCAACTTTTGGAGATTTTCGTGTATTTGAAGTATGGAAGTCTGGATTTAAAACAATGGTGATTTCTTCAGTGCAGGATCCAATGTTACTGCATCTTACATAGGAAAGCCTCGATCATGCATGAGATTGCTCGTTTCTGTTGCATTAAATCTAATCCCCATGAAAATGTTGGTTAAGTAAACCACAAGTTGAAGCATCTGAGACATCTGTCTATACATATTTGTCTTTTGAGCCCTGGCCTTGCTGGGGTGTCAAGCAAATCAGGAATAAATTTAATTTATGCAAGAGTCAGAGAAAGAAAATCTACCTTTCCATCATTTGGTCTCTCTTCTTGAATGGATTGAATGCTTTAAGGTAAAAAAAAGTACACCAGCAATCGGGGGATGAAGCAAAAAATTGTATTTGGCATTGCTCTGAAGACTGGTAGGAGAAAAATTTTTGGTGGAGTTAGGGGGATTCCTACACAGAAACAGAAATGAAGCCTCCCCCACCCAAATTAATGTTCACTGATGCTCCGGTGAGTACACCTGAGTTAGAAGTCAGGTTTGCATAATGTGTTGAACTTACTTTTAACAAGTTGGTTATGGACATGATATGTATCCTCCTGGCCCTCTCAGAAGATAATAAATTCAGTGACGTTGCTATGTTCTTGTGCCTGACGTGAGCCTTTGTGAGCCTCAGTTTATCACTGCAATAGGGCTCACTCATTAGTGATCATCTAAGCATTCAAAGTCTTCTTAATGCCTTAAGTACCTGGCTACTTTCATGAAGGGCTATGGTAATATTATTCCCACTTTACAGATGGGAAATTGGGGCAAACCAAAATGCCCGATTTGACTCCATCCCACAAAGAATCTTTTGTTCAGTGGAGTACTGAACCCATAGTCCTTGAGTCCTCAACCCATACCTTAATAACAGTGCCATCTTCCCTCCTAATTAAAGGCAGTTACTGATATAATTGATCCATGTGCACGCTAGGATGATTACTATCTCAGATCTAATGTCAGCTCCATTGTGTACAGGTTCATAAATCACTTATCTTTTGGTGTTGAAGGTTCTCCATCCACAACAGGAGGGTTGTGAGGCTTCATTAGCCGGTGCTTGTTTAAGTTCCTATATGTGCCTCATCCAGAGTTGGGAGCCTGAAATTATCATTCTTAAGGTCAAACAAAAACTGGGAAAAATCTGCTGCAATTCTGATTGGCAGTGTTTGATGATTAAAAACATGATTCATTCAAAAGCAACCCACGCCTTTCAGTCTGTTCCCAGAGCTCTGGCGCCAACCAAATTCTGGGTACCGAAGAGACAGTTCTGTCTTGTCACAGCAGGCAGCACACAAATTGGAGCAGTGCCTTTTCCTCTGCTAACACGGGGTGTCTTTCACGAAGGTGACCCAAAATGTAGAGGGTATCACCTGCAGGGAAAATCTGGGATGCAAAAGCCATTCCCGAGCAGTATGCCACAGGACAGTGGAACCAAGGGGCTGCAGCTGTTTCCAAAGAGTGTTTTTAGTTTAGGGCTTTCGCTGATAAGTGATTAGGTGCTCGAAACAAAAAGGTGGTGCTAAAAGGATCAACAAGGAAAGTCAGTGCTGAGTGGGAGCAATTTACCCGTGAGAATCAACATCCTTATTCCTGTAAGGTTGAAGAAAGCTGGTAATTCCAAGGCATAAAAATCCCTTTAAGGCTTGCCACATCCTGGTTTCAACCAACTCTGGGATGGGTTAAAAGCAGGAGGGACAGCACTGTAAACCCATGATCTTATCCACCTCTCATCCATCCAACTATTTATATGGCTGTAGATATAATACCATTGTCTAAGGCAGATCTTGGTGCTCAGCCCTTTTGAGGGCTTGTGGTGAAAGCTCCTCTGATCAGACAATTTTATAGCACTTGGTGATAGGGGTCTTTATGGCCTGAAGCTATGGGCCATCTTGGACCTGATTGTGTCAAATTCCTAACCTAAAACAATAAGGAGCTGAGTCACTACTTGGGTGGGAAGCCTTCAAGGAAAGCCAAGTACAATTCTGTCACTTCAGGGCCATTATGACTGTGATGTCTGAGTTACACCTGGTCACTCTTTCATCAAGTCTAGTATTTGTGTTTGAGATACAGAATTTAGAAAGACTTCAGGGTGGCCTTTTCTAAAACTCCTGTAGTCCACATTCAGACCACTGTTCTTAGACCGTAGGGGTCCAGAGGAGAACCACAAAGACGATCAGGGGACTGGAGCACCTCCCCTACGAAGACAGGCTGAGGGAGCTGGGCTTGTTCAGCTTGGAGAAGAGAAGCTGCGGGGTGACCTCATGGCAGCCTGCAGTACCTAAAGGGAGCCTACAAGCAGGAAGGGAGTCAACTCTTGGAAAGGGGAGATAAATGCAGGACAAGGGGAAATGGTTTGAAGTTGAGGGAGGGGAGATGGAGGTTGGATGTCAGGGGGAAGTTCTGTGCTGTGAGAGCAGTGAGGTGCTGGAACAGCTGCCCAGAGAGGCTGTGATGCCCTGTCCATCCCTGGAGGTGTTCAAGGCCAGGTTGGAAGGGGCCCTGGGCAGCCTGGGCTGCTGTGAAATGTGGAGGTTGGTGGCCCTGCAGATTCATGATGCTTGAGATCCCTTCCAACCCTGGCCATTCTGTGATTTTGTGCATACTATGGCATTTGAGATCCATAAAGTAACAAATAACCTGAGTCACAGAATCACAGAATCATAGAACAGCCCAAGCTGAAAGAGATTATTTAGGATCATTGAGTCCAACTCCTGGCTCTACATAGGACCATCCAAAAATCAGACCAGCACTCTAGTTATCTCTGAGTCACTAGGAAGAAGCTCTGTTAATACTCAGAGCCTCTTGTGTCCTCGTTCTCTACCCAGCCTGCTGTGCTCAAAATTTATGTTGTGGGGGTCAAATGCCCGAAGCCCCACATTCCCTTGGAGCCTCAGCATGTTTTATGCCACTCTGCCACCTGCATTTGGGGCACTACGGTGGCTCTATCTGGGTAAAAACCAATCCCTCACTGCTCTCTTCAACTCCTTCTTTCCCTCCCTGGGCTTTAGTGACCTACAGACTTTTTCAGAAATGATGTTACAGAGGGTTTTTTGGACCATTGGTCCTTTTTTTTTGGAAGATCTCAAGGAATTTCTGTTAGAAACAACTGCTCCTGATGCTAATTGCCAAGCAGAATCATAGAGAGCTGTCAGCTGTGCATGTATTTATTACGCACTGCATTCATCCTATATATTATCATTTAGATTTCTTCATTCCCTCTTATTCTTCATATTCTGGCAAGAGTGCTGTCTCAGCAGGGTAACTTTTACCATCTATATTTAGGAACTTCATCTTAAAATTCACATTTTGTTTAACTGTGGTTACTACTATTAATTATATTACAGCTCTTTCATTCCCTATGGATTCAGTCTTTGTATCATCCGTTTCCTTTTTGGTTCAGGTAACAGATTTATGGTTATTCATTTGCTGTTTAACAATACAGGAGATTTGGCATTTGACCTATTTGGCATTTTCTTTTATTCCACCATCACTTTGGGATTTATTACAAGTATTAGCAGTGGTTGTCCAGAAATATCCTAAACTCCATTCTTTATCTCCTTGTTTATCTATACATGGCTAATTTATTATTAGGTACTATAAATGTATGTTTGTGTATGTCTGTGAGCATCTTTGTATATTCCCTAATCGGACATCAAACAATAATTTATTGGTCTTTCTCTTCTTCAACACTACTTACTAGTCATGGATTGTTCACTGATGACTTGAGCTTCCCTTATCACTTAACTGCCTTACTTAGTCCTCATTTATATTCACTATACTCACAGTTTCCTGCTCTTCTCACACTGTTTCTGAGTGCATGTGAGAACAGGGAGAGTCTGAGATCCACTGGCAGCAAACTATGAGCTGCTGAGTGATTTTTTATCCCTCCCATGAGATTTCACCTCCGTGTCCATTCTTTGGGAAAAGCTCAGTAGTTCACTGAGCCTAAACTTTGCGTGCTAGGTCATCCAAATTTCCTTTTACCCTTCCTGCCATAAGCTGTGCTTCCATGCTCCTCTCTCACAGCCAAGGCAGAGGGATTAATTCCTTTTCCTCGCACAGGGCTAGGAAATGTCTACGCTCTGTACCATGAACCCTCCACGAATACATCAAAAACAACTTCAGACCCACTCCCAGCCTTCTGTCACTTAGCATCTAACCTTTCAAGGTATTCCCCATCATTTATTAATTGCGATACGTTAGCTGCTGCCAGATCCAAGGAAGCCGAAAGGTTCGTTGTCCTAATCACTGAATGAGCATCTAAGTGAGAGACAGTCCCTGCCCCGGAGCACTTCAAATCTAATCTGAAGAGACAGGAAAAAAGGTGGGTGAATTGAAGAATTATGAGTATGCCACATGTTAGCAACTCCTTGCCTTGGATCCCTGGCAGCTTTCCAGCCCCAAAAAGGGACCTGACTGCAGGTCACCACCTCAGCAATGTGGGGTGGGGGGTGGGGGGGGTGGAATGCTCTCTGCTTTGATTTTGATACCAATGAGGAACTTTTTAGGGGGCATTTGCTCCGCATTTCTGCAGCTGGGAAATCGAAGGGAGCTTTTTCCTTCTCCCTGCTGAGATTTTGACGTGTGTGGACACAGAGGAGGAGCGGGGTTTGCTTAGGCAAGGCACCAGTGCTGACTCCTGCTATTTTGCTAACTGTGAGCTTAGCTTTCTGCTTGCTGCTGCCTCTCATCCTACCTCATTCCTGGCCTCTTTACTCTCTCTCATTCGCACCTGCCTGACTGCAGACAGTGTTTTCTACAACTGGAACCAGCTCTTTGACATTTCTCCATAAAGCTCTTAGCACAATGGGAGCCCTAATCTTAGACTCGAGTTCAAGGCATAATAGTCATAATTATCATTATAATAACAATGATGGAAAGATTTAGAGAAAGCAGGAAAAAAAAACCTGTTGCTAACAGCAAGGAAAGATTAGCCTGATCCTGGAAAGAGGTGTGCATAAGCAACTTTTATTCACCAGATAGGCTTCCTACTCTGCCTACCTACTGCAGGGAACCTGCTTTAGCAATGGGGTTGGATTAGATGATCCCCAGAGGTCCCTTCCAACCCGTATGATTCTGTGATTCCCCTTGTAATGTGGCACATCACTGAGCTCCAGACATGCTCTTTGTGATGGAGCATGTTGGAGGGGCTGAACAAGCAACTAGATGCAGTTATAAAGAAGTGCTGGAAAGTGCTTTATCTATACACAGGTGTATGAAAACCAGGGAGTGGATCACAGGCATCCACCCAGGTTCATCAGCAGCAGAGGGTGGCCGAGGCCTCATGCAGAGAAAGGTCAGCATTTGGCCACTTACAGGGTATGTAGGACGGGGTTAACAGCCAACGTGGGCATGTAGGGCTTTCTCCCTCTCCCTTATTTCTTCTGAGCACACCAGATAAATAGCTCCAGGTGAAGGCCTGCCCATTCTTTATGAAGCAAAACGTGCTGTCGGTGTAAGGAGGCGAATCTGTGGCCCGGGGCACCATGTGCAATGTAATGTGTCTTGAGTCCCTTGCACGGGCTTGTTTGAAATATGTGTCAATAACACCAGCAGCAGCAAAAGGAGGTTGGCGTGGGGAGCCAAGGGGAAAGCAGCTTTGGGGTGGGGGAGGTAAGACCCCATCCTGCCTGGTGAGACTCTTAAAATCCTGCAAATCTTCCCCTCCCTCCCCACCAGCAACTCCCTCCTTGGTTGGTGAGATCACCCTCACTGCAGTGAATACAGAGCAGAAGCATTTCCATGAGTGCTCCAGCATATTTTCTTGCATGATCATTTGCAGCAGAAGGAATAAAATCTCTTGCAGGGAGTGGGTGAAGCTTCTGATTATTGTATTTAAGGAAGCGAACCAAACTCATATTAAAAATTATAGAAGGAGACTGACTTATTTCACTTCATAGTCTCCTGTTCCAGGTAACATGCAAGTTTCACCCATTTTGGAAGACTCCCATTAATACCTTTAGCACCTGTGTCAAGAAAGTCATATTCCTCTTCCACGAGCACCTACAATGCAACCCATAATTTCCACTCTGCCACAAGCAATTGGCTCCAGCAGCACCAGCAACTCTTACCAGTGAAGGTGGTTAGCCACTGGAGCACATCCCCAGGGGATCTTGTAGATTCCCCATCTCTGGGTGTTTTGGGGTCAAGACTGGGTACCCTTTTGGAAGAGGTGACTCAGCCAAATCAAAGTTCCTGGCTTTGCTGCAGGTGAATCCTGTGTCTGAAATGTGATGGCCAGTGGCATCGAGGAGACGAGCAAAGGAGCAGTCGAGTTTGGAAAGTCAAAAGTCATATTGATGAGTCAGTAAGATTGCAGGGCTGCTGAAGTGAAACTTGAAAGAAAGAGCATGTGAGATTTCTTGTTGGTGGTGATTTCTTTAAGAATTTCTGAGGAGTTTCCAGACCTTTGCAATGCTCTCTCACCGGTTTCTCTGGTCTGGTTCAGAAAAGCTATCTTACAAAGAGACAAGCAAAGGGAGCAGTCCTGAACCTTCAGTTCAGCACTGTATGTCTCAGTGAGATTCCTGTCCTGAACTACAGTGGGAATTTCTGGTTTTAGGTGCCTGTTCCTATATTTGTTACACTTCCCATGGAGGGCCTTTACTTTACTTCAATCTCCCTTCTGATCTCAGTAAGTCTCACTGGAGCTCCTCCAAAACCAAGTCCTTGCTTGGCCAAAGAGTTTGGTATGGGTGAATAGCAAACTCCTGTTTATCACTTGACTGTACTACTCTGGGTTCAAGGTAGGATTCATCTCATTTAAACACCTCCAGTGTCAGTAATTCATATCTGAGTTGTAATACCTGTTGAGTGGAATCCAGCATGTCACTTAGAATCATAGAATTTTAGAACTGTTTGAGTTGGAAGAGACCTTTAAAGGCCATCTAATCCAATGCCCCTGCAAAAGAACAGGGACATCTACAGCTTGATAAGATCACTTCAAATTGAAACAGAATCTAAAACTAGGCCAGATGACTCGTGTTTTAATTATACCCTCTTCTCTCCATTGGCTGTTTGGGAAACGTGGGATGGCTTGCTCCAATCTTTGCTTCAGATTCCTGCGTAACACCTGGCTGGACACTCAGCCCAGTGGACCACATCAAGGCACCCAGTTTTACCATAGATTCCAGACAGTGCCCACGACATCCACATGGGGCTGGTAGCTTCCACACAGCTCCTACAGGAAGACCTGTCCTACACACAGTTGTTGTGGCACCTGGGTGTCAGGTAGGATCCCCATGGGCAGCTGTAGGGACACGAGACATCCATGTGCAGTCAAATTGCATCTTGAAATGTGTCCCCGGGTTTTGGATAGTTGATCCACCTAGCTCTGAGCTTCTGATTTCCATACATCATGAATGTTAGTAGGAAAAAAAAGATGTAAGAGAGAGCTCCTGTGGGGCACCCAATGTTTCTGGCAGAGCTTGGGTGTGCTAGGACAGAGAACTTTTAAATCGTGCCTCCACCGACAGGGATGTGTCAATAGGTGTGTCTGTGCGTGGGTACATGGAGAAAGGGAAGGGAACAGAAGGCAGAGAACATCTGATGGTGGCATCAAGGATAAACGTGCTTATGTGCATGGCTTTGCTCTCACTGCCGTGCTCAGCCTTGCAGCCCAGCAGTTAAGGAATAGGCTGTTCTTTGAAGAAAGCTGTCTCTTTGTCCACTCGATTTAGTTACAAATGAGGTAATGTTCAGTTCAGCTGAAGCGCTTAGAAACCTTTAAAACCTGACATCTCTCTGCTGTCAAATCTCCAGACGTTGCTGACTCATGTAAAATAGTTTATCCCCACTCATCCCAGCTAAGCTTTGGACCTTGATAATAATTTGTGAAAATGAGTACCGTTAATTAATGATCTGAGCATATCAGTGCTCTGATGTAAATGCTGTGTTCCAAATAGTACACAGTGCTTTGTTGCAAATAGTAAAATCAAGAGTTGTGCAAGTCCTTCTGAAGTATGAAGTCTGTATATCACTTAATGTATTGCTTCTCTAAAAACCTTGGAAACAACATGTCTGTTCTCCAGACAACATGGAACGTTGAAAATTTCTTTATTTCTTACCCAAAATGAGTTGCTATAATTCTGATTCTTTCAAATGAGTACTTCAGGCCAGACAAAATTTATCAAGATTTGTACTTTTCAATGTCCTAAAGCACATGAGATTAATAATTACATTAATAATTATGAAGTTAAAAATTGTTTCATTGTGGAAAATGCAAGGAATAAGCTACTTGTACTGCAACAAAATATTTCATTGCTTTTGAAAATAAAGAAAAAGAACTCTCAGAAGGTGAATATTTTAACTTAATCTCACCTAGTGAAAAATCTCAAGTAGATGATTGTACTAGCAGGAAGGAAAAAACACTGTGATGGCGCAGGTTTCCATGCATCACAGGAGAAAATGGCAAACACACACAAAAAGCTTTGGGGAATTGATGTTTTGAGGATTTCAGTACAATCTCATCCAGAGCTTCAGGTTTTGATTGAGCTCAAATTAATCAATTTAATGGAAAAGAAAAGCAAGGGAATATTCCTGCACAATTTCTGTTTCTGTCCCTCCTACAGAAGGCACCGCTTGTTATTTAGGATCTAATCCTTGCACATGGGAAAGCCACAATCTGCAGGATGAGCATCCAGGGTCATTGCTATGCAGCTCTTTGGTGTGACGGATCTGCTCTGTTGCACAAATAGAGCAGTGAGCTGAGGAGTGCTGTGTTGTTTCCTGTGGCTACTTGGGCTCTTGGTCAATGTCCAGAAGTTCCATATGAGGTTTTCTAGGGAGGTGGTGGAGTCACCATCCCTGGAGGTGTTCCAGAACCGTGGAGATGTGGCACTGAGGGACACGGTCAACAGGCATGGTGGAGTGGATTGGGGTTGAACGTGGTGTTCTTAGTGGTCTTTTCCAACCTCAACAATTCTGTGATTCCATGAGATTTATTTATGAGTTGATTTATTTTCACCCATGGAGCTTCCTTCCCACAGCCTCACGTTGTCACTGCTCAGATCTCCTACGAAACGTAGTTATTAACATTGCATAATCCCCCAGCAACATCAGTGCATCAGTTCTGCAGGTAACAAGAAGAAATCCAAGTTGGAAGGAAGCCATCTGCTAAGCTGAGTGACCCTGCAGCTTTATTATTATTATGAAGAGGAGGGCTCGTCTCTGGTTTCTAAAGTAAACACAGGAGGTATCTTGGCACAGGAGCTTGCAGCAGAGAGCTGGGATTGCTTTCCCAAATTCTTGGCCGCTTCCCTCGCTGCATGTCAAAGCTGGTATCTTTGCCTAATAGTGATCACCCCTCTGCGAGCTGATCACTATCTGGCAGCCTGTCTGCATTTCCCCAGCCACTTTCAGAAAGAAATCATTAGGGCTGTGGTGCTGCGCAGAGGTCTGCAGGTGCAGCTCCCAGCTGTTTCAGGCTCCTTAACCCCGGAGCACACAAGGATAGCAAGGGAAAACAAGCCCATTGCTATGGTCGTTGCTCCTCATCCTGCCTCCTATTTCATCCTCCCAGCTGGAGATTTGGATTTTCTTGCTCTCAGGACATCTCCCTACCCACTTTCTTTCCTCTAAATCTACACGCTTCCTCTCTCAGCCCAGTTTCTCCCCTGACCACCACCAGCCTTCTTTCAGCCAGCCACTGGGTCACTAATCTCACTAGGAGCTTCTTAGGCTGGAGGGTGGTTATGCTGTTGTGAGGAACATCAAGGCACCACATCTGCTGAGTCACCTGGAGAAGGAACTCTTTGAAACTTGGCTCCTGGTGTGTGAGCACCAACCTCCAGCACTTTTAGGGAGAGGAAACAGGAGAGGAAAGCTCAGTCCTTCTCTGTGGTGGTGATGGGTTGGTCATGGTGGTGATGGGTTGACAGTTGGAATGAGATGATCTTAGAGGTCTTTTCCAACCTTAGTGACTCTATGATTCTGTGGTCTGGTGCAGTAGTTCTCCAGTCTTGTTGTAGAGAATACATCTGGGTCAGTTGCTTAGTGAGTCAACAGGCTGGAAGAGTATTTCATTCAAATCACCCTTTGTGGACAAATAGTCTTGGAGACCTTTAGAGTGAGTGGCTTCTTTTAGTCCAAAGAAGATGGCAAAGAAAAGCAAGCTGCTTATGAATTATGCTTATGAACAGACATTCATCTATCTGCCTATCTGTCTATCTATCTATATGGCTTCTCATCTCAGAAAAAAATTACAAAATATTGATTTAATGTTATGCTGTTGACACACACATAGAAAGTTTGGGAGTTTTCCTCAGCAAACCAAGAAATTTAGGCTGCCTTATGACCTGTCCCCCTCATTTCAGAACAAATTTGGGAAAATAAGGGAGATTCAGTGCATCCATTTCAGCAGACAAGATTGATCCACAAGCAGCGGTAGAGAAGCCAGCACTGCAAAATGAAGTTAATCTTTCTCTTTTTTCCCTGCATCAAGTTTTATTGCTCTTGTTATTCTCGTTATTGCTCTGTTGTCAGAGAAGATCTTTGAGAATTTTTTTTTCATTCTCAAAGTACATGCAAATGCCAGGACATACACTGGCATTTTTCCTGTACCTTTGAGCGACTCATCAGTTCGTGCCTCCTTAATTTTACTGGGATCTAGCTGAAACATGTCAAAGAGACATGAGGATTTTTTCCAATGCAAAATAGCTTCTTTGCAAAAAAAATTAAAAAGAAAAAAAATCCAGATGTTCTTTTACTCCAGAAATTGCCATTGAATTAAAACAAAACAAAACAAAGAGATCAACAAAAACAGAGCAAAAAAATGTTGGGTCTCATGGCTTCGTGGCTAGATACTGTGGAGCCTTGCAAAACTTGTTCTGGTCTCTGAACAAAGGTTGACCTTCCCTTAGGTTGAGATGCTCCATATGGACTTCCCCATGCGTATTCTCTGTTGTCTGAACAACATGTCTTTTGCTACAGCCTTTCCAAAATAGAGGGAAGGAGAAGTTCAGGAAGTCTCTACCTTACACTGCTTTCCAATTTTTCCTTAATTTTTCCTTAAAAGACAAATACAAACCTGGAAATTTTTGTTACATTTTTGGAGGAAAGATGTTTTTCTTCCCCGTCCAATTCTTATGTCCTTTTCTATCTATGCTTGGGCCAAGAATCAGATGAGTGTTCTCCATAGCCCTACATCCATTCTGTGTATGGAGGTGGTCTTCAAAGATGGTGTAAGCTGCATTCATAACTACACTGTGGCTTTGGAACAGCTGATTTTAGCACTGATCTGGTTTGGAGCTTGTTGGAGGAATCAAATGAAATGAATCTGGTAACATTTTAGACCAAAGAAGGTTTAGACTCTATGCTGAGTTACTGATGGATGGGTGATATGAAAAGTGGCACAACCATAATGTATTGTGAAGTAGCTAGATGGAATTTTGATGGATAGTACTACTAGATTAAAAGCTCTTTGGGGCTTGTTATCTTTTTTTTCTTTTCAGTTCAGTGGTTGAAAATGGAAACACCTTTTTGGAAACACAAGTGTTTGATCTTTTCCCACAGAAATAAAATCATTTCATTAAGCTTTGAGTATTCGAGTATTTTGAAGATAGAATGTTTTTCAGCATTGTAAAACTGTATGCAAAACAGCCCCCCATAAAATTGTGCTAAGGAAGGTCAGATGAATATAACTCCCTGATGTGCCAAACTACATAGATTTAAATCCCATTGATTACAGTGGTAACTTGAAACACAAACAGTAGGGCTTGTCTAAATCAATGCTTCCCACATTTTCCTTAAGGAGCAGAAGACAAAGTGTTCATGGGATTCATTCGAGTGAGAAGGGAAAAGAAAAAAAGAGAGAGAGTGTAAAAGGAAGGAAAAACAAAGAGGAAGAAAGTTTATGGCTTCGTAAACAGCTGTAAGCAATGTCTCTGGTCGGGTCAGACCGGTCTGAGTTGACAAGGCAGTGTCTCCAATTATATAGCATGCTGTAGCCTGTAAAAATGAAATCAATTTGTTATTTTTCTGGGAGAACATTATAGCGTGAGTTCACACATTTGGTGAGCCTGATGACTCAGTTAGAGCCAAAGAGGGAACGCACAGACGTGTGTGTGTGCATAACAGGGCGAGGGTACGTGCACATGTTGTAGGATCAAATGCAACTTCAAAAGGCATCCTGGGAAGAATGGGTGAGAGAAGTTGGTGACTTGGTGTGTGAGATGAGTGGATGGGACAGAGAAAATCATGTTGTTCTTATAGGGCTACTTAAACCAGCACAACACAGCTTTCTGTCCATGGTTCCCATTTCAAAATGGGCTCCATCACTAAGGAGTTTCAGGATAAAATTCCCCCAAGCACTTCAGCACTTAAGCAATTTAGAAGTCCAATTCCAATCTTCACAAGCATCTGAGATCTCTGAGCCCAATCCTCCAAGGTATTTAGCACTGACATAGCCCAGAACAGACCTCAGTTCAGGGGGATGAGCGTTAATGAGAGGTTTGAAACCACAACATATAATTTATATTGCTGATCATTTTAAAAGGTTCAGGTTGGGATGCTGTGGGGGCTGGAGGGAGAACTAGGAAGGATAAGACTAGCCACGCTCCTAATTATTATTGAAATTCATAGTAGGAGTCTAAATACCTATTTATACTGTAGACATTTTTCTACTATTTGCCTAATATACTGCCTTCTCTCTTCCCTCTGTTCCACTAATTTATCACTCCTGACCCAGAAAATCTGTGTTGTTTCTTTTTTTTTTTTTTTTTTAAATGTAAAACTTGATCCCAGTGCCCAAAATGTACCCATGCTAAACAGGGCAGAAAGAAGCAAACACGCACATGCATACATACTTTCCATTTGTCATGAAACCCTGGTAGGGGTTAGGCTCAGAGAAGTCAGAAGTGAGGCAGCAAAGGTGTTTACATGAAACTTTAAATTACTCCTCTTTCATTTGCAAGTAACTGTTGTTCCTCATCCCGGGTAAATTTATCCATCAGCAATATCATTAGATGAGTTCATTGTAACCACGAGATTTACAGCGCTCATAAACTGCAGTGTAGGTGGCAGATTAAAATGTTAAGGCTTATACATCTCTAATACCACGTGCTGTGATCCTGGCAAACCTTACGAGGTAAATGGAGCTGCACGGAGGCAGATGTGAGTGGAGAGACCTCCAGGGAGAAGACCCAAATGAAGAACAAGATGTTGAACCAATATCAGGTCCTGGAGCCAGGCTTGAAAATATGGTTTGAGGGGCCATTATTCTGCTGGATGGGTTGTTTTTCAGATGACATGTACACCAGAGGAGTTAATTGCCTTGGGTAATTAAAGAGTTCCTAAGACTTTTTGCAAGGAACCAGGTTGTTAATACTCGTATTCTCTCCTGTTCCCTTCTACTGTGTAGATCCTAAGGGAAGACAAAGTCAAAGCAACATCTCTTGCACTCAGAGTGGAAGGTGCTGAGTGTTGTGGTGTGCCTTAGTTCCTGTGGGAATTTACTGTCCCGGCCAAACCTCAACTCAAATATTTATACACAGCATTTTTAGCATCCACGTGAAGTTGTCGTTAAGCCTGCTGTTTTCCAAATCTAGACCCAAACTGTTGGGTCTAGATTTGGAAAAAGCTGCCATGTTCACATTAGAGGGAGCTGCCACCCATCAGCGAGCAAAGACTTCCCTCTGTGTCCTCCTAGCAGCCCTCAGGCACTTCTGAGGTTCAGCGAAAATGGGTGAGATTCCAGCTCTCTCACTTCAGCTAAAAACAAGGCGTCTAATTTACGCTCATCGCCCAAGTTTTTCCCCAGCCAGTGCTGCCTCCTGGGCATCTCAATGATTCAGCCCACCTATCTGAGGCACCTATCTTAGGATGGGCCCAATTGCCCTCTGGAGGTGCTGATCCCGCTCCATGGACTCGAGGAGAGTGCTAACTTACTTGGCTGAGATGCCTAACAACTTTTAATGGTCAAAGTCGGGTGAGATGAGTCCCACGCTCAGAGATCCTCTGATGAAAGGTGCTAGAGAAATACAATGCTGCATCATCATCACCACCATCGTTATTATTAATGCAGAGTAAAGGTGAGGGAATTATTCATGGGAGAAAAGTTACCTCCGTGCCTGTATATTTACAGGATCTGACCCAGCTATACAATTATGTACATACTTTCAGGGCTAGAACAGAAAAAAAAAATTAAATATAGCGCTAGTCCTCTCCTTTCAGATGAAAGAAGAGGGACTGTAACAACAGAACTGAAAAGAACAGTTAATCCAGTAGTTTTCAGTCTTTTTTCTTTCCAGATCAGAAAAAAAATCTGGAAGTTCAGCACAGTGAACGTTGGCTAACAACAGGCTTAGTTTTCTTCATTCTTTCTGTGGACCTTTCAGGAATAATCTGTAAATATGAAAATGCTCAGAGACCAGAAGGTGAATACACTGCTGCGATCACCGTTATAGACATTCACAGACCATTCATCTAAGTTAAGGTAGCTTTCAGTTTTTCAAATTTTAGACTGAAATATCTTCAACTTAAGCAAATTAAAATTTTCACTATAATTCACATGTTAAATTGCTTGGATCTGAGCAGTTTTCACGTCTAGAAAGAAATCAAATGCATCCAAAGGGAAAGCAGCTAGCAGAATGATTTATTTTTCCATTTAAGATGATGGGTTTGGGTGTGCTCCCTCCCCTTTCTTCATTCTTTTTCTTTGTAAAACTAGTGGTTTTCTATGAAAATGAACACAGGTCTATTAATATTTCTGTCTGCCTACCCATCTGATCTCTGATCTGGTGATTCAAGTCTACAGAAGTGTTTCACTGAGCCTGGAAACTGGTGTATGCCATAGAGGTGGAAAGGAAGAAATGATAGGTTTATCTACCTTCCCTACACCTAGTCCCTATCTCCGATTGAAATGCTTTTGGATACCTTACCAGCTTCCATCTATGTGCACTGGATGGACACCATCGCTCTTCTTTATGCATGCCAGCCCTGTAAAGCACTCTGTCTTTGTGGAAATTGAATCAAGGTTAACGTATACATCCTATTCTTTGAGTGTCTTGAATACTCAGGTGCCAGTGACCTTTCAGAGCAGCCTCAATTTTTTTGAAACTTCATAGTCTCCTAGTAGTTATGTCCTCCTCAAACATATTTTTATCATCTTCAGGTGCGTGAAGCTCATGTTCTTGACCTCAGCAGCCTGTAGTGGATGATGGTTAGGGCACCACTGGGGGCCAAATTGGGTGTTGTAGGATGAAGAGCTGTGCCCGCTCATCACCTGCAAACAGCTTTTCTGTGAGCTTTTCTTGTCTACTAGCAGAACATGTGAGACGACACTAGGTTTTCCTTATAGGATCTATGGAGATCTATCCAGCCACCTTCCTCATTTCAGTCTTTTAAGTTTCATGATGCTGAGTGCATTGTGAGTATGCATCATTTTGGATAGATTGCTCTATGCATTTTGGATAGATTGCTCTGTGGCACGGCAGGGAGTTAACAAAATGAGGGAAAAAGGAAAAGAGCGTGAGGTGAACCTCTACAAATCTGGATGGGTCATGAGAGAGGATTTGGAGGAGTTCTGTCATCCTCCTGTTAGAGAAGCCCATGCAAAGGGAGCAGAGTGGAAAAAGACCTAGTGCATCTGGAAGGGAACATAAATTCCCTCCAACATAAGCAGACGAACATCCTTTGACTTAACTTCTGCTGCCACCATCCATCTGTATAAAGCAAAATAACCAGTGTAACTGCTAGTGCTCAGTTTTCAGTGTTCAGTGGGGAGTTAAGTGCTCTCTGTTCCTTATGCTGGGTTGCTGCAGAGACGTTACACTCTTGCTGTACAAATTCAATTAAAGCAGTTACTTTACCCGTGTCAGGGATCCCAGAAGGACATCCGCTCTCAGCAGCACTTGGAGCCAGCAAAAGGCCTCTCCAAGATGAATAGCAAAACAGAGCCCCTACAGAGTTCAAGAATAACAGAATTCAGGAAGAGGCAAGTAGGCGTACTCGCCTCTACATGCTGCACCTGATGTGTCAAGGACTTTTGACAGCCAGCACTGAGAAGGTAGTGACCTTGAAAAGTTGGTGGAGTGGTGCTGTACAGCAAGGTCATCCAGAACTGAAGCCTTCTCTTTTTTTCATTCTGAAGAACCTCTGAGAATATATTTCCTGCATATTTCTTCTGCATAAACTGACTGAGGTGTCCATTCCAAGAGGGAGAGTACATGTAATTTATTAAGAAGGTGGCCAGGTACTTATCTACAACCACTCTGCTGAAGGAGCAGATAGACTGAGATAAGGGAAATGAAGAGCTCTCTAGGTGTGCTGGCAAAAAAATGCTCACTCGAGGTTGAATTAAACACTTCAGGGCGTGCAAGGCTTAAAGATAAGCCAAGAACTTTGGCTGTGGACTTACAGAATAGTGTTTTCATGGCTCCTGCTGAGCTAATTGCAAGAAAAAGCTAATTGGTTTGAAAAGAATGGCTCTTCGGCCCTTTCCATTGGGTCAAACTTGAGCATTACCTGTAAGAGAATCAGCATTTTTGAAAACTTGAGAGCTTCATGAGCTCTCCAGTGAAAAAGAAGATGTTGGTGCCAATGCATCCAGAAAGAGCTGTTGCTTAAAAAAGTTGAAGATGATGACTGGTTAGACCACAGTATTCACCACTTGGCCCATTTCTTGACACCATCTTTTCAAAATCGCCATCATGCAGAAGATGGCTTTGAAACAGAGCATAGGAGAATGGGAAATGCAAAGAAAACAGATTTGATCATTGGAAACAGGAGAATGAAAGATGGGAGCTACCAGAAAGTTGAGCAACACTCAAACGAGATTATGATCTTTATAGTCTTTCCAAGTCTTTTCTAATGGTTTTGGTTGTTGTTTTTCAGGTGTTGATGTTGGTGGATTTTGTTTGCTTGCTTGCTTGGGATGGGTGAGGTTAGAAGGTTCATAAGGCTCATATCTTGTGATCAATCTCCTAAAGATGAATTGAGCTTAGAGAGAGGGATAAAATGTTTACATCTGGATTCTGGTAGCAAATTAGAGACCAAAAGAGGGTGTCCTAATTGATGTTATCACACTCCGGTCTGTAAGTAAGAAAGGAAAAGGACTGTACCTAGCTGTGTTTAGCAGCAGAGGCACTGTGCATGGACCAATGTAGAGATTCCACCCTGTAGCTCTGACTGAAAGTCAAGTGACTGCACACTCCAACTCTACATTCACTGTCTCAGTGCCTGATGACGCCTTGAGAACAAGACTCTTGCATGAGATTGTCTTTTGCAGATTAAACTTTCCAGACTGTAACACAGATCAAAGTAAGGTGTGACTGTTTCCCTGCTGCATTGAGAAGGGAGCAGTGTGAAAAGCAATTAAAAGTATTTCTACATGTTTTTAATTTTTATCTTAGATGATCTTCCCAACAATGGAAACGAATAGTTGAGGGCACCAACCTGTAAACTCCTCTTCCTATGATTTGTGTTTTCACAGCGTAATACTGCAGTAACTTCCAAAAGACATAGAGGCATGAGTTTGGTTGTTCAGATAAACTGAAGTTTAATTGGTGTCCTAAAGTTTCGTCTAGGTTCTGTTGAAGTGGCTGAAGAAAGTCCTCGTCCTGGCTTCACAATATGGCATACCATACAGCAGGTTGATCCTACCACAGTGCATCCTTTGTTAGGAAAGCTTTGGGATGTATGCTGGTGACATTAGTAGATGTGGGAACAAGGGCTCTGTAAATATTTTAACCCAAGTTAGCTTTAAGTACTGCAAGGGGCCATCCTAGACTCTCTGTAGTCAGTTGCTATAGACAGTGGAGGAACTATTCTCTGAAGTATGAGTCAGAGCAAATGTTGGTGCTCTTCTCTGGAGGCTGGAGGCTTCAGTGAAAACACCTATTTCTCCTCACTGTTTACAGAGATAAGGGCCATCTAACTTCAGAGGTTAAGTATTCTAAGTTGCCTTCTGGGAATAGCTGCTATCTCCCATGCATTTGGGCTGTGAATAGACTTGGAGTTGGAGATGTGGCACCCTAAGTCTCTGTATGCCCAGCAAGGCCATAGGGGCAACACCCTAAGCAAGCCCCCTGCAGCCTGAAGTAGTGTTTCAAAAGGTGTCTTTAGTCCATCAAGTGTGATCCAGCGCTTTGTTTATAGCTTAACAATTAAATTAAAAGTACACTGTGAAGTCAAAGTGAAAACACCAGTTGGTCTGGCATGGGATCCATTCACAGGTGCTTTTCTGCCACTAGTTTTTTCCCTGAATTAATCAAAAGTTCAAGAAAACCCACATCAAGACACATAGATAGGGAAAACAAGTTAGCTGGGTCCTTTTCTTGGCTTTCTTCTGTGGGCTCCTGCAAGAACTCACCTCCCTTCTACTGCTTGGGTCTTTGCACAGACTTCAGCACAGCACTCACCTTTCCTGGGTGGGAAATTTTAAGGAACTTAGCCGTACCTATTGTTAGATGTAATGACATGATTCATCTGGAGACTTCTACAGCGCAGACACATCCCACTCAACTGCTCACACAGGGTTTATTCTCTCTAGTCTAGCCAATACATTCAATGGAGGCAAGGCCATGATTCACCTCATCCTAAGCAGATGTCTAAAATGGGGCAGATGAATCGTGCCCTAGAAATGCCTGTTTCTCTCCTCAGACTGATTACAAAGGCAGCTTGGGGTGTGTAGATCGGCTGGAGACATAAGAAGGTAGATGAGATGAGCACAACTCCTAGTCAGTGTCCTTCTACCTGCCTTCCTCTTATTGGGAAGAGTCAGGCACTTCTGGAAGGCAATCCATAGTTGCCTCATATTCCCTCCCCGGAATAGGAAGAACTGTCCTTCAATGTTAGCTGAGATGAATCTTCAACTCAAACCACAGCTGAGGTGGAAAAAGGCCCCTAAGTTATGGAAATCAGCTGAAAAATGTTTGCTTTCACAGACGCCTTTCACCTCATCCATCTAAAATTCATTTACTTGACAGTGTTAGAGCAAAAGAGAGGGGAGACATATTCCCTGGGTGCCTGCTGATAAATTCAAACACACCAGGCTGCTCCCAAATGAAAACCACATAGCAAAAAAAAAATAAAAAATGAAGGTAAACAGAAATACATGCTGCCCAGGCAAGTTTCTGTTTGTCATTAATTCTGAGCAGAAAAGTCAATCAAGAGATTTAATTAGAAGAATAGGAAATTATACTCTAAAAATCCCTTCAGTTTTAGTAATCAAGGTTATTATTAGAAGCACCAGTAAAAACACTTTAAAAATTTATCTAATTAGCTACGTATCTGCTGATCTCTCTGCATAGCTGACTTGTTTGTCTCTAAGGCTTCAACCAACATAATGGTTCGTGGACACTCCTTTCAGAAGACTTCCATTTGGCTCAGCGCAGAATCTGCACTCCAATTGTTGTGGTTTTTTATTTTACTCTGTTCATTTTAACTGGAGCAATTCACAGACTGATGGCCAAAGCAGGTTTTGCATATCCTCGTGACAGCACAGCAAAGCTGGGTTTTATGAAAATGCAACCCTGGTTTTGAAAATTCCCAGATTAAAACTGGTGTGAGAGCGAAGTGCAAATCTGCTGAACTTAATATCCAGAGGCAGACTTTTAATACTTAATTTTTTAAGCAGTTCAAACTGATAAAGCCTTGCAAAACACATGCCTGAACTAAGCAGGTGTGGAAATACTAAAGAGCAAAAAAATCTTTTCCAGAATGTACTTTCAGAGAGGTTACCAATGGATCCATGGATCCAAAATTCCATGCATCCTTGCACTAATGGTCCTAGTAACATGAGTCCAGTTTTTCATAAAGGAGGACAGCACTGATGTTGGACCATCATTAAGCTCAGTCAGGCTTTAAGAAGCTCTCAAGGTCCAACCTGCTCAAATCTTTATGATCAGTCTCAGAAGTTACCTGGTAAGGTTCAAACATAAAGGGCACACAGATTAATTGGGTGGTATTCATAAATTTGTTGTGCTCTTCTGAAGTCTTGGAGTCTTCTACTGTCAGTGTTATTACCTTGTATAGCTCTGGAGGTGCTTTTGATTCTCTGATCCCTGGACTTCCTCAGCTGCAAAGATTTCCAATAAAAATTGCTTGCACTAGTGCAAGTACACTTGGCTTCCAAAGAAAGAAATGTGGCTTAATCTCTTTGCAAGTGGAACTGATTACACAAGGTGAGCATCTTTGGGAAGAGGTGCAATGATGAGAGAATGAAGGAAAGGGAAGGAAGATTTTAAAGGTAGAGCTGCTTGCCTGTTGGTCCTCTAGGAAACTTCAGGAGAGACATAATGATGTTATTTTGGAGAGAGATGACAGTGGAAAGGATGCTCTCTGGTGAGCAGGATGCACGGAGGAACTGAAAATGTTGATTTTCTTTCCCCATTCCTGGAAACCAAATACAAAACTGAATGTCAGACTGACAGCATCTGTTTTCCTTGTGTTTTTTTTTCCAGGTCCTTGGCAATTGGTCACCAGTATTCCTCTCTGGGGACTCAGCCCATCCTCTGTGGGAGCATCCCAGGACTGGTCCCCAAGCAGCTACGATTCTGTCGGAACTATGTGGAGATCATGCCCAGCGTAGCAGAAGGGGTGAAGATTGGGATCCAAGAGTGTCAACACCAATTTCGAGGGAGGAGGTGGAACTGCACAACTGTCAATGACAGCTTGGCCATCTTCGGACCCGTGCTAGACAAAGGTGAGCCCCGTGCCACGTGTTCGGTGAAAGCAAGGACCACAGTGGAATAGCATCAGAGATAAACCCACTGTGAACTTCTTGCTGTGTGATAAAATTCCATGTAAAATGGGCTGGTGGAGACAGGACTGAATTTCATAAGAAGGAGGCAAATGGCAGAGGCAAGAAAAAAATTTTGGGCACAGGACTCTATCCAAGCTTTTCAAACCTGATGCAGAGGCACTTGGTAGAGACAAGAAGAAATGTAAACCTTCTCATAGGGCTGACAAGTAAATCTGTGGCTCTCTGGTGTAAGGTGATGGGCTGCAGGGCAGTGTCTGAATGCAGTCATGGTTGGAGATGGTTCCTAGGGGTTGGACAATCATTGTTGATGCCCTTGTGGGATAAAATGAAGATCAAAAGCCTGAGGAACTCACCCTGAGTCAATGGTGTTGACCATTGAGTTATGGATATGGCAAATTAAAACAAATTCTGACATGGGGCATTGAAAAACTTGGAACAAAACATCTCTAATAGCTCCCATTTATACCAATGTTTTGTCCCAAGTTGTTGAATGTAGTGATGTTTGAGTACTTGACTCTTGATACCATCTGTTCTTTTCACCTATAAGTGAGCAGGGACCTATTTCAGCTCATAAGAATTGTTTCATCCTTCTTTGCCCTTGTATCACACCTTCACAGTCCAGTCTGGGCCTACACTTAATAACATAACAGCAGCCTGCAGAGAACAGAGCTACGATCTGTATTGCAGGGCTTCCACCAGCCCTAACAGGCATTGTACACACACCCAAAGGAGCGTGTGGTTTCAGCTGATGGGTGGATGCTGTTACCCCATTAGAGCTGGGACGCGATGCTAACACCAGTGTCACCATTCAGGTTTATCAGCGATCAGCCCCAAACAATTACACCTGCAGGAGCTGCAGTGTGGTGCGCTTAAGCCCATATCAAGGTGTCATATCACAATGTTTGGCACAGAATTAAAGCAACCATTCCAGGTACATCACTCCCGGGTGACTACAGCATTTGAATTAGGTCAGCAGAGCAAAATATTTTCCCATAGGCACAAGCCCAGGGTGACTTTCCCAAAAGCATGCGCTGGGCACAGGGAGTAAGTGAGCCAATTAACCTAACACCTTTGTCTTGTTTTGATGTCATAGAGTCATAGAATGTCTTGGGTTGGAAGGGATCTGAAAGATCATCAAGCTCCCACCCCCTGCCATGGGCTGGTTGCTCCACACCGGCTCAGGCTGCCAGCACCCATCCAATCTGGCCTTGAGCACCTGCAGGGATGGGGCATCCATGCCCCCTCTGGGCAGCAGTGCCACAGCCTCATCACCTTCTGAGCAAAGAATTTCTTCCTAACATCTGACCTGAATCTCCCCTCTTTTAGTTCAAAGCCATTTCCCCTTGTCCTATCATTAGACCATGTAAAAAATTGCTCCCCCTCCTGCTTATAAGCTCCCTCCAGTACTGGAAGGGCACAATGAGGTTTCCCTAGAGCCTTCTCCAAGCTGAACAAGCCCAATTCAAGGACATGCAGAACATCTTGGGTGAGACGCCTGATGTTATCCCATAGGAATGCTAGCAGGAGAGAAGTGATCTTCACTTTCTTGCTGACCGAAGGGGCTCTGATCCCACAAGCTTTATCTCACAGCTATATCAGCACGAAGGGTCCGTCCGTGCTCGAGTCTGCAGGCTTTCAGTAACTGGGCGCAGCGAGGGAGAGAAGGCTGGGACGATTTCATAACTGAAGAATGTTGTTCCTTGAGGGAGAATCAAACCACCCTTCAGTTTTGCTTCACCTACAGCAGGAGGGGGGAGAAAAAACAGCTCAGTCACATTCTTGTGCGGCAGATCCCCCAGGGTAGGAACATATTTGAGCTCCTACCCAGAAAGAGAGAAGGAGAAACAGAGAAAGAAAGCAAAACTCTGTTTTGTGGCTGGAATTTTAAATCACTCTAGATCCGACTTCAGCTCCCCATCTTTGTCAATAGGGGCCCCATTTTCCACCCCCAGCACAAGATGGTCACTAAAGCAACTCCTTTTTCCCTAACACAACTATCTGGACTTCTTTGGTTGCAAAGGATTGATTTTAATGCCTTCAGGAAACGCTTCCTAGGCCCCAATCTCTCTGAGGCTGCCTCACTGTCTGAGCTGCCCTTGCTGCTTTGCTATCTCATTGCTAATTCAGGGCTAGGCTTGAGTTGTGATTCAGCAGTGCCAAACTGTCACCAGACTGCTCCCCTTAACAGCCATATTCTGATCTGAAACCAAAATCTTTTTCCCCATGAGCCAGTTTGTGGGAAGAAATCCCATTTCTTTTAGCTCCTATAAATATAATATGCATATAAATATATAAATATTGTATGTGTAGTATGTATACATATATATATATATTTATATTTAGCATATCCCTAGCCAGGATGAACGAATCACATATTAAATCACAACGGTATTCATGAGCACATCACAAGGGAACAGTGATGTTCAGAGGATCCAGGCTGACCTCTGGAGACAACACCTGACAGGTACGGCCCATAGCCTTTTAACTCAAGCCATATCAGGAGCAGAAGCCCCACAACCCATCCAGCTATTCAGTCCCTTGTTTTTTTTGCCTGCCCTGCGCAGTTTTGGGGAGAAAATTTCAGATAGGTGCCACCATTGGATCTTCCTTCTGAATTGCTAGGAAATGGGTTTTTCAGGTGTCCTATGCTGATGTACAGAGAGCAGGATGCTCTTGTAGGAAAAGAAGCAGGTCTGATCTCCTTGTTAAACCTACCCAGCTGCACATCAGTTGTGTTAAGCTGCTCCAGTTTCTAGCCTCCCTGAAGTTCAAATCTTAGCTACTGTGGAGAGAACAATAACCTTCACTTGAGCTTTTGTAGCAGAACGAATTCTAGAGGAAAAAAAAATCTGTTCTCATTTGTTTCCTTGGGTCTCATAACGTTTTTTTTCCATCTGTGTATTGTGAGGCAGTGAAGCAGACTGTGGATATAGCCATGCAATGCTGAGAAACCATGCTAGTCAGAGCTGTGCCCGGCAACTTATCTGAGAGGTTGGGCTGTTTGTAAGGCAGTTTCCATAGCTTTCAGTTTCCAAAGGATGAAGGAAAAATGCTTAAGTTGTCTTTAAAAATATGCGGGGTTAAAGTTTGGAGGATGTCATAGAAGGACATGACTTCACCAACAACAGAAAGTGAACCCTGCAACCCAGCGGGCATTTTCCATCTCAGGCTCAAGTGACTATTAGGAGTGGTGCCACTTGACCTGCTTTTAACATTTAGGGACTGAAGACACTATTTATGGTTAAGTTGTGGTGCGTTTTCTCCCCTCTAAGCACAGTGCAAGCTCTCTTTGAGACTCCTCTGGTCAGAAATATGAACCAATTTCAAGAGAAGGAACAATGAAAGCTTCTCGCAGCCTTGTCTCTGTAAAGGACCTCAGCACATAATTAAGTCAAAATAAAAGTTTCCTCGTCTCCTCCCCCTTTCAATAAAAGTAAATTACCTCAAACTATTTAAGTCCCTCGGTTGGTTTAAATTTAAAAAGGGAGCCCTTGTCTGTCTATTTCTTTCACTCACTCCCACCTCCTTCTGCTGAAGACTGGCCGGGGCTCTAAACCTGCCAGATGGGCTGAGAAATGGTTAATAGTTATTGTGGAGGAGCAGCTTTTAATGAACTATTGAAGAATGATACATTGATGGAGTAATGGGAGTTTAAGTCTCTCTGTAATGAAACAGGTTCTCAGCGCGGACCCATTGTGGTGTAAATATGGCACGTCTCTCCCACTGTTTGGTCAGGGCTAAATAGCAAAGGCCAGAGGGGGGTCAGCTTATGGGGTCTCTGCTTTAGTTAATCAATCTGATTGGATTAGGGTCACTGCGATCCCTAATAATGTCAAAGGTTACGCCAAACTGGATTAAATGCTTTGTTGGGGAGGGCTCAGGTTCTTTCAGCTTTCACCGATGGGGCTTGTTTATTAGAGTTTAACACTCGTGCAACCTTTGGAAGCCACTCCGTCTCCTTTTTGTACATCAGGGCATTTGCTGGCTTGCAATGGGGCTCGGACGAGCCGGGGCGGGTGGCTTTGTCAAGCATCTGCGCCCGTCGGATGTGCCCTCTGAGGACATACATCAAATTCCCTGCTGGACAAATGAGAGCCTAGTGGGTGATGTGGAGGATCAGGGGCATAAATTCATTCCGGAAATAATTGTTGGCCCTGCTAGAATGGGAATGACCAAAGCCACAGAAACAGTGGAGTGCCCTGTTGTTCGTGGCAAAGAGATGCTCACTGTGGTATGGTTCCAGTCTATGCAGAGATTGGGATGGGTATGATGTGAAATACAACTTGTTTGAGATCATGCCATTGCTTCAGCTGGGTGGAGGTCTTGCTGTTCAGCACAAATCAAGGTGAATTACTGAAACCTTCACTCATGATCATAGAATCATAGAGAAAGGCCTGGGTTGCAAAGGACTACAATGCTCATCCAGTTCCAACCCCCCTGCTGTGTGCAGGTCACCAACCAGCAGCCCAGGCTGCCCAGAGCCACATCCAGCCTGGCCTTGAATGCCTGCAGGGATGGGGCATCTACAGCCTCCTTGGGCAACCTGTTCCAGTGCCTCACCACCCTCTGGTTGAAAAACTTCCTCCTCATATCCAACCTAAACCTCCCGTCTCAGTTTAAAACCATTCCCCCAGAGGACAGTGCCCTGTAGACAGCAAAGCATTCCTCAGAAATTGATTCCAAATTGCTTTCTTGGTGGCCATCTGGCAAAGGAAAGGGTCAGCAATAATAGCATGTTATTGATACAGATGCCTCTGCCCTCCTTCCATTGCTTTCTTTCCTGAAGTAGTGTTGATGTTTAAGGCACAGCAGGACTGCCAGTGCATCTAGATTTCTTGCATGGCGCATGCTGGAGCATTTCACCTCCAGACTTCTGGAATGACCCCCAAATCTGAATCTCACTAGGACATCTCTTTCCAAAAGATGCCTTATCTCAACGTACCACCGAGGGATAGACAGCACTCCTTTTAGTAGTCTCAATGCAGCACTGCTCTGGCATTGACAACCATCCACTATATTTCTCTCTCCTAGATTCAGGACAACTCTTCTAGAGCAAAGCACTGTCTTTGCTTCTTTCTCTAAGCACATTGCCTGGGAGAACTTCTGACACTGTTCTCGACCACAGGAAATTCAAGAGTTGAAACTGAGGGCTGCAGAAGAGCATGGGTCAGCAAAATTTTGGGTGCACCATATCAGACAGCGAGACAGGTCATGGGAGTTTCATCTGATGTTGGGGTCCTCAGGGGCATGATTCATCTGATGTCTTGTAGACGTCTGGGGTGAGACTATTCACACCCTGACATTTCTGCATCTCTGCATCAACCCAGGATGGGAAAGCAGGGAGGCTGGCTCTTTGGTGGGAATTTTCTGCTCCCAGGACCACACGAGGGGCAGAACAGGCTTGGAGATGTGGGGATTCAGGTGACAGCAGGTATTGCACGGAATGCAGGGCACTGTTTGAAGCTAAACTTAACTTAGATTCTGGATCTTTTGGAAATAAGGCCTGTGTCTCTCTCAAGATGCAGCTTTGTCGAGGTGTCCTTTTTCCCTTCTGCCCATCGATGACACAGCTCACCTTGTGCCTAACAAAACCCATCTGAGCTTTTCCCCAGGTTCAGCAGGAACAGAACAAAGACTCCCAAATTCAGTTATAATACCTGGGAGACACAAGTCTCCTTTTTTTTTTTTTCTTGTGTTGTAACAGTACTGCTCCACGGGCTCTCAGATAGTGCTGATCTCATCTCCCAGAGTTAGATGTCAAAGTCTGAGCTAGTCACCCCAGGCTCCCTTTGTAGTCAGTGGAGAGCAATCGCTATCTCCGCAGTGCAATTCATCTGACCTATCTGAGACACCTATCTCAGGATAACATGAATCATACCAAGATGTTTATTCCTCTCCATTGACTATAGAGGGAGCCTAGGGCTACAGCCTCAGCCTTGCATGTGTGCTACTTAGAGGCCCACTCTGGGGGCAGAGAGCTCCCACCCCCATCTCTCTCCTGTTGGAAAGTGGTCCTGACACCTAGCCTCTATTGGAAAGGCCATTTTAGTAACATTAGAACACAGCACTGGAAAGGATCTCCTGGACTACCGAGGCAATCCTATGCTATTTCAGCCATAATCCCATCTCATAATGTCTTGCGTGATTTAAAATTAAGACGTTTAGCAGACCTCATCATATTTTCCTGATGGCATTCTGGCATCTCTGTTGTCTCCGTGCCAAATGCTTCTTCCCCCCCCCTTTCCCTGCTCTAGATCAGGCTTCTTCACTGCTGCAATAAAGTAAGGCATGAGCAGAAAGCCACAAGATACTGATCCATCCAGGAGGTTAGTTACATGTAGGAGGTACTCTCTGCTCTCTCATGAAACTCTTCCCAAGAGGATCTGATTTCCAACCACACCCCGTCTACCTCTCCGCTAATGGCAATTTGGGCAGCTGCCCTGGTATCAACAACGGAGATCTACAAACTCTACCCTGTAACTATGGGGAAGGAAACTGGAAGGATCAGGATTGAAAATGTGACTGTGCAAGCTCCTCTCAGCCATCAAGATGCATAAATACTGCAGGCCAGTGCTGCTGAGAAACAGACTGGCAGCTCCTGGCTTAGGACAGAAGCACCGGTTGTGTTCAGTGTCAGCATAAGCTGAGCATGGAGCTGGGAATTACTTTGGGAGACAAGTCAGCCATAAGTATGTTATTCCAGCATATTATATATATTTTATATAAGCCAGTGTACTGTGTGCATTACATAAGTCAGTATATCACAGGGAGGTCACCATCCCTGGAGGTGTTCAAGTACCATGGAGATGTGGCACTGAGGGACATGGTTTAGTGGGCATGGTGGGGTGGATTGGGTTTGGACAGGATGATCTCAGTGGTCTTTTCTAATCTTAATCTGTGATTCTATTCTGTGATAGGATGGCACCAGAGGATTGTGTTAGCATCATAGCTGGTTGCATTTGCCTCTCCAAAGCGAACAGCTGAGTCAGCTGAAGGCTGGTGTGGCTGGGTGGGCTCAGGTGTAGTCTGGTTTTCTCTGCAGGAGGTTTTGCCCTGTTCACCTTCCCACCTGGAATAAAGATCTGGCTCTTGCACCTCTGCAGAGGGTTCTGCAGAGAGACAGCCCATGCAAAGAGCTGCTTTCTGCAGCCAACCCCCTGGCACGAGCTTAAACCCGAGAGAGCAGCGATGGTGAAAAGGAAACGGCAGCAGCGCCAGGAGCTGATCCTGTTTGTTTGCTGTGCTTCCTCCTACCTCCCACCTCACCAGCTTTCAGCTGTCAGCCCCGACGTGGGGAATGGCGACTAAAACAGGAGACTGGAGATCAGGGAGGGGAACGGGAACAAGGCAGCTCGTGGCTACAAAACCTGTGCCGTCTCTCCCGGCGGCGGGAGGCATTGGAAACTTCTGCCTCCGGCAGTGCACAGTGCGATGGGCTGGCAGTTATAGATTTATTTCCTTCCCCCCCCCCCCTCCCCCTCGCCCCCCTTTCCCTGCTGGATACATCGCATTCCCCAACTGGGCTCAGGCTGGTTGCAACAAGGAGCTCCCTCTGCCGCATCCCAGAGTGCCAAGTCCAAGCGTGGGAGCTAGTCCTAGACAAAAGGCAACAGTAGAGGGAGCTGATTAGCATCCCTTTGTCCCGGGAGAATCCCGGCCCCAAATGGGCCCTCGGCGCTCAACGGGCGGCGCAAACACGCACACGCATGGACGAAAGCCAGGGAGGGAAAAGGGGACAGCAAGGCCACCGCCGTGGGCACTGGGGGAAGGGGACGTGGTGGCTTCAACCCTCAGCACGGCTGTGATCGACCATGGGACCGGTCCTGGGCTGGGGTCCGTGACGGTATGCTCCTATGTACCAAATGTCCCAAACAAGCAAAGTCTTCTGACAAAGAGGGATCCGAGCTTGTGAATGTGGCTCCCTTTTTTTTCTTTTTTTTTCTTCTTTCTCTTTTAACCCTATGTTGTGAGCTGGCAGCGCTGAATAGAGGCAGGGATTTTAAGGGCTGTGGGATCATCTGGTTGGATTTGTATATAAGAAGCAGGCAACTTCCTCCAGTGTCTCCCCAGACAGATATGGTCAGGCAGCAAGAAGGAAAACAGAACATATAAATCTGCCCTACACACTCCTTTCTGCATGGCAGGGGAATGGATGTGATGCAGAGGTCATCCCCATGGCCTGTCTCCCTTCTTGGCACTTCCTGTGGGGCTGAAAAGCAAAGCACAGCCCAGGCATTTCACAGCAGAAGATAGCACAGTCCCTGCAAGGGTCTGCTGCAAGAGAAAGTGTGTTTCTTAATGGATTAACTCCTATGGTTCCCTGCTCCCTCAGCCTCATCTTTCAGGGAGCACATTCATTAAAGGATGGACTCTCATCATCCAAGAAGATCCGTAGGATTAACAGAGAGGCAGGAGTTGGGAACCAGCAAGACAGAAAGGTTAAAAGGGATTGTTATGACTCTGTTTCTGTTCTGTTCTACCTGTGAATGATGTGCTGGAGTGATTAGGGCCCTGCTGCAGTGGCTGCAGCACTATTGATTGAGCAGTGATGACAAAGCAAGACGGAGAGTAAAGCAGAATTCTGGGGTTCCCAAACATTTGGGGGACACAAAGTTACAGAATTTGTGGGAAGCAGCACCTGCAGAAGTACATTACAGTACTGTATGTACAGTACAGTACAGTATCATAGGCTTAGGTTGGAAGGGATGAGATAGACCTTAAGGATCATTTGGTTTAAACATGCTTTAGTGTGCATGGTGGTGATGGGTTGGTGGTTGGACTAGATGATCTTAATGGTCTTTTCCAACCTTAATGGTTCTATGATTCAATGATGCAGTTCCAATCCCCCTGCCATGAGCTGGTTGCTACCTACCAGATCAGGCTGCCCAGGGCTCCATCCAACCTGGCCTTGAATGCCTCCAGGGATGGGACAAAGTAAGCAGGGACTACCAGGACTGCCCCGGTAGTCAGGGGTGCTGCACAAGAGAGGCATTTTTTGGACAAACAGCATAAGATAGGTGAAGACAAAGTACCTGAGGATGATGTGAGGTGGACCCCCAAAGCATTAAGCACGGGAGCATATGGTGCTCCATCTTCTACTCACCTCCAACACACTCCCATGCGTCACTGAGATGCTTCTAGGACTCCGGCCCACAGCACAACACTGTAACAGAGCTCATACAAGTGGACTAGGAATATGTCTCAATATAGGTATGCTTCAGGGAAAGACTTGAATGAAGTGGTCATGGTGATGTTTTGATTGGGGTTGGGAGCAGGGAGACGTTTTTAGGAAGTAGGAGTGAGCATGGTGAAACTCAAGCAGGCTTTGGAGCTTTGGATGCAGGTGACCATAGAACCGAAAGGCAAAGCACAGACAGAAGGACAGAATGTTCACCAGAAAGAAGGAAAAACACATTACTGTACGCAAGGCTTGAGGTGGAACTTGGAAATGGATACAGGTCATGAGTAGAGGAATGGAGAGCATCTTTTTATTTCATCTTGTCTCATCTCAAAAACAGTTTGTAAATCATACATGTTATCTAGCTGCCTTTTCCAGACCCAGCTTGAGCCAGGGATGGGGAACGAGGCAGAAAAGAGATATTCTAGTTGTGTTTCAGGCTCTGCTTTTGACTTTGATAGAGACAGTGGAGCAGGTCCTGCTTCTGCTCCATATCCATTTCCCATGGAGAGGACCACAGAAATGACAGGATATTTCTAAAAGCAGGTTGTGGACAGGGCTCTGAAGCTCTTGCAGTGTCATTTAGGTAGCTTTATTGGCCTACGTGTAGCTGTTGCTCTCAAGTTTGATCAATGGGGCAGTAATGCATCACGGAACGTTTCCTGGTAGGCTGCAGTTTGTCGACTAAGCATCTGGCACAATTTCCTCTCCATTATTTCCAGGTGCTAAATCACATTAAATGATAGCTAATAATTATGGTTTATCCTTTCCTAATCGTGCTGCTTTCCCAGGGAAGCTGTTGCCACAGGGATGTTGTGGGAGTGTGAATGGGTGGGTAGGGCAGTAGGAGATATTTCTATTGACCTGGAGCCATAAAAAAGTTGGGGACCCCTTAGGCTAAGCACACAGAATCCAACCTTACTTGAAATGTATTTATTTATTTTCTGGGCCTTTTTTTTTTTTTTTTTTTTTCCATCAGAAAAGTCAACTGCATCAAAATGGAGATGTTTTGCAAGACTTCCTAAATTTCAAGGCAAAAAAAAAAAAAAAGGACAGTTTTGACTTTCATTCTTTGTACTTTTCAGAATGACTTGAGTTCTTGAAAAGAACTCATTTTACTTCTTTTCATTTCGAACATGATCTTATGTCAAAATAGCAAGTCATTATACTATCAAAGAAGCTCATTGCAGAGCACTTAATATTTTGTAGAATATTGAAGTGTTTGGATATTATTGAAGCAGAATGATACTTTCTTGTCAAAATTCCAATGCCGACAAGAATAAATGCTTCAAAACATTTTTTTCCCAGTCTTTTATTGTGTAGTACCATTCAGACACTCATATTTTCTGTCTAATTTTCTGTCTAATTTTGAACTCTCTCTCTCTGTCAAAAAAAAAATCAACCCAGAATTTCCCATAATATGTAAATTTGATTTTTTTGGCCCTCATTACTAGCCTGAGGCACAGCATACTCCTCAGATAACTCCTTCAATTTGACAAGCTGCCTAAATCCAAATTTACTGAGAGTGAAGTATCAGCAGTGCTCTCCTAAGGACCCCTAAATTCATAAAGCAGCCTTACAGCTCTATAAAACGAGGGCTGTAACAGGTAGGCCCCAAACCCATGACTCATTCTCCCCTGTCATAAAACTCTGAGTCCCATCATGAAGATGCTCCAACAGGAAATTGCACAGATTCTTCTTAGAGAAGTAACAAAAGGTGGCAAAGTATTTTAGTGCTGTTGATTCTTGGTGGAGAAAGATGTCTGTGTTCATCTAGCATTTTCAGTCTGCTTCCCTAACTGCATTTTGGATATAGATTCCTCTACAGCTGAATTTAAGTATGTAGATGCGTCTTGAGAGACAGTCTGTAGGATGTTCAGTCATTGCCCAGCACAGTGGCAGTGCTGTAATAGAGACAGAATATAGTACAGCTTAAATTAAGAATATTGTCTATGGTTAGCTCTCCTGAGCAGTGTCTGCTCAGTCAAATGTTACCACACACATCACTTGTGCCTGAAAGCATTGGAGATGACTTTGTGAGCTCCTGAGAGGAAGGCACCTACACGTGATGTGTTTTACCAAGTCCTCCATATGACTTTATTAAGTATAACCTGGATCCAGCAATACAGTGTTAAAGTTGAGGAGAATACAAATAGAACAAAATACTGCACAGCCCCATGGAGCTGCATGCAGCTCTCAAACAGCATCTTGCCTTCTTGTGGTGGCCCTCAAGAGGCCAAGTGGACACTGAAGCTTTTGAACTTCTCTGTCAGTACTGTGTTTCCTATGCTTGCCCAAACATAGCAGAAACTAATAATCAAATGTAGGAGTTAAAAGCTGTCCCTGAAGCTTTGTCATTTCGACCCAGGACAACCCTTAGCCTTCAGAAAACATCTGTTCCACCAATTGCTTGAATTTTAGCTCGTTACTCATGTTGAGGCCAGTGCTTTCAAACACCACAGAGAAGAAAGAGTGAAAAAGGGGTTTGTTTTGTGCTTCTTTAAAGGAATCCAAGTATCCCTCTGTATTTAACCTAACTTTCCCAATAGATGTTTTAGAAATGGATAACACTGTGCTCTAACAGCCACACTCACCATTAGAGCTTGGCACAAGCTTGATACCTGCTGCTCACAGCAAAATAGTAGTTACACAGTCTTCAGAGGAGGAAAGATGCAATTAAAAAACATTTGTATCAGCATTACAGCTTCTCTGGAAAAGAAGCTGTAATCGTCAGTGTTGCAATTCAGTGAGATCACTGCATCAAGCAGTCTCAACTACGTGCATCTACGTATTTTATGGTGTTGGTCACTACTGTGTTTTCACCAAAAGCTGACAGCATACTGGGTTTCTCTTGCTAGGGCTGGGTCTTTGGGTATTTGAGGGGCTGTGGGGCTGATTGCTCCTTTGCTATTCAATTGCTGCTCCTCCTCTCAAGAGGGTTGTGCCTACTGATGTTTCACACTGTTCTTTGATCCTATCAACCCTTCTAGAATAAGAAGGGCAATTCGCACTGAGTAACCAAACCAGGTAACCTGGATTAAAATGACAGATGATCTAGGCTTGGTTCTGACTGGGATCAGATAGCTTGAGATGAATCCCAATGTGCGAAAGCAAATCTTCCACTCTGTGAGCTGCATGCAACATAGATCAGAAAATTGAAGGTCATGGGGCACCAGTGCTGCCTTAGACAGTGACCCTGCTCCTTTGGAGCTGGCCTGGGCAAGCAAGCCACAGTCCAGACTAACAGCAGTACTGGGCTTTCTAGTCCCTGAGCAGCATAGCCCTGCCACTAACCACATGCCATAGCTGATGTATGCAAACATTGGAGAGCCAGATGTGATTCAGGAGCTGCTGGGGTGTCACCCCTGCTCTACCAGCCTGAACTTCAGCTACTCAGCCAAACTAATATCCAAACCTGCCTTGAGCTTAACTTACTCACCCGAGCTAATGCCCAAAATGCTTTGCTTTAAATACTGTTTTAACCTACCTTAGCTTACTGAAGTTAACCCGTGTGAAGTGTGTGTATTCTGTGCTTACGATTTACTGGATGAGAACTCTTCATTTTCAGTTTTCTGACCATAGGAGTCTCCAGATGGTGGGCAATTGGCATCTTGTGGTAGCAAGGATAATGGGAGGACAGTTGGACTAGATGATCTTGTAGGTCCTTGGAGGTGTTCAAGGCCAGGTTGATGGGGCCCTAGGCAGCCTGGTTTAGCATTAAACGTGGAGGTTGGTAGCCCTGCATGTGGCAGGGGGTTGGAGATTCATGATCCTTGAGGTCCCTTCCAACCCTGGCCATTCTGTGATTCTGTGATTCTGTCCTTTCCAACCTTGTGATTCTGTGATTCTATGATTCTTAAGTTAAACGCATTTACTTAGCAGGACTTGGAGCCTCAAAGATTGACTTGTATTTCATGAGCGTAAATACGGGCTCTGAAATCTGAATAATCTCTGCAGTTCCCCACCAAAATCTCTCCTCTCTAGAGGAGATCACATCTGGGTGAAGTCAAAACCATTCTCAGCTCTGCTTTGCTCAGCTCTGCTCTCAGCTTCTAAGCTTTCTATGGGCTCCCCTCAGTCCCCAAAATCTGCACCTGAGTTTATTGTGATGCTTGTAGTGCCTATGCATATCCAGTACAGACAGCCAAACATGCAGATTAAGAGGAGAACATACCAAAATCTACTTCATAACAAAGAAATACACTATAAAAACAGTACACAGTCAAGAAAAGCAAGAAGACAAGGATAAAAATGAGTGATTTATGGGCTGGAGATAATGTTTCTTTCCAGCACTGCCACTGTTCAAACACAGGATAGTTTTGTTCGGACTATGTTGGATGGCTCAACTTCACCATCTCCACGTGGCTGATTTCCTCCCACAGAAGGGTGTCCAGCAGGCCCCACGACACCCAAGCCCTATTGTTGGTCACCACTGACAGACCCAGCATGGGATCCACAGTTGAATTCCTGAAGAAATTCAGCTCAAGGGCAGCCATGTGGTCAGTCATAAGCCAGGACCCAAGCGTGATTGCCTTTAGACCGCTGACAGCTTTCCACCCTCCCCAGCTCATCTCCATTGTGAACGCATGCAAAGGTTCCATATCCCCTTTGCCACTTGCTTAATCCATTCCTTCCCGCCCCACTGCCGATACAATAAAGCCCCACTGAGGAGATCCACCCACCAGGAAATCTCCCTTTAACACCCTGCAAAGGAGCAGCCAGGTTTATCTTTACTGCTTTTCTGGAAAACTAAATGAGGACTCATCTGCTATAATCCCTCCTTAAGTCTCAAAGAGGCGGCTTGTGTTCCCATTTTAGCATATCTAACAGCTCCTACATGTGTACTGCTAGGCTGCTGCTCCAAATCACGTAGCAGCACATATTTCAAGTCCTTACTATCTCCCTCTGGAGGCATAAATGGCTCTTCAAGTAAATGGCTGAGCCTTTGCAACTTCATAAAAACGCCTGAAGAGTTGGTTTAAATGGTCCTGGAGATCTCCCTGAGGAATGAATCTCCTGGCTCGTTTACAGTCTCCTGCTAGAGAGTTTGGAGCACTCCTTCAGTTGGTGACGCACACCATTGCCACAGGCCTCACTTTTAAGTCCCTGTTTGAGAAAACCCATGACATTTTTGCTCCAGAACGACAGTGAAGCTTCTCCAGACTTTCACGAATCCAGAAAAACCTTAAAAAGGCCTCTGGGCAAATGTCATCCACAGAGCAGATGAAGGTTTGGGATAAAGGTGATCACTTGGGATGGGAGGGACTGAATATTTTGCTTCTTGCTGGGTTTTTTTGCAGTTTTGAGTTTGTTAGAGAGTACTGGGAGGTGTTTTTGTTGCTTGTCATGGACAGTAGAAGGCTGGGAAGGATTGGAGAAGCTCTAGGCATCCATCAGCACTGACTGGGATCCCACCCTGAGTCACGTTTGTGTCCTCACTGTTATCCCAACCGCTGGGCACTACGCACAACACACCCAGCCTTCCTGTGGGGAGTCGTCCTGGGCAGACTTTCAAACTAAACCACTATTACACTGTTATATTAAACTGCTGAAGACCGAAATTTCTGACCGAGGTTGTGAATCAGATCTGGATGATGTTAAACTAAAGACTGGGTGATTGGATCTCAGCCTTTTCCCAAGACCCAAACCAAGTGGATCCTGTTAGCATAAACAAATCTGGATGACGTTTCCTTTGCTTTTGGGGTCACGGTTTCTATTTGCCTCCTTTATTTGCATTGTCCCTGCCTATCTGGAAGCAGAATATGCTAATATTTCTGCAAAGCTCCTGAATCACGTTGTCCACTACAGAGACTTGTTGGGCCATGCAATATGCAAGCCCAAGAGTTTTTACCCCTCCCTGCTAACTTTGGAGAAGCATCCATTTGGAAGGTTGCATTTTCAGGCCTGTAGACGTCAAAAGCTTTGTTGTGCCAGCACAAATCCCAATTCCCATTTCCATACTCACTCCTGCAAGCCTTTTGCTGGCAAGTCTGGAGCTGCACAGAAGACGTGAGCTATTTGCATGATTAAAGGTTGCAGGACCAAGCTGATTAGAAAGATTCAGCAAATTTTCCAATCAGAGCATTAGCACAGATCCCCACTGTGTGAGGAGCTGGCTCTGGGTGCATGGTTGGCTTCTCCTCAGAGACATGGAGTATCTTCCACTGGTTTCCACCAAGAGCTGGAAGTTCTCAGCTACTCTTGGGATTGATCTCTGCACCTGCAGAGTGAATGCCTGTAAATAATGTTGTGGTTTTGGTGGCTTTTTCTTTATAATATCAAAACCTTCTGCTTTGATTAGAGATGGGGGTGGAATCTGACACTGTTCTCCGGTGTTTAGCTCCTAATTGGAATATTCCCTGTGGGTATTTAAAAAAAAAATAATATTAAATTGGCCCAGATATTTTTTTATGAATAACGCTTTAATTAAATTTTTACATATTAAATGTACATCAATAGAAATAGTTAGACAAATAGCACTAGTGTTAGTCATGTACAAGCAAAAGGATGAATCAGCCGAAGACTGCGTATGTTACAACACCCTCTCCCTCTGAGGGCACATGTGAGGTGCTGAAAGGCAAAGGAAATTACCATGAGGAATGGAAACGAGTGAGAAGAGGGAGCATAGGAAAAAAGCCAGGAGGAAGGAGGGGTACCACTGGGATTAATAAGGTAAGGGCTCCCCGCTGATACTGTGACTCAGACACAAGTCACAGAGCCGAGGGACTTGAGCTCCGTTCCCAGCTCTATCACGGATGCTACACTGCTCTGCAACATTCCTTCATCTTCCTCTCTTTCTCCCCACTTCCGCCTCCTCCTCTGCTTTGACCAGGCTAGTTTGATGAGCTCTTCTTCACGTCCACTTCAATCGCAGCCGGGGGTTTGGGGTTAGACCTTCAGAAGTGCGGTCTGATGGTGAGGGTAGTGAAGCATGAGAATAGATCGCCTGGGGAAGGGGTGGGAGCTCCAACCTGGGAGGTTTTTGAGAACAGGTTAGGCAAACATCTGTCAGGGATAGCTTAGGCAGACTGGATCCTGCCTTTAGGCAGAGAGGGACAAGGTCCATCTCTGATTTTTATGATTTTAAGCTTTTCTGGATCTGTTCTGAGCCGGTCAGTGCATCTCTAAAGTGCTTTCCTTCAGAGCGAAGTGCTTCCAAACAACAGCTTCCTGCAAAACTGCAGGAAGTGAGGTGCCTCAGAATAATACTTCTGTAACAAGAGGCACCCTCAGTAACACTGGCTTAACTTCTCCTTCCACAGGATCAGACAAAAGCCTCTCTAATTTACACCAGGCCAAGAGGAGAATCAAGCCCCATGTTTTTCTGCTGATGGCCAAACTACATTTTCTGCTTTACCAGATTTATTCAGTAACTGATTTTCAAAGACATTTCCTAAGGGTTCTTGGTTGTTCTCTTATTTTTTTCACACTTCACATACCATCCGCCTCCACTTATTACATAGGGCAGTGTCAGCGTTGCCACCAAGGGAGATTACATTTAATAGCAAGAGAGAAATCTTTCGCAGCTCCCATCCCAAGAGACCACAGATGCGTGACTTTGATTTGCTGCTGTAAGATAGGCAGGGATGAAAGCGATGTGTGCTGTTAGTAAACCCTTAAGGTACTGGGTTCATCCAGCAGCCTGATAAATGCCTTCCACTCCCGTTAAAGTCACTGAAGACAATGGATGCAGATCAGGTCATCATTCTTCCTTCTCATCCCAGTTGATGTGTTGGGGCAGGGGTCCTGCGTTGTTCCCACCAGCTCTGGGCTGCCCACACTCCAGCTCTGGGATGTGGATGCTCTTTTGCTCCCTGCAGAAGAACTACAGGAGCATTTGGGATGCAAAATCAGGAATAACATCATGATCAGTTGTCAGACATGAAGGCAGGGCTCTTTTGCAGAAGAGCAAACAGGCATTTAGTGTATTTGAAACTAAAAGAATAAGAGGTATAAGCATTGCAAAATTTTGTTCTATCATAGAGTCATAGAGTCATTTGAGTTGGAAGGAACACTAAAAGGCCATCTTGTCCAAATCCCCTTCAATGAACAGGGACACGCACAGCCCCATCAGGTGCTCACAGCCCCATCTGCCCTCACCTTGAGTGTCTTTGGGGATGGGGTACCCACCGCCTCTCTGGGCAGGCACCTCTCTCAAAGCTCTGTAGCAGACTCACAATGCAAAAGAGAAGAATAAAAACTAGTAGTGATGTGTAGCCTGAGGAAGAGACTGCTTCATCAAAGGTTTTCATTTGGCTTATGATGGATTAATGCAGATGAACCCATAGACAGAGGTGGAAGCTGGAACCCTACATTTCTTCTGCGAAATAAAACCCACAGCACCTGTCTCTTCTTCCCACTTGCTCACACCCCTTGTTTTCAAAGCAGCTTTCAACACCACCTGGCAGTTATGCAGTTTATGTGTCCATCATTTTCCTTGCCTGGGAGGATCAAACCCATGTGCAGATTAGGCTGGAAGAGATCATCTCCATAGCAGAGCATCTCCATAGTCTGCACTCTTCCAGCTCTACTCACCACAAGGGCTGACGAGTGTATGACATGGGGCTGGGTGAGAAAAATGCATCTCTCTAATTAGGTGGGTGGGTGTTGTGTGAGTTAAGGAACCTTAAAATAATTTAAGCATAAGATTAATGAAATTGGTTTGTTTTATGAATACAAATGATGACTGGTTGAGAAAGAGTTATCTGGAGGTGTTAGGTATCGTTTGCTTTCGCAGCAAGTTGGGTTTCTTTGAGGTCAGGTTGCTATCTCATGCTGCAACAACTCTGCTGCCGTTCTGATTATGGGAGGGATCAGGTAGCAGGAGACCAAAGCTTTACAGTACTAACAGCTATTCCTAATTTTAAACTTGTTCACTGGTCACCAGTTCAGAAATCTGTGTGACTCAGTGAGGAACAGAAAACTATCATGTGTGAAAGCTTCTTGGTGGGCATCAGGTTGGATGTTCCAGTTGAAGACATATTGCTCATGGAGCTCATCCCTGCACTGAAAGCGTGTTTCACAGCAGGTCGATCCTTAAGGCATCTTCCAACCTAAGCCATTCCGTGATTCTATGCTTCTATGACATTTGTCCACACCACACAATGAGAACTGTATGGCATCCATCCTCAGTGTAGTTACTGGCACATATTTGGTGGGGCCAACCTAGACAGTTTGTGTGAGATCTTCCAGTATTTAAAATCACAAGTAGATGCAAGCTACAAGCTTTGTATTGTCGGTGCTGCTATTAAACTCTGTCTAACACTTGACACCCTAGTTAAATAGGCCAACATTGACAGCGAATCTGAAGAAGATCTTCCATTTATCTAATTTCTGTGGTCTTAGTATTTACCAAGAGCTAAAGTCTTTGGCTTTACATTAAATATGACAGACTGCCAGATGATCTCGTAGACAAGCATTCATCCTGCATGCTCTTGCTCAGCTTCCTGATTCAAACTGATGACACATTTTCTATTCTGCAGAGTAATAGGGCAGCTAAAATGACCCATTATGGACATACATGTGCAACACAGGGAGAGCTGTAGTTTAAAAGCACCATGGTTCAGATTCTCCTGATCAGCTTTTAAGTAGAAGGACCCATTTCTCCATGACCAGGACCAAGACCAGGATGATCACCATTTCACAGACTCCTCTTAGCAAAACTGCCTTTGCACAGGGATGTATGGCCATAAGATTTATGCATGACAAAGTTCAAGATCTGCACCCACTGGCCAGCAGATGTCTTTATGGAGTAACAGAGCTATTTCCTTCAGAAAAGGGTACTGTATTTCCATTCTTGAGGTTACAGCTTTGGTGAGCTTATAGATCTGTTCATTTGCACACCTTTAGAAAATACACTCCATTCTGTATTGTCCTTACATGCACTCTGATGGACAAGTACAGAACTGAATACATCTTTAGACAGATGTTCAATATATTTAGCTTACTTTTCTGCTTGCAGAGAACAACAGCTTCAACTATAATCAGAATATCTGTCATCCAGAGCTTATCTCCTGACTCATAATTGCTTGTAAATCATCCAGTCAGTGTCCCAGGCTTTGTACTTTTCTTATTCCTCTCTGTCTAAGTAGATGTTCAATCCCATTGCTTCAGCTGCTAGCTGAAGTACCAGGGATCAGAAAGCAGGGCAACTGAGGCTGAGGCAGGGCAGGTGAGCTGCTCTGAAGTCAAGCTGTGAGAGTGAGCCCCTCATTCCCCAGGAACTACAGATCCAGACTCCAAATCATGTTTTCTTTTCCAAGCTGTTGATATTATGGTATTATGTGCTCTGGTAGTTGCATAAAATGTCTCTGCCTCTCCAGCTGTGTGAAACTGAAACCCAAAAAAAAGGAAAGAGAAGAGGAAGGGAGGGAGGAAAGAAAGAAAAAGAAGGAAAGAGGAGGGAGGGAAAGGGAGGAGGGAAGGGAAGGGAAGGGAAGGAAGGAAAAGGGAAAGGGAAAAAAGGGAAAAGGGGAAGAGAAAAAAGGGAAAAGGGGAAGGAAAGAAAGAGTTGTCAAAGGTTGCTGGGGAGTGAGCAGTTCCCCTGAAGTTTCTCTAGCACCCAAACCTCCTTCCTTTTTCAAGTGAAGCCTGCAAAGCAAAAGCTTCTGCAAGCCGAAAAAAAATTGCTTAATTGCCTCAAATTGATTCTGTGGTTTTATTAAGATATTTGCCCAGCTCTATTATGGTTAATTATTTGTATTACAGTAGACTCCAAGGCCCCAAGCAGAGATCAGGGCTCCATTGTGCTGAATACTGTACAAGCACATAATAACAAAATCACTCCTTGCCCCAGATGGCTTACGATTAGATGGAAAGCTGCAGTGGAAACATACCACAGCTGGTGTGAACATCTTCTGGGAGAGGCGAATGTAGATTTTCAAAGCCAAAAGGGAACTTGGAGAGAGCATGGGCTGCTTTCATTGTGCGTGAGCCTGCAGCCCCTCTCTTCTTGCAAGGGAGAATATTGAGCAATGGAAGAACCCTTTCCAGCCAACACTTTATTTGGAATGGGTGGGGTAGGGGGAATAGAGAACAGCAAAGGTGGAAAAAAAAGGAGTTCCTGTGCATCTCAAAGCTCTGGCCTTGGAAGCCTGGCTGTGGGAGGTTCATGAAAGAGATTGTTTCCCTGGGGATTTCCAGTTACATTTTGCAGATGCACCAATGCACCACGTTCCCCTGTTTAGGTAAATGCTGAAACTGAAGCACTCGACTCTTCCTCAGCCTTGTGGAGACTCTGCCTGCTGCCACATCCTGCCTCTGCTCCCCAGCCAGAACGAGAAGTAGCAGCAAAAACCAGAAAGGGGAACCCTACACTTCTCCTTCCCCTCCACTTGCACACTGGGTGCTGCTCAAGCTCTGGGTGCAGCTCTGGGCTGTGTAGGAGGCACCTTGCATTGCCCATCACTTGCTTGCACTTTCCCTCTCAGTGCAGGGTTGAAAGGATGCAAAAGACAGCGAACTGTAGGCAAAAATAATAATAACAATAACAATAATGGGAAAATCTCATTGTTTCTAACACCAAACTCAAGCCTCAAGTGGGAACCCCAGTAGAGATAGCTCAGTGCCTGTGTGTGTGTGTGTGTGTGTCTGTCTGTGTGCAAAACGGCCCGGCAGAATCCCCCAGCTTTAGCCAGGCTTTGAAAAAGATCTGGGTGGTGATTCAAAATCCAGGTTACGACCTGTGACCTTTGGATGAGAAATTGTTGCCATTTAGGATGTGTTAGGAGGTCCATCCTTTTCATCAAATGCGTGTTTCTTCTTGCTGCGGGAGGCAATCACACCGGTATATCATTAACTCGCAGAAAAGGAGGCTGTAAAAGAAGTTGATGGGGGACCTTAGCCCACACCCTGCTGGGGTCTGCTCGGAGCACAATATCCCAGCGACCATGAGATTAAGCTAAAGAGAAAAGTGAAAATGCTTTTCACGATTCACACGCCCTTTAGATTGTTTTATTAAACCATTTGAATAGGGATTTCCCTTTCGGCCGACAACGGGGCCCGGCCAATGCATAGTTCTAGGTTGCTATGACTTAGTTGGTGCTGGCTAATCACAAGTGAGGGCAAATTTCATATAAAATATCTGGGGCCATTGTCAACCTAATGCGGCGTGACAGTGCCAGCACAAAGGGGGATTCATTCACCCCAGCAGGTAATAAGGACGATTTGCCATACCAACCAGGCAGTCTCGAGGGGGGCTGTCAAATACGATCAGAGCAGCAAAATGGAGCCTCGCATTCCATTCTCAGGTGGGCGAAGGCAATCCTTTTGTTGGACCATGTTGCTTCTGATAACAGAATACAATTATTTTTCTTTTCTTGCCCATATCCTATTGACCAGCGGGGCTGTTTTGCATAGCACTCTTTGGGACTTGTCTTTTCTTCTTGCCTTCTTTCGAGGCCAGGAGAGACCCCGGTGATCCCTTTAACCTGGAAGGCGCCGCGGAGAATTTCAGCCTTGTCCTTCCCTGCTCCCTCTCCGCCTTCCCTTTTCATTAAGGACTCAGTCCTGCCACAATGAGCATGGTGTATCTCTGCTAATAACCCCCAATTGGCACACAGCTTCCTTTTGTCTCAAGCCTTCCAGGGACATCAGGCGGATGGGGAGACAAGGGTAATTTGGGGCAGTTTGAGAGACGGTGAGTTTCAGGCCTTGAGACAGGGATGAAATATTCAGAAGACATTTACGGGAGGTGGGGGGGAACCACCGCTGAGCGTTTCACACATGGCCAAGCCAACAGAAAGACAGATAAAACGTGCTTGCATTGAGCAGAGTGGGTAGGGAGACATACATGACAATGATTAGATCGACAGAGAGATTGGGCGATAGAGAAGGAGATAGGGGGATGTTTGCTTTGCGAGCAGCAGACGGGTTACTGATACCAGGCCATCCTGCTGATTTGCTTATCTTGGGGGTCTGCTTACCTGCAGTCACCTGGGGTTATTTTGACAGCAGCTAATTAGCGAGAGCATTCCAGCCCCCGACCCACCCTGCTCTGCTCAGCAGGCAGCGCGCATTGGCCCCGCTCCATGAGCTGGCTCTACCTGTTTGGGAGCACAGGCACTGGGGGTTGCAGCCTCGGTGTGCTGAGTGGAATGATAACCGTAAGCAACCAGCAAGAGAAAATAAATAAATAAATAAAAGAACAAATAAAAGCCACTGTTCGCATGCTTTAGAGGAACTCGGCCTTCAGGATTTTACAAGCCGAGTTCATCCAAACCTCATTCCATCCAACGTTCTCTCTTATCCTTGGCAGGAATTGCCCATTTAATAATTTCCCTCCAATGATCTGAATCACGGCTAATCTGATCAAATGTCTTTTTAGGGCCTTTCATCTTCGCAGGGATGTGTTGACACTAGCACGCCGGTTCAGAGGAAACAAGAACTCAATCAGAACTTCGTTCAAAACACAGATGGGACCCAAACCTAACCTTTCCTTTAAGATATGCAAAAGTGTGGTTAGCTTCTTGTTATTATGCTTTGCATTTGCATAAGTCTTTGCATTTTGGGGCCTGATTTTTACAAGGATAAAATAGTCAAACAAACCCTGGAGCTGGATTTTGATGAGAAACAGTGCAGAATCAGCTGGGCATGGAGTTGGCATGGCTTCTTGTGGTGAAGGGCAGAGGCTGTGGCATCATGCAGAGCCCAGCGTGGAGCTGTGGGGGAGCTTTGTGGGATCTGTGGGCGTTCTGCACTCATGGATGCTCTGAAGCCTGTGGTGGGAGAGCTGCATGTATTCCATCCCTTTTGGAGGTTAGACCTAATATTGTTGTTTACCTGCAGCCACCAAACACTGGGATTTTTGCAAAGTAGTCCCCCCTAAGCACAGCGAGAAGCCTGCTTAGGAAATGCACCTAAAGATGAAGGGACCCAAGACAAACCTACACATCACCAAAAGGCAGCAGGTTCGGATTTCAATAGCATGTGGCTCCAAACCATCCAGATCAGTCTGTACACCTATGCCGAGACTGTCATCTTACAAAGGGCTGGTAGGGCAAAGGACTTGATCCTTCTGTGTCCAGGGATCCTGTACCATAATAGATTCTACTCTCTTGGACTCTCGTCCAAGGGATCCCATGCAATCCTGCTCTTCTGGAAAGGATTGATGGAGGTTTGAGTAGTTGTGGACATGTCTTCCCTGTGCAATACAGAGCTGCTCTGGAGAGTCCTGGAGGTACAGCCAAGACCTGCAGTACCTATAAGTCCAGATGAGGTGCTTATTAGAAGTAGCCATGGTCTGCACAGCTCAGCACACATGCAGGTTGAGGTACCAATGCTCTCCTGGAATCATAGAATCATAGAATCACCAAGGTTGGAAGAGACCTCCAGGATCATCCAGTCCAACCATCCACCTACCACCAATATTTCCCCACTAATCCATATGCCCTGGAAGGCTCTATGCAAGAGTGACCCAAGCATGAGCATTACTCTTTGTATAATGAGACATGATGCAGTATAGAGCAAACAGAAAAATTCTCTCTTTTGCCCTTTGCAGGCTGATAGAATACTTAAAGCTCAGCTATGGGGTGTAAGCTGAACTTTATGACTATCCTCTATAGATAGTACACCAGATCTGGTCAGTGGTGTGAGTCATTAGAGCACACCATTTGAATGCATCCATGAGTGTTTCTTTATGTTCCAAATGCAATTTAGTGCATTTCTGCAAATAGGGAAACTGAGGCAGGTTACATGGTTGCTCATATCCAGAGAGGGACTTTGGTCAATATTTGTAGCCCACTGGGTGATGCAATCATTGGGATCCAACCTTTCTGTAGCCTCCCTAAAGCCCCCAGAGATATCTGAAAATAACTTTGAAAGCTTCCTGCCTCACTGACAGTGTTGTGATTAAATGGAAACCCAGAGCCTGGCACTTGACTACTTGGCATTTAGACTTGGAGGACCACCAAGTATAGAAAAGGAAGCTTTAAGCAAGTTCAAGATCTCTTCCTACTGCTTTGACTTTAGAAACCGCTTTACAGTGAGCATAATTATAGGCAGCATGAATACAGCATGCACTGCTGAACTTGGGAATGTGCTCTTTGGAATGTTTTGCCATACCATCAAGAAGCATACCTTGCCCCTTTCTGTCTTGTGATGAGCGCATCCAAGGCCACCACTTGCTCCTCTTCACCTTCCCTAGTGGGTGGAAGGGGAATCTTTAAAAACAACCCACAGCCTTGGCAAAAGGATCCCCTCTCACTGTGCTCAGGGTGTAATTGAGGAGACTCCAGCAGCAGGCCCGGAGATGGTGATGCAGGATGTGTTGAAGTTGGCAAGGCTGTGTTGAGGGGAACATGAACACCAGGACCACTCTTGAGCAGAGCTAAAGGAAGCCTGAAGCTGAGCCAGTTAGCTTCTATAAACTCCTTTTAATTGGTTAATCTGAACTGAAATCTTCTATTGCTACAAGCAGGAGGAATATATCTGAGGCTATGAAAGCCAATATTTTGTTTCCAGCATTCCCACTATTTTCCCTGTGACACCTCTGTGATCCTCCCCCACTTTTACTACGGGAACAACTCTTGTTTCCCTCCAGCGCTTGGACACTGGCTCTGCAGCATGGATGAATCTTTCAGACAACATGTGCCATGGGGCTCCCTGTTCCCCACTTTCACCTGGTGCTATGCCAATATTTAATAGTTCTGATTGGCATACCATTTTGTTCTTTGTGAACATAAAAATAAACTGCCTTTAGACACTTTTTATTTCACCTTTCCTCCTCCTTTCCCTGGGGGAAGAATGCATCCAATGATCAGAGGTGTGACCCTTCACTTTTTTCCTCATCAGTTTTTGCAGAAGGGATTGATCTTGTGCAAGGAGCATCGTATGGGGGAAGACTTCATCTCCATGTACATCTCTTGGTCCTTGGCTCTGAGGGTTCTGTTGGTTGGTAGGTTTAGCACCAGAGACTGACTGAGCTGAGGGGACTTGAGTCAAAGAGTAGGCTTCCTAATCCCTCAAAGCTCATATCACAAATTCCTCACCATCTTTGGACAATTCCTTCCACCTCTGTAGTATCCATGATGCCTTATCTGCAAGAACTCCCAACCATAGTAACTAGGAGGAGACTGAGCCACTAAGAAAGGCTCTCAGTATAAGAGGTGGGGCTGTGCTGACTCCAAATTCCAGAATCGCCAGCCTGCATCCAGTTTTATTTCCAGTTTCTTTGGTTGAGGGTTTTATTTAGATTATTTTTTAATCCAGAGTCAATGTAGTGACAACTCTTGTGCAAATCCTAGCATGAGAGCTGTGGGTTTGTATTCCCTCAGGCCAGGGAGGGAATTTAAACCCTTTCTCACACTCTCTGGGTGCATGCCCTACCAGACAAATGTTGGAAAGGCTTTACACTTTCAACCCCTCAGAGATGAGTTTTCTGAAACAGGTTGCCTGGGCATCTAAAATAGCTGACGCAACAGTTAGCTTTCTCTTCTGTGTTAGCTTTGAAAAACAAAGCAGAGAGAAAGCAGCGTGCTCCTCCTTGGAGTCCTGTTGAGCAGTTGGGACATTTCCTTCATTTTAACCTGCTTCCTAAATAATTCTTCCAAGATCTCTAAAGAAATTGCTGGAAATTTGAAGTTTGCAGCCACATCACTGCAGTGCCATTCCTAGGGTAGGCTTGGGAGAATGATCCTCTATTCAAGAGCAGAGACACTAATGATCAACAAGGAGTGTCCAACACCTGGAAACTCTGTCCTTCACTGCTATACATCTCCAGGGGCAATCTGTGACAGTTCTGTTGTTTTCATGATGTTCATACATCACCCAGGCCAAAAAGGTACCAAGTCAGTGTTTCACACTAAGGGCCATGTTTTAAAAGGGATGGCAGCTAAATCCTGGCAAGAAGAATGTTGCTGGCATGGGAGGCTTAGCTCCACAGAGTAGTGTGAGTAGCTGTCCTAGAGACATCAGGGTCCCATATACTGAGGAACTTCCATACTTTCAATAGGAGCACCCAGAAAAGTGGGATGCTGAGTCCCTGCTGCTCATCTCTCTGTTCTCCAGGTTGCTGAGGTCTCCTTCCTTCCTCAGAAGGTGTACAGCCCAGCGCCACCTCAAGCAGGAGACCCCCCTTTCTTTTCTTTCTAAGACTGCACAGATCTCACTGCTTTCTTTTAAGAAGTCCCCAGTGGAAATAGCAGTTCCTCCCTCTCTAAGAAACATCCTAGCTCTTCCAGCTGTGGTCCAGGGCAGAGAATTTGCAGTTTCAGTTCCCAACATATCTGAGTGTGGGTTATGTGGCCCTCTCACCAGGAGCCTGCTGCTACCTCTATTCAACTGAGCAGAGAGCAAGGAAAGATGTAGGGTGTCAACAGCAGAGAAAACAGGGCTCAGTGCTATGGTACAGAAGTAGTGGACTGTGGATTTTTAAAACAGAAATGAACCATGACATTTGTCCTTCTGCTTCACCAGTCTTTCTTCCCTCACATCTGGAATATCTGTCTGACCTGGGGTTCATCTTTTAGTCACCAAGAGAAAGACTGAGGAAAAACAAGTCACTGTCTGGGCAGCAGAACCTATAAGAGCAGGTTTCGTATGTCAGACAGTCAAAATATTTATGTGGTTATTCATTTGCCTTTCTCATCACACATCTTGATGGAACCTTTGTTCAGCTCCAGCGCCGTCTGCCTACGGTTCTGAAGACATCACTAAACTGAGCATTGCAGGCCCCTGGGGAGATAGGCAGGGTTGTTTTCAGGTGTGTGGATAAGGAAGCAGAAGCACAGGCTGACCAAGTCACGTAAGAAAGCTGTGCAAAAGCAGGAAATCGAATCTTATATCACATCATCTTCAGAACTTTGAATTCTTATACTAATACTGCCCAACCATATCGTTCTGCATCCTGAAATGATGCTCCTGCTGAGCACAGGGGTGTTCTACATGCACCATTCAGACTCCCAGCCTCACAGAATGGGCTCTTTAGAAAACTATTTCCAGAAATGACAGTGATTGGTTGGACAGTCAGGTTGGAAAAGACCACTATGATCCCCAAGACCAACCCCAACCCATCCCACTGTGCCCACTGACCACATCACTCAGTGCCACACCTCCACAGTCCTTAAACACCTCCAGGGATGGTGACCCCACCACCTCCCTGGGCAGCCTGTGCCACTACATCACTGCTCTTTCAGAGAAGTCATTCCTAATATCCAATCTGAGCCTCCCCTGGTGCAACTTGAGGCCATGACCTTTCATATTATTGAGAAGAAGCCAACCCTTGTCTTGCTCCTTTCAGGCAGTTGTAGAGAATGATGGGGTCTCCCCTGAGCCTCCTCTTCTCCAGGCTGAACCATCCCAGTTCCCTCAGCTGCTCCCCATCAAGACTTCTGCTCCAGGCCCTTCACAGCTCCATTACCCTTCTCTGGACACGTTCCAGATCCTCACTGTCTTTCTTGTGGTGAGGTGCCCAGAACTGAACACAGTACCAGGATACCTTAGATCCCCCCCAAGTCAGGGAAACTTGAGAGCAGGAGCAGGCAGGAATTAAACAAGCCAGAGCTATGGTGTCCTTGTGCTGCACTGAAAACAAAGTGTTTAAGATGCTCTTAAGCCAGCATCCCCGTGAGATATGAGTCCCTAGCAACCTTCCCTTGCCAGGTGACTTTCCAGAAGCCCTCTTCAAGTCCTAACGAGATGCTTGTCTCCTGCTACCAGAACCACCCAGAGAGGAATGAGGCGACCTGACCAACATACTGCACTTTCCTGTTATCTTTGCTAAGTCTCTTGCATTTTTATATGGCACCTTAATAACCCCTCATTTCCATTACAAGTGCATGCTTTCCTTCTGCTTATCTGTATCTCTATACACTCCTCCATTCCTGCAGCCACACCGCCTCCAGCTACAACCTGGGGAGCTCTCTGGTGCTCCATAGGGTCATGTCTGCTCGGTAATGGGAGTTCAGTCCCATAACTGGGGAGGTGGCAGGACGTGATTCAGCGATGGCTCTCCTCCATCTGCGTCAATATTGAACTTGCTGCCTGAAGTTAGGGGCAGGAGAAGTAAACCCAGTGCCCTAATTTCATGCAGTCATTAAAGAGATTGGCTGCAACTTTCTCAAGAGACAAACTCCTAACCTCAGTGCCCGAGGCCAGATTTCAGCTTTGCTCTGCCTGCCTGCATTCCCCAGGTAGTTACCATCAGATACAATGCTATTTGCTTCCTGTTGTGTGCTGTTAAGTGGTGGCTGCACTCCACCCCAGGGGTGGCTGCATTTCAAAAGCAGGGGAGTGATTACGGCATATACAGGCTGTAAAAGGCAGTGGGCTTTTTTTTTTCTTTTTTTTTTTTTTTCTTTTTTTCTGGGAAGAGAAGAGCCAAGTATAATTTGGAGCTTCTTAAGTCAAATCCTATCAATACCTTCCCGGAGCTGAAGGCTTTGAGTAAGGGCCAGCAGCACTGCACAGTTGATATAATGGACTGGGATTTAGGCAGAGCTGGGTACCTGCAGAAAAAGCTGTGCTCCTGTGCTCCACTGTTTAGTTGTGCCAAAGCCCTGCAAAAGGCAGAAGTTTTGCAGCCCCTCTGCCAGCATTGCCTGATGCTCCCTGGGTTTTGAAGAGCTCTGCAGCTGCATGCAGGGAAACACCTCTTTTCTGAGCTCATGAATCCCTCCAAAGCCCAGCTAGAATGCAGGACCTGTGGACTCCTAACCCTCCTAACACAGGGCTACTCCTCTCACACACACTCAGGACAAAGCCTTCTGTACAAACACTGTGGTTGCAGCTGCTTTCTTTTCAGTCCTAGCCCAGGGGATTCTCCAAGGCATTTGCAAACATCCTCTTCTGTCAACCTCTTCTCCCATGTAACAGCGATAAGACAAGAGGGGATGGCCTCAAGTTGTGCCAGGGAGGTTCAGGTTGGATATTTGGAAAAACTTCTCAGAAAGAGCAGTGAGGCAGTGGCACAGGTTGCCCAGGGAGGTGGTGGGGTCACCATCCCTGGAGGTGTTCAAGGACTGTGTGGCACTGAGGGATGTAGTCAGCGGGCATGGTGGGATGGGTTGGAGTTGGACTTGGGGATCATAGTGGTCTTTTCCAACCTGATGATTCTATGATTTTCTGATCATATGAAAAATTTTAGGATTAGTTAGGCTGCAGCTGGAGGCAGCAGAGATGTTTCAGCTATTCTCTGGTCTCTGTATCCTCCAACTCTCTGCCAGAGGATAATGGAACTCATCCTAGCAGTTTAACTGACTGGATTCTGTGAGAAGCATTTGCCTTTCACAGGCCATGGGACTGGGCATCGATCTCCTTGTAGACACCATATCAACCTCCCCATGGCAGAGGTTTAGTTTCTGGATCCCATCTGAGCTTAGGCAAGAGCAAAGTGCTGAGTCCTCAGTCCTGTTAGAACTGGACTCACCTGGTCATGCTCTGAAGCCAAGCTTTTGCACAACCAAAGAGCTGCATGGTCACCAGCTTTGGGATCCTTCAGGGTGGAGAGATGCTGAATAGGGATTTTTAAAAATCACATTGTGGAACTGAGTGTTCCTTTGGTTCTGGCTCCCAGGGACTTAGTAACCTCATGATGCGCTGCAACGTTGTGTTCCAGGACATTGCTCATACCTTCTGCTTGTAAGTTCATGCACGTTATTTGATTTGCCTATTGCTGTGTTTGGTAGTCTTCCCAAAGCAAAGCAGCACTGCACAAGTTCTTGCTTAAGCCTTCAGTCCAGACGAGACTTCTCTGCAAGCGTGCAGGTTTGATTTCTCCCTGAGAACACACTGGTATTTTGGCTTGGCATATTAAACTCTCCTTGTGTTTGTAAAGCCTGGAAGCATCTAGAAATTAAAGATTAAGCCAAAATGCCCTGGGAAAGCTCAGATCAGCAAAAAGTGGTGCAGAGAACATTAGGGAGGATTTGTGGAGGTATATCATGAGATGAAGCAAAGCTCGATGAAAGTTGGTGAAGCTGCATCAACTGGAAACTGACCTCCTACCTTCATGGGTCCAGTTATGTTTCAGTACTGTCCTATTCTGATCATTCAACCATTCAAAAGGTTCTTGGTCAATTGGTCTATAGGCAGGACATGAGCTCATGTGGTAAAATATACAAGGTGAAAGGAGGCAGGTTAGCAGAACCATTGACTTCTTAGAACTGCCTCAAGGGATTGAGAACAATCTTTTTTAATGATAAAATGTTATTTTCCTGAAGCCAAAACGCATTGCAGAGGTGTTTTCTGAGGTGTAGTGCTGAACTCCATGGTCATTTCCAGTGAGTGAAGAAACAGAATGAAATGAAAACTGAAAATAAAGCCGATCCTTTGGTACATTCCTATTTTCAAAGCAGTTTGAAAGGTTTTCTTTTCAGTATATTGTGGAAAAAGCACTGGAAACCGGGAAAGCTAGGCCAACACTGAGCTGCCCTTCTCCTCCCATCTCTATCTATGATGAAAGGCTGTCAAGGAAGGTTTCCTCAGAGGTCGTGGAAACTTTTGGCTCATCCCATCCAGCATGTGAAGCAATGGACAGAAAAGGAGAGATCATTCCAGTCCCCTTGGCCAGGAATTTAGTTAGGCAAAGTGAGCAAAGCGTTAGGAACCTGGATGATGCCATATGCTGAGCACCGTCTCCAAGTTGGCTTTAGAGTGGAGGGTGGGGTTAATGCTTAGTTAGATAAGGAAGCATCTGTCCATCCTGATATTCACCCACCTTCCAGCCATCAGTAGCTGTCCCAGTGAAGGAGCATTGAGTGTTGGTCTCACCATGAAATACAAAGGCTGATGTTAACTGTAGATTTGCATTTTTATGGCCCAAATTCTACTCATCAGAAGTCAACACTGAGGCTCTGTGCGTGGCTAAGTGATGCGCTGCCTGCAAATTAGTATGTAATATAATTTATATGCCCTGAGATATTTCATTTTTGATTGCTTTTTGTTTTGCCATAGCTCCATCCTAAGAACTTACACAGAATCACAGAATGGCCAGGGTTGGAAGGGAACTCAAGGATCATGAATCTCCAATCCCTGACTACATGCAGGGCCACCAACCTCCCCATTTCATAGCAGCCCAGGCTGCCCAGGGCCCCATCCAACGTGGCCTTGCACACCTCCAGGGATGGACGGGGCATCACAGCCTCTCTGGGCAGCTGTTCCAGCACATCACCACTCTCATAGCACAGAACTTCCCCCTGACATCCAACCTCCAGCTGTCCTCCCTCAACTTCAAGCCATTTCCCCTTGTCCTGCTGTCATCTCCCCTTTCCAAGAGCTGACTCCCCTCCTGTTTGTAGGCTCCCTTTAGGTACTGCAGGCTGCCATGAGGTCACCCCGCAGCTTCTCTTCTCCAAGCTGAACAAGCCCAGCTCCCTCAGCCTGTCTTCGTAGGGGAGGTGCTCCAGTCCCCTGATTATCTTTGTGGCTCTCCTCTGGACTCTCTCCAACAGCTGTCTGTTTTAACTTAGTTAAATTTTGTTTTCTGACCTCAGTGAGCTTGCATCCAGCCTGGTTACTCAGAGAAACTGTGAATGCCCCATCCCTGGAGGTTCTCAAGGCCAGGTTGGATGGGGCTCTGGGCAGCCTGACCTGGTGAGGGGCAACTCTGCTTATGGCAAAGGAGTTGGAACTGGATGATCTTTATGATTTTTTCCAACCCAAGCCAATCTATGATTCTACAGTTGCCTAGTGTAAGGCAATGCCTTTGCACCACAGATAAGAGGAGAGTTTTGTGTCTTTCTGCCATGCCCTCAAGAGAAGATGTTCAGCCTTGATCATGGCCACACGTGGTCCTTTTGCAGGCCAATGTTCACCGATTTCTTTCTTTCACAGCTACCAGGGAATCCGCCTTCGTCCATGCCATTGCTTCTGCCGGAGTGGCTTTTGCAGTGACCAGGTCCTGTGCCGAAGGCTCGGCCACCATCTGCGGCTGTGACACTCGTCATAAGGGCTCTCCAGGGGAAGGCTGGAAATGGGGAGGCTGCAGTGAGGACGTGGAGTTTGGGAGCATGGTGTCTCGGGAATTCGCTGATGCCCGAGAGAACAGACCGGATGCTCGGTCAGCCATGAACAGGCACAACAATGAAGCTGGAAGGACCGTAAGGACATTTGTTTTTACCTTTCTTGATCTGCTGTACTGATTTCTTATCTCCAGAGGGAACTAAGAGGAGTAATCAAACATAAATCTGGGCTGCTTTATGTCATGAAGTGGTGATACATGTCCCAAAATTGTTCTTTGCTGGGAGGTGACCAATGTATCCTTGTGCCTGGTCTTAAAGTAAATTCACCCATTCAGATGTAAATGTCTAACTTGGAGTTAATTGTCCATATCACTCCGTAGTAAGTGGATCATGGTGGAATATGAAGTTTTGGATCTTGAAATAGCTCAGTTAGGTGATGCCCTATTTGTACTTGGGTATAGGAAGGAGAGCTGTATGGCCAGAGATGTCTGTACTGTAGACATCTGAAGTTAAGAGAGATGGACCAAAGTTTATGGGCAGGATTCAGCTGGTTAAGCAAAGGCAATTTAGTTTAACCCAAGGAAGATATTCTGAAGCATCCAGTCTGTCCTTGGACTTGTAATGGGAAAGACTGTGGGCCTTCTGGAGGTCCTCTTCCATCTGTGATCTGATGCCTTGGACACTCAAGGAGCTCAGAAATGATATTATGTCCTTGTGTTTTGGCAGCTGAATCCTAATCTAAGTGCAGCAGTCACACAGAACACGTGCATCCAGGCCTAGCTATAAAAGAACTCAGCTGCCTAAAGTGAGATTTAGGTAGCCCAATGTACAACTGCAGGCCCCTTATTTCATACTACAGACCTATAAAATCTGTCTATATCTCAGCTTGTGCCTCAGAAGTCTCCAGCATTTGTACCACTCCGGGCATGTTGTGTAGAAGGGCCCATCCTGGTGGAGAAAGCTGAGTCGATGGTGTCTGTGGAGTGTGATCCTGCAGGAGCTCTTGAAGGGAACCCAATGGCTTGGAGCCTTTTCCCCTGCTATCCCTGTCCTGCCCTGTAGACTTGAGGGTGGAGAAAAGCAGGAGAGCATTTCCCACCACCCCTCTTCTCAACAGTGTTCTATTTCCCAGGGAATATTTAAAGGAAAATGAGAGAGAATGTGACTCTGGTGCCTTCAGATTTAACATGGACCATGCCCCAAAGCCAGCTAGTGCGTTTTCATTTCTGCCACTGAAAAAAATATACGAGGGAACTGAAAGTATAAGGTTTTGCTCTCATCACCGTGGCTGACTCATAAACAGTGAATCTTTTTTGTAAGGTGGAAAAGTCCCTATCACAGGACATTCTCTTTTCATCTCAAGAACAGTCCATGAACGCCCAAAGAACATAATTTATGGGAAACAATTTGTGAAACTAAATCGCAAAGCTTTTGCTGATGTGGATCGTTCCACTGCTCTTATGAGATAGCTGCTTTTCTTTCTCATGTAGTAAACTCAAATTAGTTCATCCCTCAGTGGAAGAAAGATACATCACTGCAATCAAAAGAGGTTAATGTGGTCTTTTTCCTTCCGGATAAGCCCTCACACATGCCTGGGAGGATGTATGACTGTGCAGAGCCATAGCAAAGCCAGCACAGTCGTGCAATGCTAGGAAGCCTCTGTTTTGTGTGAGATCTTCAGGTGGATGCTGTCTAACCTCTATGGAGTTATTCCACCTCACACCTTAAGACAGCTGGTCTGAAACATGGAGTACAGTTTATCAAGATAAAGAAATACCACCTGAAACAGAACTTGTCTGCAAGACAAATACAAGGAGTAATGCGGTTTCCTCAAGCCCTGACCCAAATTATCCCAGGTAACCCAAGGCACTGTGCATTCCTGGGATAGGTGATGAGATACAGAGGGCTGTGGGGAAGCTGGATAGGCTGAAAAGGAGGGATTTAAAGTGAGAATCTCAGAAAAAGATGTGCTGTGAGCAAAATCCCTATGATCTCAGGTCTGGAGAGGTCTTACGACTGTCAGTTTTGGCACTGATTTGCCTCTGGATCTTCTACAGATTTCAACCATTCTGAACATCTGAAATCCTCTGCTTTATGGAATGGTGTTTGTCATTCTCACCATGCCAGCACCCATGGGTAGCTGTTTCAACCCTCCATGCTCAAGTGGTTTGAGCTAAGCTTGAGCCCATAGGCAGTGTTTCATATTAGTTCCCATATGAGTTCAAACCCTACCACCAGGCCAGCAGCTTTGATTAAGTTCAGCATGATTACACAGACCAAACGTTTTGTGGTTCTCTCTCATTGCTAATTACAACCTCTTTTGTGGCATGTGATACTCTGTAAATAACACAGGAAAGCACCTGGTGAACATCAAGGTGCTGAATCATGGCAAATCTCTTGGACTCAGGCTGCCACTCGTCTGTTCACGTACCCAGAAATTTGCTGATCAGTCTGAAAGTGCAGATTATCAAGTGAGTTGCATAAAGCTGAGAATACCTGAGGGCAGCATCAATAGAAACCTCTGGACTAATTTTATGAGTGGTGAGGGCAACCAATGATCAATAATCTCCCTCCCATATATTCTAGGACAGTGCTTTATGTTGAAATGTGAGCTTTTCAAATTCAGAAGTTGAGCTCCTGTTTTTTTTTTTCTTCTTAAGAAAATCGTATTTGTTTGAAAATAAATGATGCATTAGTTTTCAGGTTTCTGAACACGGCCACCAGTAAAGCTGGAAATTTGTTTGATGAAGCAAACATGAAAACATACGTAATAAATGGAGTTATGGTCTGGATGTTTAGGACATTTCTCATTCCTTTGATTTTCAAATGGAATAGCAGTATATTTCACTCCTGAATGCATTGTTTTAGTAGGTTTCTCCATTCTTTGCTTTTGTGCATGTCCAAATCATGTCCTTGGGTGACAATACTGAAATATTCATATATGAACACAGGTAGGAAAATGTTAATGTATACGAAATCACTTCAACCCATACTGAAAGCAATCGATGGGTGTTTAAAATTGAGGTGAGAATCTGAGATAGCTACTGAAAATAACAAGTTGTGAATGTTTTGTTTGCCTCAGTACCTTAGCAGCGCTCTGACTGAGGGAAAAAGATGATTCTTGTTCACAAGGTGCAAATGTATATATGGAAACACAGCTTTAGATATTGGATTCTATGATTCTAAATGCTGGCTGAATTGGAAAATGCAGTATGTGTTTCGATGGCAGGCTAATGTCTTCCCTCTTCTTTGCTTTTTCTCGTCTTCTCTTTTCCAGTCCATTATAGAACTCATGCATCTGAAGTGCAAATGTCACGGCCTCTCGGGCAGCTGTGAAGTGAAGACCTGCTGGTGGTCTCAGCCTGACTTCAGGGTCATCGGGGATTACCTGAAGGACAAATACGACAGCGCTTCGGAAATGGTGGTGGAAAAACACCGGGAATCCCGTGGTTGGGTCGAGACCCTGCGGCCCAAATACAACTTCTTCAAGGCTCCGACTGAGAAGGACCTGGTTTACTATGAGAACTCACCCAACTTTTGTGAGCCCAACCCTGAGACGGGTTCCTTCGGGACTCGTGACAGGATCTGTAACGTCACTTCCCATGGGATTGACGGCTGTGACCTTTTGTGCTGCGGCCGCGGGCACAACACGAGGACTGAGAAACGGAAAGAGAAGTGCCACTGTATCTTCCACTGGTGCTGCTACGTCCGCTGCCAGGAATGCATACGAGTCTACGATGTCCACACGTGCAAGTAAAGCAGGCAAGCCCCTTTGCAGGGCTCCAAGAGGAGAAACAGATTCGAGCCTACTTCCTTTGAGGTTGGGAGACAAGAGAGAAGTCTACTTTTTTGATAATAAAAGATTTAAAAAAAAAAAAAAATTAAAGGCTAAAAACTGGTTGGATAGAATAGGTCTAATGACTTCTGGGCTATCCTGAGGTTCATCTGGCGGTCACACAAGTTACGCCACAATGATGCATCACGCAGGAGACAGTGGCTTTTTAGCTGGCCAGCAACGCAGAGCTGGAAAGAAGAGCATCAGCAAAAGCATGGATTGGCTCTGCTCTCGCCCACCTGAAGTGATTTGTGTGATTAAGTGTCCTTTGAAAGACTTGCATCTTCCTAGATATCTCCTTTTCCCTCAGCCAGAGAAAGGCTGTGTTGGACACCAGCACTAAGCTTTCTGAGATCTATCTACATACTCAAACGGCCAGACTCTGTGCATAAGAGCAACAACAACAACAGCAAAAGAAATAAAAGCAGATAAGTTAATGATGTAAAAAAAAAAAAAAGGAATGAAATTCTCCTTTACTTTTGCCCTGGAACCAGAGAAGTCTAGAAATATATGATAGAGCTGTAGAGTGGGCAGGCTCTTCGCATGAACTTTTTAGCATAGTAGCTTCTGCCAAATTTGTCATAGGATGCAGTGGCACCTACACAGAGGGAGGGAGGGAGAAGGCGAAGGAAAGGGAGAGAGAACTGCCAGTGGTTTCCAGCAAATGCCTTGCTGGTGCACAAGGTGACGTGCTTGGTACAGAAAAGTTCAGAACCTGGTATGTGAAGGGAAGAGGACTCCGTGTGTGCATTGAGAAGGAGATGGTCCCACAGGAGATGGTGGGGCGTGTTGTTCCACCTGTGTCCCAGTACGAGGCTCAGCCAATGAGTTTTCATTGTGGACATGGTGCAGGGCTATTCTCCTTGGGATGAACTCTTGCTGCTGGGAAGAGGACATCTGGCTCCTCAGCATCCTGGCTTGCTCCAGAAGAGGAGGAAAGGGAAAATGTTTATTTCTCCCACACCATCACCAAGAGTGGAAAGTGCACTTAGTCCATCCACTCTCAGCACCTCATGCAGGCTTCCCCTGGGCACTTAGCAAAACCCTTAGACCACAAATGTGTCAGGAATTTGACTCTGAATGACAATTTGTCACCTGTGCATTTACATGACAGTGACCCAAACTTCATCCCCAAAGCTGGAGCAGTTTCAGCCTCTCCCCAAATTTGGTTCCTCACCTACTTTCTACAGCCATTCCCATCTCTAAAAGTGGCACAGATTAAGATATATGGAATCCAGACTCCGAATCAGCTCAGAGTTTGGACACAGAGCCAAATCTCTACTGTGCAGTGTTGCCCCATCTCTGCTGAACACTTCCAACTCCCCTTCTATACATGTTACTCTACTTTTAATTTCATATTGCCAGGTACAGAAAGAGCTCTCACTTCTGATGCAAGCATCAAGGCTTCCTTAAACCATGTGGGTATCGGGCCAAACTCTCAGCCCATTGCCTTGGTATTTACAACACCAGAGTTATTCCTGTTCATTACTGGCATAAATGAGTACTGAATCAAACATGGAGTTGTAGTCTGTTTAACTTCTAATGTGCTTGCCAATGTCCTCTTTGTATTACTCATACCTTGAGTTCCTATCTTTGGAAAAAGACCAAGGATTGACATTTTTTCTTTCCTATCAATCCAGGGAGTGAAATGAGTTGTGATTCATCTCCCAGTGAATCACAGGAGTCTTTTCATGGACAGCAAAGCAATGTAATTATGACTGTTGGCTAGTTCAGCCCTGGAAGTTTATGTAGAGAAACCAGAGTGCTCTTCTTTCCCAGAATGTCAGCTTATTCCCAGAACTGAGAGAATATGCAGAAGAGATAGGGAATAAACAGAGCTTAATCAGAAAACAGGAAGAAATGAGGCCTCCAAGGGTTGTCTCTGAGTCAAGGCATCTCCTGAGACTACTCCTAGGCTGGTGCAGTTTGTGCATCACTGTATGTCTCGGGGCTGTGCCCAAGGACACAAGCAAGTTCTGTGTATTGGTGGAAGCACTTCTATTGGTGCACTGCAAAATAGCTGCAATGAAATGAGAGGAGATATACAGGAGAGAGGGAAGGAAAGATCAAAAGAGAGAAGGAAAGAAATGGAAAGAGAAACAACTGATCTGTACATGTGAACACTGCATGCAGTGGATGGCCACACATCATCTGGTAGAAAGCAACAGATGACTAAAAATTGAGAAAAAGATGAACCAATGGATGGATAGATGCCTGATTTTTATAAAACAGTCAAGTGGAAAAGAAAAATCTGATCTTTATAGCAAATGGAAAAGAAGGCCATTGCAGGGGGGCATTGCCACAGTAACAAATATTCAGACACAAACTGTCAGGAAAGAAAACTCTGGGAAGGCACTGATGAATTGTAAAGATGGGATAAGGGAAGACAAGTCTGATTTATTTAATATAATGCAGTGCTAGCAGTCTCAGCAAGAGATGTTAGACATCTCCTGCCAGAGACTTCTATCCAAACAGTAAGAATGCAAATTGCTGCAGGTGATGTTCTGTGTCAAACCATTGGCTTCAGCAGGATCACACCCACAACCAAATTTACCTTAATATCTTTAAGCAAGGTGCTTTCACATTCCTTCTTGCACACCATGCCAGTGAAGGAATGGGTCAAAGGATATGGCTTCTTTGCATGGGAGTTGGATTCTGACCCCATGCCATCCTCAGCATGCTAACATTTACAGTTCCTGCATTTGCACCAGAATCAAGCTCAACATCACTAGTGGGTGGAGCTCTTTGGGAAGCATGGGGAAAAAAATAGACGTCTGCTGAGCAAATGCCTCTTAATGGTGAAGAAACAGCTTTTTGACTGCAGTAGTGGGATCTATTTCTATGTCTGTGTCAAAGTCAAGCATCTACTCTAAACTATTTGTCTAATTTTATACTAGGATCAATGGAAAGACACAAACAAGTGCAGAAGGTGATTCATCATGGGCTAGGATGGTATCTAAGCTGGGTTTGGTAAATTGCCCTCTGGATGTACCTCTGTCTTTCCACTGACCTGAGCTGATGAGCTCATACAAGATGATGAACTTTCAGACTGAGTACAGTCTGATGATGTGAAGTCCACCATGAGTCAAAGAGGTGAAGCTACAATCTGATCATCAGCTGAGATGGGCTGGAAACTACTTCTTCTTTTAAAGCTGGGGTCAGGCTCAGTGCTTGGGGACTTCCAGCCCATTCAAAGTATTTTTAACAAAGCCTATGCATATTTAATAGGTTTTATTATGTAATTAGTCATCTACTAATAGTAGTAAGGGGTTGTATAGTGTAAGGGATTGAGCAGCTGCTATTGAAGTCAATGACATATGCCTCTCTGTATTCTGCTCATGACCTCATGTCCATCTGAGGGTTCTAGTCCAAGTCCTTTCCCCATGTGGAGGGGAAAGGGAGCTCCTGCTAAGGGTCTAGGAGTAAGGGATTGATGAGTATACATGCTAAGCCTGCATCTGGCCCCATGGCTTTGGAGAAATCACTCTGGACCTCAATAGTTTATGCACATCAATTCAGGAAATGTGTTTGAAAAACTAAGATCCCACTCTGTTATCTTCTCTTGGTGTCTCATATCAGGGTTCCCACTGCAATGAGCACTGAGGTGCCATCCCTCCCTATCTGTCATCTCAGATACATGGGGCCTCATTTAGAGAACTTTCTAGATGCAACCCAAAGCCTTCTTCTGCCTCAGTTTCTCCAAGTCTTTCAGAATGGTAGGGTCTTCCTCGCAGAGGAGATTTTGGGTTTTGTTCAATGATACAAACGTCTAGCCACATTTTAGGGCCTGAAATGTTCTATTGGAATGCAGCTGTTGCTCCAATGGCATGGGACTCCCACAGGTCCTGTGTCACACGTGCTAAATCTAGAAAGTTGTGTCAGAGACCATGGGGTACCCAAAAGGACTCATGTCTCACAATGTCTGTGCATAGATGCTTGAATTGCTCACTTATCTGGTGATGGTTTTCTGGAAACTTCCTTCCCCCTCAGCTTGTGCTTGTGTGCACTCAAAAGGAAAAGATCATTCATCCCCAACTCAACCTCCATGGTCCCTGGTGCCCTTCCCTTCAGCCTTCACTTGTGGTGAGGTTTATAGTAAGAATATCATCCAGAAAAGTAACACACAAGTAAAAAATAAAAATAAAGGTATATAATTTAATTCCTCTTACATGCTGCTATCCAGCCTTTCCTTTTGCTGAGCAAATGGGCTTGATGGCCGCCATCGGTTCTGCATCCAACCTTGTTCAAGTCAGCAGAGTTACATGCAAGGGGAGAATTTGGTCTCATCTCTTTTCTTTCTATGAAAGAAACTGAACATGTAGGAGCTTTTTATTGTCTCAGTTTAGTTCTAGAATTTGGAGATGTCTCTGTCACAGAGAGCAAAAAAACACGTGAGGAGGAGAAAGCACGTTTTCTATTACTGTCTCCTATCTCTTTTAGCTGAGTGCCACGCTCAGCACTTTTCCAAAATATTTCAGAAGTCTCCCAAATTATTTTCACTCCTTACAAGGAGCTTCATGTGCATGATGAAGGCGGTCAGAGTTTAATCTTGAGAGGGGACTGCAGGGACTGCCACACCACAAAATGCCATTTGAGGCAGAAATCTCTGAGTTAGCACCAGGCACATCAACCCTGTTGACCTCACAGTACAATTTCATTTGATATTCAGTCTAAAATACGTTTGGATTTTCTGTGCATTTAGCTCTATTGCCACAGGAATGTCCATGGATTGTAACGCATTTGTCACGTGTGTTCGTGTTTGCCATTTCCCCACCTTAAATTCAAAAACTGGAGAAACGCTTTCTTGTCTTATGGGCTCTGGGTCACATTTTAGCTTCAAGGAAAGGCTTCAGTGCAGAAAATTTGTGGGTATTCAGGGTTACAGCTTGAGTACTATGCAGGAGCTGGGAGTCATGAATCCAGTCCTGGGTTCTGTGCTATGGAAATTAGTGCAGGCTTCCCTCTTTGCCTTAATGATAGGCTTCAGGAAGATAATATAGGGCCACAAAAAGGCCACAATCAAACTGCCCTGCAGCCATCAACCACAGGCTAAAACTAATAAACAGCATCGGCTGCCCATAGGAAAATGACTCCTGGCTCCTCCTCAGAACTGCTGGTTGTTTGGGAGAACAGCTGTACAGAGAGTGCAGATGATGAGAGAGGATGTGAGCTGGGTGGGAGGAGGCCCTGTCTCTTCTCCATAGCTGTACTTCTGTTCTCCATCTCCCCCCAAGCTAGATCTTGTCTGTTACAACAGAGACTTAGCACAGGAGAGAATCTCTTCTAGATTTCCCTTATCCCATAGGGCAGCAGTGGTGGGATCTGGCTCCCTTTTTGCACAATGGTCTTTCTGCATGGCTTAACTCCCCATTACGTTTCCAGCTCTATCTTACGTGCTCTGACAAAAGCTAATGAACTGCACTTCATAGCTGCCCAGCACTGGGACAGGATCCTGCAGTCTCAGTTCTCTGTTAGCTGCTGCTGGGTGCAGGCGTTTCCATTTGGAGGGAGGCAGAGGCTCTGCTGGCCTCTGTTTTGAGAAATGGGGGAATTTTTCTCAAGCACTAATGGGAGGCCAGAATCTGACTCCCAGGCAATGGTACCTGAGAATGGGATTCAGGAAATGTAGGTATCTACATGTGAGCTGGGTCCTTGAAGTCCCATACAAGCAATGATGATGAGATCCATTTGCCTAAATGTAGCATGTAGGGCTGAATTGAATTATTGAAAATAGGCACCTAGAGTCATTTTGGATGCCCCAGGGTATCCCAATGGCTTCTGGCAGCTGCTCTTGAAGAGGTGCAGCCTCCCCTCAAGTCCCATGGCATATTTGCCAGCCCCATGCAGATGTCTGAGAAACCCTAGGGCATCTCAGATGGCACTAGATGTCTATGCACGAGCAACCCAGTTGATCTCCTAGTCAGTACACAGTGAAGGCTAGAGAACAATTCAGCTGGCCAAATGTCAGTGGCCACCATAGGGCAGGTTGAACGCTCTGCGCCCCACTGATTGTGCTGACGATCCCCATAAAATATGGGTCTTTAGACATCTAACTGACATGGAGACACATGCTTGTGAGCATCTACAAGTGGGTGTCTCAATCTCTGAGACTTTGGAGACACTAAGATAGAAATCTGTGTCTGAGCTCAGCTCTGCTCCCACTTTGATATAAAATAGGAGGCATCGTTTCCATAATGCCCGACTTACAAGCATTCCACAGGGAGCAGAAATGGGACCTATTCTGTAAAAATAGTTGAAACCAATTTACTGAATGGTATGTAATGTGTTTGACCCTAAGAGAGCATCTCTGCTGCTCCTCTGGGTGAACGTATAATGAAAATAAACAAGTCCCACCAAGTCATCTACAGGCAAAATCTTGCTCTTATGTGAATACTATCTGGATAGAGAAAGCTCCTGAGGCACAACAGTCTTGAGCATGTTCTCCATCTGAATTTGTCTCCTTGTCTCTCTCTGTACACCTTGCTCTTATACATGTTCTGTGGACCAAGGGAGGTCTTGGACAGCCCTGCATGGAAGTGGAGAGTGGGGAAGATGTGAGGAGATGCTTTCCTCATTTTCCTCTCTTTTTTCAAGTTCCTTTTCCTTATTTATTAGTATTTATTTATTTCTCACCACTTGTTCCACTCTACCAAAAAGCCTGAAGGCACATCTGCCACAGACATAGGCCAGCAAGCAGCCAAGTGTCACCCATGCTTTTGAGGGAAGTCACCATTTCATCAGAGCTTCTTCCCAACATGCACTTGCCACCACTTGCTAAGCACGGGAAGGCCAAGTTCCCACAGCAGGCTCCTAAAACCTCCCAGATCCTCCTATATGTGATGAAATCCTCCCCAGTGGAACCTCCATTCCACTGATGCTCATTCCTCCAGGCCTGGTTGCCCCGCTGCCCACCTGTCCCCCACTGACTGCAGCTCAGCCTTACACCTCTTCATCTTAGTGAAGATGTCTCTATTGTGACATCACTTTCAGTCACTCCTCAGCCAAAATCTGCCCAAACAGGAGACCTCTCATTGTTTTGGACTATCTGACGAGCCCACCAGCATTGTCAAAGGCATAAAACACAGCTCTGTAGCACCACAGGGGATTTCCCCATAATATGAAACATGCTTGTCCAGAAGTCAAGGACAAGTATCTTCTTGTAGGTGGGTTTTTTGCTGTTACTTTCCCTTCCCACAGACTGTCTGCCTGATCACATCACCCTGTTCAGAGCTACGTCACTGTCTGTAACCCTTCCCTAGCCTGCCCCCACCCCACTGAGCACCCCTTTGTACAGAATGCATGTATGATACAACCTGAAATTCCAAAGCTATTGTACAAAGTAGGATCGTCACTTTTTTTCCTCAGTATTTTGTTAAGTCTGATGATTTTTTTTTTTAATGATTATTTATTTTATGAATAAATGTATATATTAGTAAGAGTATATATTTGCGGAAATAACTCATCGGGACAGTGTTGTTGCTCTGCTGTTGTGCTTGTGACCTCATTGGCTTTTCCAGTTTTTTTCCAATACCCTCTTTTCTACTGACAGCACACTAGAGATGTCTTGTAACTGTTCTTTTGTTACCAGTTAAGTTTGATAGATGTGTTAACTTTATAATGAAAATTTAAAAAAAAAAAAAAAAAAAAAAGCATTAATTTTAACTTGCGTTTGGGTATTCCTCCAACCATTCCACAGCCCCCAGTTTTGATGGAATGCTATGCCATATCATGGGCTGAAATATAGCTGGAAAGAGGCCAGGAAGAAATATACATATATTCCCTTGTAGGACAGAAGCTGTGTGTTGTGAAAGAAGAGATGCCACTTGAGCTGGTGCCAAACCCATGCCCACTTTCTGCAGTGATAATCCAGTTCAGAATGGAATGTGTACATTTAAACAGCCACGAACCCATTTCTCAGCTGAGCATCTCTAGGGCAGGGAACCATAGAGTGGTTTGGGTTGGAAGGGACTTGAAGAACACCCAGTTCCACCCCCTGCCATGGGTAGGGTTGCCCCCCACCAGACTAGGCTGCTCAGGGCTCCATCCATCCTGGCCTTGAGCACTTCCAAGGATGGGGCATTCACAACATGCATCAAGGCTTCACCACCCTCTCTGTGAAAAACTTCCCCCTGGCTTCCAATCTAAATCTCCCCTTTTTAGTTTAAAACCATTCCCAATTGTCCTATAGGACATAATTAGGGTAAGGCAGCTTGATGGGGAAAGCTCTGGTGTTCCTTTCACTGGATCTCCGTGCCTGTTTGCTACCATACTCACAAAAACAGAAGCTGATCACATCCTACAGGTCTTCTTGCATCCTTAGCCACTCACTTAGGAAGGATTTAAACCACCCAGCTTTAGCCCTCACAGGCCAGATATCTCCTCTATGTCCATCCTTGTTGACCTCCTTATAGAATATTGAGAGAGCTGAATACACCCAGAGTATACATCTCACTTCTTTAAAACAAATGGCTGTGATGGCATAGATCATCTTCTGGACGTTTCTGGGTTGTTGTTGTTGTTGTTTTTCCTATAGTGTTTCTAAATGAGCCAGACACAATATCCCCCCCAAACACATACCCACACCTTGTTTCAAATAACACAGCTCAAACACCACAGAGAGCTCTCGGCATACCAGGCTCAGCATATTTTCCAGAAATAAATGATAAACATTCTTATTAAAGAGCCCTTGAGATAAGTTTGTCAAGCTGAGTTGCCTGCTTCCCCAGGTTCAAGCAAGAGTACTGTTGTTTGGTTTTTTGGTTTTTTTGTTTTTTGGCTTATGTAGAAAAAACTAAGAAATTTGTGCACATCTCAGTGACTCTTACCTTCTCCATGAGGGCATATTTGCTATTAACCCCTGTAGATCCTTTGTGAACTAAAGAAGAGAATCTGGTATTCATAATCCATTGCTGCCCCATGACCTGAAGTTTTCACCATGGGGGGAACTGCCAAAGTCTTCACTTTTGCAGAACTGTCCCTTTCCTCTGTAAGGTAGGTAGCATGGTCTAACTATGGTCACATTTAGCCATACCAGAGGGCTTTGCTCGTGACAACATGGCTCATAGAAGTAATCTAAAGCCATTCCAGTACCAAGTGGCAGCTCTTAGATCCACACAGATAAGGGTTTAGTCCTATCTCCAAGCGAAATTTAAGGACTGATGTACACAGACATGTTGACACATGGAGAGAATTAAGTATCTATCCTCCTTGTGAGTTGAGATCTTAGCATTTCTTTGACAAACAGTGCTCTGAACTTGGGCAAAGATCTCATTTCCAGCAAAGAGTTGGTACTGGACTGACAAGACTACTCCTCCTAACCAAACTAGTGGCCAGGCTCACATGCCATAACGCTGGTAGCACATCACCTCTTCTGACTTCTTTCATAAAATCCATAGATTTTATGAAATTTATGAGATTCATAAATTCATAAGGATCATTAAGGTTAGAAAAGACCTCTAAGGTCAACAAATTCAGCAATCAATCCATCCCCACCATGCCCACTAAACCATGTCCCTCAGTGCCACATCTCCATGGTACTTGAACGCCTCCAGGGACGGTGACTCCAGTAATCCCTGGGCAGCCTGTGCCAATGCATTACCACTCTTTCTGAAAATAAACTTTTCCTAACATCCAACTTCCATGCACAAGCACCCCGTTCGCATACAAACAGTAACTCAGGCAGGTCTGAGATATGCTAGATCCACAGCACGTGTGCAAATTGGTCTCTATGTGATGATCCCAAGGCTTCTGAGAGCTCACAGTGTCCTTGTGCCTGAACATGAGCCTGGTGGAATCAAGACACCAAGAGTCAAACAAATCTGTATATGAGCAAGGTATCCAAAGCCTCCACAAACTTGCAGACTTGCCACACAGGCTTCACTGATTACAAGGAGTGGGATTCAGCTTGCAGACTCAAACACAGAAATGTAGGTGCCCACAGAACCACAAAAAAGCCTATCAGTGTCCTGCAGGCATTTCAATCTGGAGCAACCTGCCTGTCCTCCAGGAGCAGTTCCAGAACCATCATGGGTCTATGTCATGCCTGGCAGCTCTAAGAAGATGTCTCAGATGACCCAGGATGTGCCATAACCAACAGACCGTTGAGATTAGGCAGGTGAATTGAACCAAAATTTCCTGTGAACTTCCTGTTTCATATTCCCATATTTTGTCAGTAAAATCGAGAGAAGGCTTTATTTCAGCTTCCCTAGGTGCAACATTGCCTGGGCTTGGTACTTGTTACACCAAGGACCTTGTAGGAGACCCATGCCCTTTGAATCATTAGCTGGATACTCAAAGGAATTATCCCAGGTGGTATCAGATACCTGTGTTTAGGCAAACACATTGAAAATTCAGTGGCTGTAAGCAGGAGTTTAGACTCTCCAAGCACATGCAGTACTCTCCTACACACTTTGAGATGTTTTAATCTGCAAGTTGAATCCTGCTTGAGCAATCAGTCTAATACAGCATCTTTGAAGCTGCAAAACCCAGCAGCAAGCAATTCTTTGACCAGCAGCTAACCAGGCCATGAAGAAAGAAGCTGTGACCCAATGTAATTTGAAAGCTTTGCCGTTTCATTGCTACCCAGCCTGGCTTTGGAATTTGCTTACTGATCTCTTTTATTTGCAGGTGTGGATTATTTTCCCTCATCGTACAGTCATTTAGAGGCACATAGCCAGATTTACATTCCACAGGGCTACAATCCGGTCTGGGATTTGCCTGCGAGTGTCAACAGGTGAAGAGTTAAGTAATGAACTTGGTGGTAGTGTTAAGAGGAGGTCAGCTCCACTTCTCTTCAGGCTGGTTCCATGCAAGGTCTGCAGCATTAGGCAGATTCAAACAACCATCTAAAATAGATCTGTGCTCTGAGCCTGGCCCTTCGAAGCCTTATTCCAGCTTCTGCATTTCCTGACACCCTAAAGTGTGTTTTCTTTTGTCAAAGAGGAGGTACAACAAGGCTATGTTGAGAACCTCTCAGCTAGCACTCAAGAAATGAGAAATAAACTAGTTCTGTGATATTCCTTCCTGGGATACGTGAGACAGTGGCCATTCCCAATTCTGCAGCACTGACGCGTGCAGGAAGTGGTGGTAGCCATGAGGTGCCAGCTTGTTATGGTGAGGATTTATTTCATGCAAGCATCCATGGTCTTGGACCTGTTTTTTCTGTCCTAGTCATTGATGTTGGAAATATCAACCAGGGAACATCAAGGTCACTGTGCAAAACTGGATATCTTCAGTGAGAAAACTATCCCAGGACAGCCACTCAGCAAGGGCAACAGGCAGCAGTTAGAAATGCATGTGCAAGGCTCCCCTCCCTATCAGACAGGGTAGAGACTTGAACCATAGTAGAGACTTGATTGCCCTGGCTGAGTCACCAGCCATCCTGAGTGACTGATAACTCCAGCTCAGTCTTGAGCAACCTTACAGGAACTCTGATTTCAACAATCTGTAGCTCTCCCGAGGAAAAATTCTTCCTTTGAAATTGCTGCTCCCCTCTCTGTTTCTCGTGCTGTTACCTCACAAACCTTGGATTCCAAGCGCTTTCGAAAATAAAGATGTAACTGGGGTCCCACCCCTCTTTTAGACTCATGCTCACAGTTGAAATTGCAAGTAGCCTTCAGCTAGTTGGTGTGAATAAAGATAGGTTTGTTTCTTTTTTCAATACTGATTACCATCACACCTAGACTGAGATGATACACAGCACCTTCAAACACCCAGCAGATGGTTTTATCTTCCACGCTGCCAGAACAGAAGATTGGACTTACAGGAGTTCTCTCAGAGGCATGGTTTCTGCAGTGTCAGCTGGGACAATAGAGTGTCCTAACGAGGTGGAGCTGGCAGGATAAGCAAATAGACCTGAAGTGGGTACATGAAGGGCTTGGGCTGATATGAACAGCTAAATCAATAAACACACATTTACTGGTTCAAACGTGGAGTGAGAACACCGTCCCCCATCTTTCCTCGCTGGGTCACCAAGGAGGAGTTTGGCATATGGAGGGCTGTGAAGGAGCTAACGTTTAAGCTTGTTAATTAGTGATAAATGAGTGGTCCTCAAGAGCTCTGAATAAGTTCCTTGGTTGCTACAGGTTGGCAGGGCCTGCTTGGCACACCCAGTCTTAACTGCAGATGTTATTCCTGTGAGAAAGAGGAAGGTTACACATGAAAATGCAGCAGACACTCAAAATTCATACGGAATGACACGCAACCCAAAGGCTGGCTGCGCAACTGCGTTGAATTCGTTTTTCCTCCCCTGTAATTAGGAGGGTTTGAGATCTGGCTGCTATTGTTGTGACGACAGTCTCGATCACAATCATACTGCCTGCTCTGCGGAGGTGTCTCCAGTGCCCACCACCACTGAGGATCACTCCTAGTGGTCCTCAGTGTCCACTCCATGTCATAGGTGATGTGCAAATACAAGACAAGGCAATGGACCTGATCCTAAAGCTTTCAAGTCCAAGAGATCTTTTTTTTACCTAACCCCATTTACATCCATCAGCAGTGGTAGCATATAAACACCCCCTGGCTATTAGTGTAGGTTGCCTGAGCCAGTTTGCCTGCTGGCAGAACAGCCATAGCCAAGGAGGCCACCAAGTCATACCTGTCAAGCAGATGTTTTGTATGTCATCTAAATGCAAAACTAACATTAAGGTCGTAACAGTAGCATGGTCTGGCTTAACTCAAGAAAAATGAGGTTCACCTTTTAGCAACAGTTATCAGAAGTGTTATAACAAGGAAATTATTTCGTTCCATGTGAAGTTTGAAAGTAGTACAAGTCAATAAAAAAGTTGTTGGAATTCTGCTAGCTCACAAAGCATGTGTTTATACCTTGCTGGCATAAAGAAGGTGGGAACTGCTCTGCAAGTAGAGGCCATGGGCTAAAAGCTGACATGATCTGTAAAAAAGAAATCCCAGAAGCAGCCAGGCATGGAGAGACAACATGTCTGAGAAGGGAACATAGAACAACCATCCACCATTTCTCATAATATTAAAACTAGGAGACATCCACTGCAATTAACAGGTCAAAAGCAAAATAAAAGTGTTTTTTCTCCTCGTGGGACATAGTTCCAACAGTGGAACTCATTGTTGCTGGGATCTGAGGATAAATATTTAAATTTGTCTGGGTTTAAAAGCAGCGAAACAAAATTCATTGAGGAAAAATGCGTGAAGATTTTTTGAACTCAAAGATAGAACTGAATTAGAAATCTCTATGCTGGAGGTTGCTAGAAGTACCCACCCTGTGTTTGTTCTGTTCTACTCTTCCAAGGCATCTGCTCTGGGCCTCTGCTAGACACAGGAGATGTTAGATACAGCCAACGCAACCTGCCTTCTGATCCAACATAAAAGATTCACCAAGAGGTAAATGGCCATGAAAAAAACCTGGGAGAAGTTAATGCTCTTTTCTGCACTTGGGGGGAATGGCTTTAGTGATTTATTCTTTCAATCTGACTAAAGAACGTGAAGACTGGGTTAATTTCACCTAACTTGAAACAATAAAAGAGTTCAATAAATAGAACAGGACATGTCCAGCTGATGGTTTGTGTAACTAACCCTAGGTGTCTCCTTTAGAGATGAATCTCCCTCTAGGGGTGGCTCTTTTCTGTCTCTCAACCACACAGCAAGCCTGGGCTAACTAACATCTAAGTTTTAGAAGCCTTTGTTAGGACAGATGAAACCCCCCCCCCAGAACTGCAAGCCTCACCTCAAACTTGCAGGAATCTCAATTGTGGCAAGGAGGTAGAACATAAGTTAAAAAAGAATATATATATATTTAGCATTAAGCACTGAAGAAAATGCATGTATGTGAGTAAATAGTGTTGTGTTGGATAACTAAATTTTGATGCCAACTTTATGCCAGACCATCAGGTTAGCGTGTCACCTCCTAGCCCAACAGAAGTTTTTACTTGAGAATTTTAGAAGTCCACAACATTTCCTATGATCACAGAACCATGGGCTTGGTTTGGAAGGGACCTTAAAGACAGCCTAGTTCCAACCCCCTTGCTGTGGGCAGGGTTACCACCCACTAGATCAGGTTGTCCAGGACCCCATCCAACTTGGCCTTATTGAAACTCATTATGTTCTCATGGGTCCAACTTTTCAAGCCTGTCCAGATCCCTCTGGATGGCGTCCCTTCCTTCACTTGTATCATCAGCACCACACAGCTTGGTGTCATTAGCAAACGTGTTGAGGGTACACTTGATCCCACTGTCTGTGTAATGGATCACACAACAGACCCCTGGGGAACACCACTCATGACCAGCCTACAACTAGATGTAGTTCTGTTGACTACAGTGCACTGGCTGTAGCCATCCAAACAATTCTTTACCCAGAGAATAGTCCAGTCTTCAAATCCATCTCTGTCTAATTTAGGTATAAGAATGTGGTGCAGGACCATGTCAAAGGTCTTGCAGAAGCCTGGTTAGATGACATCAGCTGCCCTTCCTTAGTCCACTGATGCCATCAGTCCATTACAAAAGGCCACCAGATTGATCAAGCACGATGTGCCTGAAGGAAAAAGCTCTTGAAAAATCACAAGAATTTCAAGTAAAGGCCATTTCTAACTAGGGATAAACCTGCAGCTGAAAACACTGAAGTACATTTCATTTCTGTCCCCAAAAAAGGCCTACAAGTCTGTCCAGACCACAAGACAGCGTATCCTTAGTAGGACTAATCCAAAGATACTGTACTCAACTACAGACAAAGCATGAAAGTTTGGGCTGAGTCAGCTGGATTTTGATCCTGTGGTTGCAGTGAGTCTAGATAGTTCAAACCTGCACTCACCTTGCTAAGCCTCCCTGTGACAGGTCTTTCAGAGCATGCCAGTGCTGGTGAGTAGAATCCTCTTTCTGACCCAAAGTCATAAGAGCTGTGTTGTCTTTTCACTGCCACAAGAGAAGATCTTGACAAAGTCAGGTGCTGGTTGTAAATCCAAATTGTGTGTGAGTTAGGAGAGTCTGCAAGTGCCACAAACTCAACTCATGTTGCAGGTTTTTGAAGACAAATATAAATGTATTGTGGAGAAAAAAAGAAAAAAGAAAAGAGAGAGAAAAAGCTTTAGGACATTTCCTTCCCAACCTGCTACAGACTGACTATCAAAGAGAATAAAACAATCTGTTCCTAGAAACCAAAGTCATTCACAATTTGTGAGGACACAGTAAGTTGCACGTACTTATTCCAGGTCTTTGATCCCTTAGCATCAGCAATTTCCCTCCTTCTTTTGCAATACTCCAAAATATCATGCTGTCACAATGGCCTTTAATTGTAAAATTCTCAAAATAAGTAGGATGAAAAAGTTACTTCAGACTCCAGCTCATGTAAATGCAGGGTATTTGAAGGATGAAATGCTTTAGAATCAACATTCTGGAGAAACAGAAATGAGACCTCTGTTGCCTTGTTCTCCATTCAATAAATTCACGTTTGGATGTTCTTTAACTACTCCAGTCCATCTCAGATGCTCCAAGTAATGATAATGCTTTTACCATATCTCCCCTTTCATATTCACTTAGATGCCCTGGGTTACCAAATGACTTGTGCCCTTTGTTCTTAAACCTTCTCATTAAAGGTCATCTCCTCCATAATGCTCCCCCACTTCTGACCTCCTTAGTGACCTTCTTATTGCTAATCTTTCAACATTGCTGTCATGTATAGCCATGGGCAGACAAAAACTTCAGATTCACAAAGCTTTGGGGAATATTTATTCTGTGCCCCTCAACCCAGGGAAATCTACAAAAGCCCACCTCTGAAGCAGAGCATCTCTTGAGATGGTGTAAAGCCAACTCCTGGAAGAAGATATTAAATAGAAGAGTTACAACTCGTAAATAAGCATTTTGACTTGAGTTCCAGAATTGTCTTCCTTGCTCACCAGGGGAGCACGGAGAGACATCTGGCGGCTGAATAATTTTCTGCAGGTAAGCACATCTTGGGACATGTCTTTGCTAGGCAGGTGTGCCATTTAGTGCACATGGAACACTATCTCACATATCCCAACTCAGCAACAAATCTGTTCAGTGGGGGCAAAATGTCAAAAATGTGTCTGATTGCTTCTTGATTTCTTCAACATGTATTTTGCTGGGAATTACTACCAGATCTGAAAGGAACTGGGCATGGTTCTCACCTCTTAATCCACTGAGAAAGACTATAGATTGGAACAGGAGCAAGCCTGGGTCTGACATGTTTGTATGAACAGCCTCTTGTACTCATCATACACAAATCCTTTTGCTCTAAAAACCCCCTACCATTTAACCGCAATGGTCAATAAGCTCAGAACTGCAAGTGAGCAGATACATGAGCATTGTCCTTGAAGAAGACAGTGGTGAGCAGGTCCATATTGTACTCTGCAGTGATAGTCACAGTATTCTGATCAGGCAGAGCTTGAACACCACAATTATGTTGTCTCTGTTGTGCCAGGGGTGAATCACAGAAATATGTTGCACTCTCTCAGAGAGAGCTGCAGAGTAGCAAGAAATAGAAGCAAAATCTTCAGAATTCCAGTCCTGGCCTCAAGACTATCTCTCTCATCCCCAACCCTCTTTGTGTTCTCTCATTTCACCTTGAAGACATCCTGAAGGTGGTGATCACCAAGGTCTTGTTCGCTCCTTTTCTCAACTAAACATCAGCAAAAAGACATCTTTTCTCCCAGCAGGCTTCATAAGAAACTCTTCTATACTCAACAGTAGAGGTTCAGGTGAGGCACAGGACTGGTTAATGCTTGCAGCCCTCCTGAGCAAAAGCTGATTAAGGAGAAGAGCTACGAAATTCTAAGCAACAAGAAAGTAATCCAACAGAGGCACTGTCAGTAACTCCAGCTAATCCTCCACTGCATGACTGGTGTGGAAACTTCCTCAAGATCTTTAGATGCTAGACTTGCTGGAGTTGCCACACCTTGTCTGATGGTTAATCCCTCAGACTCAACTTGAAGACTCATCAAGATAGAAATTTACTCTGGAGTTGTCTACTTCTGGCATGAAATAAAAGGCAAGAAAATATTGACAAAAATGAGCTTCTGTCTGCTCTGTAGCACTGCATTACTGCATTGTCTTCTCGTGTTTCTTGGCATCCTGAGGACTGCAGTGCTGCACAGAGCTGGATGACTATCGCTATCCCCATCTTGCTATGGGATTCACTAAGGCACAGGAGTCCACAGCAGCTGCTTTAAACTGTAAATACCCATCATCAGAAGTGCTGCAGTAGTGGCATACACTCTTTGCCCCCCTTTGCCTGAGAATGCTTTTAGAACAGCTCTTCAGTTGGATTCAGGAAAACAAACTGAGGAAGATACAGTCAAAGGAGAAGGTTAAATTCCTTCTCCCACTCCAGCTCCCTAACAATCACAAAAGGCTTTTTGGCTCTCACTAAACTCCAAGGTTGGAAAAGACCCACAGGATCACCCAGTCCAACCATCCACCATTTTGTCTCCTATTATCAGAATTACACTATTCTGCACTGTTTCCCCTTTACAAATCCTCCTCAACACTCATGACCACTTTAGAGGGCAACAGTGAATAGCAATACAACAAGAGTACAGCCACTCCTTACACAAGGCTGGACATAAAACCAACAGTTAAATTTGACGGTGAACTGTTGGTGTTGATGGAATGGTGGAATGGTGGAATGATGGAATGGTGGAATGATGGAAACATGATTTTTTCAGGCCTAGCAAAGAACATACCATTCTAGCTTTGTTAAAACTCTTTAGCACAGACCTCCCACTTCAGTCAAAGGGACTGAGCATGGAAGGGATCTAAAGTTAAAGCACATTGATGGGCCAACCTACCCACAGGGCCACAGTAGGCATTAACACCAAAACCACGACAACTGTTCTCTACATCTTTCCACGACTAGTTCTTCTTTTAGTGAGCCAATACATACATAAATTCCCCAGTCCATTTTATTTCAGGCAAGCAGGTACACTTCCTTAACTCAGGACCCCACTGGTTGTTTCACCAGCAGAAGTGCAACCCCTATGTAACTGAGACTCTCTGCAACCAGTGATGCCTCCCAGTGGTAGCATTTGATTTTGGCTACTGAGCATATAGGAAAAGGGACGACTTTCGCTGAACAACATGCTTTCCCTCACTGTCCAGCAAAGCAAAAGATAGCAGATGCTGGGATAATTAACCTACACTGCCCTTCCAGCTTTGTGACCTCAGCATTTGAGTACCTCACGGTCTTTAACATGTTATTCCCCACATCTTCTCCACGATGCAGTGAAGTTGTCTATGTTTTATGAATGAGAAACAGAGGCATCAAGAAACCAAGAGGTGAGCCATTTCACCTAAGTTCATTCCTCTCAATATTAGGTATTAAACCTCCTGCTGCCCTCAAGAGAGACAGATGGGCACATCTCCCTCTACAAAGCCTGCTGAAATGAGAATTTGACTGGCAGCACCTTGAGCTTATGATCTCTCGCTGCCCTTGAAATGTGTGGGATAAATCGCTTTCTGAAAACTAGATCTCTCTAACTGTAGAAGGTGAAAGACTAGCTAGATTCATGTCTTGTGAGAGGTGCCCCATACCAAATAACATCCCCACTGTTACATTAAGGAATTACATCACAGCAATCAAACCCCCTCATCCAAAGAGTCCACCTTTCAACCTTTCTAAGATGCCTTTCAGCAAAAAGGAAAAATATTTGATCCATGTATTGGGTAGGGAATGTGTCTTGCAACAGACTGACCTTGCAACTCCTTCTCCTCCTAGATGGCCACTGACATCCTCAGGACCTTTTTCTCAAATAAGGTGAGGCAGTACAAATGATTGTAGCTGGAAAAGGCCCTGAAGCTTCATTCTGAGCGTAGCTTGATGAGATAAGGCTCTGCCGATGCTACAGCTGGGAGGCTGTAAACCATTTACCACCACAGGGCACAATCTAATCTATCTATTTTGTTGGTCTAATCTCTCCTAATTTTGAGTAATCTGGATAAGGAGATGTTTTGTACCCAGAAGTACTTTCTGCTCCAGGTGTATCAGATGGCTTACATAAGATATCTTCTCCTCCCTGCAACCTCAAAGTGGCCTAAATCTGTTGTTGTAGTGCTGATTTTCCCCTGCATATACAGAGCATTTCTCACTACAAGTTCAAGGTCCTGATTAAAGGAACATCTCTCACTCTCCTTTTCCCCTATAAACTGCCCAGATTTTTCATTTTATATCAAAGTACCAGAAAATACATGGGCTGCTCTCTCATGGAACAGCTGCCACGAAGGCCCAGAGATGCTTTCTGATGCTGCCTAAACGCATGAACTTCATCATTCAAAAGGCTGATGAAACAGAAGCAACACCTCCAGGTGTTGGGTTGGGTGATCCTGGAGGCTGGTCACTAGCCAGCAGCAGAGACCAGTTTGCCAGCTGGAGCCAATTGACCTGCGTAAACACATACTTGATCCAAGGCAGACTCCCACCCCCTCTTTCAGAACAGAAGTCACCTGAGGGAGGATTTGCTTTATCATTACTCCTGCAGGTCTGTGTCTAAACCAAGCAGTGCGTTTTGGCTTCTTCTCTCATCAGGGTAGAAGTGTCTACAGAAAACAGTTTGCCCACCCTACACTCCAAGGCATGTGAGAGCAGCAGGCTCCTGGAGGAGCCTCTTGGACCCTGCTATATGTAGCTCACCTTGGATGACTTGCTTTTAGACAGCTACATTTTAACCAAGAATACTCTGTTTTTGCTGGGTGCAAGAAACCCATACAGTGCTCTAAGTATGGCATGAATATGGGCACTTTGTTCCTGACCTTCATTAGATCAGAAATTCCCATTCATTATCACTGTTATCTTGTTCTACGCATACACATTTCAACTGCAAAACAACAAGGGCTTTCCTAAGCAGGGTAATTAATCTGGAACAAAATTGCTTTCCTTTGGAATAGTGGAAAGCTAATTCTGAAATATCTATTCTGGTCACATTTGCCATGAAGACAAGTCCTAAGGAGATGTAAAACTGGCAGCACAGACCTTAGCTTCACATCCCCTGTAGTGAATTTCTCAAAGAATGCCTATTGTCTTGCTTGCCTCTGACTGAGAGATGATAAAACCAAGGAGCTGAGGGCAGCGCAGAAAGGAAAAGCTCTGCTGCATAGGGAGTGCTGCACATTACATAGGAAATCTGGGCTCCTTTCTGGCAAATGTATTTTAATTACCTCCTTTTGTTGACAGGACCAGTTCATGTACTGTCCTACAGCACTGCCCTTGCCAAGCAACCCAACCTCTCCAATCCTTCCCCAACGAAATAATAAGATCTATTTAGAAATCATGATGCTTTAGGAATAGTTCAAGCTGGATTTGTGTCCTTTATTCTGATTTTCTGAGTCCTTGTGCCCTCAAGTCTGGCTCTGAGTACTAAAATTCCAGGGAAGATATATATATTTTGACTTTTCAAATCATTTATCACATATCTGACAATGGGAATATCAGCAAAGTCTAACATGGAAGTTTTCTAGTATAATCACAAGTTACCATAAGCAAGGAAAGAGTCAGCCAGAAGATACTGATCATTGGACACTGCACACGAAGATAGATATATGTATGTATAAAAATATATATATTGCTCATCCTAACACTGCTGTGAGCAGGGCACCTATAAGGCTCCTGTTAGAATACATCTCCAGTGAGTTTTGCTCCCCCCAAAAGTATCTGTAAATTTCTCTTTTGCAAGTTGCCCTCAGCCAGGATGCAAAAGCTCCAGCATGTGTCCTGGGGAGAGCAGAGGCTCAGTACAAGGGGACATGCTGGCATCCAATTTATTCCAGTGAAATTCAGGAGCCATTCATAAATATAGTGAAAGATGAGCAGCTGAATAATTTCTGGTTGAGAATTCATTTGTGGACCCAGAGAGAAAGATCTGGATTCGTTGAGTGTTTCTGTTATGCTGATGCTTCCCAGCACCTGTTGCTGTCCTTGTAATTTTCCCATCCTTTTGTCCCTGTTTTGAATTGTCATTCTTTTTATCCAGGCCAGTCCAAGCCAGTAGATGATCATATCCAGCCATCCATATCCGTTTTGATGCGAACCTGGAGCGAATGAGGATTGCCTGTGGTAAGGCAGCCAGGAAAAGGTCTGATCCTCCGCTTATCTCCAAGCAGGGACCTTTCATTTCTAAATTGTTAATAAAAGGACGTGTGCACCACCAGCAACCACCACCCACCTATTTAACAAACTTAACTGTGAAATTGGATCCTTCCCATTTAGCCTGGTTTTCCCTTTGATGCAGTTCCAAAGCTTAGGTTGCCTTATTTGCCTTTAATTTCTAATCCAGGCATATAGCCAAGTTTAGGACACATTGTATGTATTACAATAACCTCAGCACCACTGCTACACCAGCATCCTACAGCTCAATAACAGCTCTGATGGGTCAGACCAAGAGTCCGCCAAGCCCCCAAACCTGTCTTCATTAGTAAACAGAAGATGCTTAGAGATGACTGCAAGAAGCAAGAGAAGGATCCCTTCTCCTGCTAGCCCTCCTCTGAGCCCCACACTGGTGAAGAGGATGGCTGGATATGATCAGGATGAGGCCTGTCCTCATGAAGGTGCTGCTCAATCAAACATTGTTGCGTCAGTTGTCCCTTCTTGGCCATATCCAGGTGTTCAGCCTCCATCTCTGATGTGCCCAAATTGGTGTAGAGGTGCAGCTGTGGGGTTGGTAATGGGAATCACAGTGGGGAAAGCCATGGAGCTTCAGGGCTCTCTCTCCTCCGTACGCATGGGAGTTATCAGCTGGTATCTCTGTATGGTGTCTGACAACAGGAAGAGAGGGATCCAGACATGGAATGGAGAACAGGTTTGGCTAACTAGGAAAATAGATGTATGGCCATGATCTTATATCCGTGCACTATCTAGGATGGGGTAATGATGTTCTTTAGTCAGGAATATTCATATCATCAATGCTGAAAGATGTGAGTATGCTTTGAAAAGGGTCAGGAGCAACAGTGCCATCAAAAGTGGTGCAAGTAAAACACTTGGGTTGCTGCACCATCATCTCAGATGGAAAGAGAGGTGATTTTGCCCTGTCCTTCCCTGAAGTAAAGATGGGATGGGGAATAAACATCTTGCCCAAAAGAGGGTAAATCCACAGCTTCTCTGTGCATGGCTCATCACAAGACACCTCAGTGTCTTGGACCATAGCATAAGATCTGCCCACACTGCTGGTGACTCATCTGTGAGATCCCTCACCACTGCCAACCCCAAAGCACGCCCTCCGTTCTTCTCCCACCATTGTGGGGGTATCAAGCCGGCAGGGGGGACTTGTTTTCTTGAAGAGTGACAGAAGAGTAGAATCATAGAATCACAGAATCATAGCATCACAGAATGGCTTGAGTTGGAAGGGATCTTACAGACCATTCAGCTTCAACTCCCCCCTGTTGCCACCCACTAGACCAGGTTGGCCAGGGCCCCATCCAATAGAAAGGCCTTTGCACATCTCCTTCCTGAGCAAGCCTTGTGCCAGGGATACAGAGAGACAACTCTATTCCTGAGAGTATGCCAAAAAAGACCCAACTTAGGAAAATACCATGATAATGCCACTCCTCCCTTATCCTAGCTGGCAAGCAAGCCTTGCATCCCTCCACCTTTCCCCCAGTTTAAAACATCTCAGGCTTCCTGGCTGAACTTGGCTGAGGTCTAAAAACATGAATAAGCTTCCCCTGTCCAAAAGCCAACTGGCAAGGCCAGCTTGGATGGAACCCTCTATTTGTTATGGGGAAAATGGCTGGTCCAGTTCTCCTTGTTCAGCAGCGCGCTGCTGGTCGGGAAATAAAGACAGAAGGTCTGTTTGTAACACTGAACACACAATCCCTTCCAGCCTCAAAGACACTGAGACGCAGAAAATCTACCCTATTCACCAAGATGACCTAGTTCTGTTGTCAATAGGTTAGAGTGGAGCAAAGTTGAGGGAGAATATCCTGATTAGAGGGATCTCCCACAATGGGACAGTGAGTACCCTTTTGTCCCTTAATTTCCCCCTACAGCCCCATGCCCTAATGCCAGGCTTGCTATCAACACATAGCTCAGTGATTTATGGACTCGTCCACATCACCTCCTCCTCACTCCATTGGCATCTCAAAGCAACCTTTTACACTGGGGCAAATCCTGCCTCATGCTTTGTGTCACCTGGCGTACATTGGCGGATGCAGCGGAGAAAGAGTCAAGCAAAGATATAAAACTCATGCTTGGAAAGCTGCAAAGTCCCTAAATAAAAGAGCAGGGATTAAATTGCTTGTCTGCAACCCTCCAGTGGGCTGGAGGGTGGACAAACTGACAGACAGGCAGACAGACAGTTTCCTTTTCGTTCTTTAATCACATTACAACACCGCACCGATTCAAAATGCTGAGACATCTGAAAACATGACGTGCTGCAAAGCCATCCCTCTGGATGGCACACTAATGATCTACTGATCGTTAATAAATGTTAAAAATAGAAGGTTGGAAGGAAGCGTTTCCCATTCCTCTCCCCCCCTTTCTGGTGGCAACTGTTAATAAGGGATTTAATCACCCGTTTTACATCCTGTTTGAAAGAGAAGGGGCTTTCCCGATAACAGCTGCCCCTCTGGCCAACTGGCAGGGAAAAGGCGAAGATATGGGGTATATAAATCTGTTTGAGAGGAGAGGGAACAAACTGAGGGAGAGGGGAAGACAGAGTGAGAAGGAGGGAGGGAGGAAGAAGAGGTTAGGGGAAAAAAAAAAAAAAAAAAAAAAAAAAAAAAAAAAAAAAAAGAACCTGAAAGGATTAGAAATGGAAAAGAAGGTATTTTGTGCTGAGCTAAATATTATTTTGTTTCCATTGAAAGGGTTAAGAAAACAAAGACAGAGTTGACAATTTCTCCCGACTGGAAGCTGGGAATGGCCCACGGTGGCACAATGCTATTATTCTTGCATGGGCCCATTCTCACTGGATTTTCCACAAAATCTTTAATAATTTGATTCTTTTCAGCCTCAGCAGCCAGCTGAGCTCTTTAAGAAACAGTAACAAAAACCCAGAGAAAAACCCACTACTGAGAGGGGAGCTTTGGCGGAGAGCTGAGCTGAAGCCGATTAGTTTGGCCTGAATAGAGGCAGCCGGGTCCTCGAGCTCTTGCTCAGCCTGGAGCCCTCCGCCTCATTCATCCCAGCACAATATCACCACCAGAGCCCGGGCCTAGACACTAAATTACACTATTATAAAACTAGATTGATACACAAACTTTCCCTCCCAGGCCGAGTGGGGGACTTTGAAAACAATGTTTTTGGGGGCTCGGGGCTCTATTCAAGCATTTCGAAGCATCCCCATTCATATTGAGCATATCAATTCTTAATTGTGCCACACACACAAGTTGAGGGGAGGGGGATGCAATCCTCACCCGGGGGGGGGGTTCGTATTGTCCCCAGGAATTTCACCTCAGAGCGGGGCCAGAGGAACGCGGGCGCTTGGCCCTCGTCCCGTGCCGGTCCTCTGGGCTCTGTGGGCATGCCATGGTTGTGCCCTTCCCCTGTGCCTTTACTGGGGTGGGAAGGAGAAATAAAAGAATAACCTCTCTCGTGGTGCCCGGCGGGGATCTGTCTTTCATTTCGAAGCTGTCCACAAATTGGTTTTGCTGTGTGCTCCTAAATGGCGTCGTGGAGGATCCCCAAAGGTGCTGCTGCATGGCTCCGGGTGGATGGATGTGGTTTGGGTCACAGTGTCCCATCCTGCCTTCCATCAGCTGATGTCTGCTCTTTTTTTTTTTTTTTTTTCTCCAAAAATACTACATCTGTATTTAAGAGAGAGGTGTCCCCAACAGGTTCACCTCCTTCCTCAGCCTGCAGGGAAATAACGCTCGTTTCAGGCTGTGAAAGGCAAAATTAGAAACGCCACGTGGAAAAGAATCAAGTTTGGGGAAGGGAGAGGGCAGGAGGGGTCGGGAAGGAAGTGTTTTAAATACTAGAAATCACAGATGTGTCCCACATACCCAAAAACATGGCACTTGGATGTGTCCCAACCCCGTGCGCCCTCATCCTCATGGACAGCCCCCGCTTGGCAAACCCACACAGATGTGCAGGATTCAGTGACGTGCCTGGAGATCTTCACCTTTGTCTCTCTGTGTCCCTTCTTCAGCCCATTTGTGGGCAGTATTTATGTGCCTTTGTTCATTATCTTTCATGGAACCATAGAATCATAGAATCATAGAACCATAGAATCATAGAATGCCTTGGTTTGGAAGGGGATTCTGTCTATATCCATCCTTGCCTTTTATTATTATTATTATTACTATTATTTCTTTATTTGTCATCAGTGCAATGATTACTTTTAAAGGAGATGTCATTAAAGAAATAATTATAAAGAAGGAAGGGTAGGCTTTTTAAAGATTTTCCCTGGGAAAAACGTAGAAAAAAATCACTTTCCTTGCCAGTGCTGGCACCTGTGGAATTTATTTTCTCCATTTTTTTCATTTCTTTACTGAAAGCCACATTCACCAGTGGAAACGATCTCACTCTCTAAACCTCAGGCTTCCCAAACACTATGAATACATTAAATGCAACACAAAAAGAGCAGCAACCCAACATGCAAATGAAATTAAAACTCCCTTTCCGCAAGAGGGAAATAAACAAACAAACAAAACCCCCACAGCTTATATATACACACAAAGAGGAGAAATTAAAAGAGACTTAACAGTTCCGAGGAATTTGGGTGCTTTTCAATGGCTTTGCTGAATGGGAGCTGTTAAATGACATCAGCACTGAATTTCGGCCATTTCTGGAAGAAGAGAGATTTTCACGAATCATTCATTAACCGGAAAGTCCTTTCAAGTAGTTCCCACTTCACATATTTTGGACGCAATAAATATCACGAAAGGCAATCTTGGCACGGGTTATCAATGTTATCTATCTCCATCGTTTGTAAGTGCTATCGCCAGAGTGAGTGATACAAATTTGGTACACGGCCACAGCAGACTTCAAGCTTGGGAATCCCTCTAATTGAGATAGCATGATTACAAAGCAACAGCAGCATTGCAGAGATGGCGAATGGCTTTGCTTTATCCTATGCCTTGGCTTTGCTTCATCATATCTATGCCTTGGCTTTGCTTCATCCTATGTGTGCCCATGGGGAGGTTTCATGGCGGGAATTTCATACCCCAGCGTGCTGCATGGGCAGCATGGCCAGGAGTGATACCCGAAACCCAATTAGGGCTGAAGAAGTCATTGGGGGAATGGGGGAAATGACCCTAAAGCTGTTTGTGGAGAGAAAGAAAAGAGGCAACAGAGAGAAGAAAACAGCAATTAGAAAGGATTGGGCTGCTGAACCACAGATCTGCAAACAGACACAAATATTTTTTTGTCCTGCTTTTCTCACTGGCTGAGTGAAAAGTCATGTAGGAAGGTTAAGATCGGCCCTACAAACTCAAGGACCAAGGTCCAGTCTCTCTGGGCTAAGGCCAGTGCAGATTCTTGGATTTTAATTCAGTTAATTCTGATATTCACCAAAATTACTGAAATACATTCCTGGGAATGAAGCAGGCATTTCCTTGAAAAGACGTGATTTTAGGACATAGTGTGATCACTAATTACCATTCTTTCCAAAATTGTACAACTGCCATGCTCCATCAGCTCCCCTGTAACAAAACAAAAACCACATGTAGGACAAGGCAGGGATATGGAGATGCTCAGCAACTGCTTGGCTCTGAACAAGGCTCGAGGTGGCTTCCTCCTTCCAATGGCTGGGAGGAGGGAGCTGGGAGCAGCACCTTGGCTGCTGTATGTTATTAGGGAGGGATCCAGCTGTGTCCAGCCTGACAAAGACACATCGTACACTTTCACATGGGGTAGAAGATTGGAAAAGAGAGCAGATTGTGTTGGCATTGCTGGGTTAGCTAACAATTAGGGTAGGTACCCCGAAAACCTCCAGAAACAGAGGAAAAATAAAAACTCATGATAATTTTGGACCTCTCTGCCACTGCAAGGTACCCAATGGGAAGTGCACAACAATCCCCTCAGCTTTTGCTGCTGAAAGTTGATATCCAGCCTGGTAGCCTTCTATGACATCATAACCAGCTGGGTTGTTGAGGGGAGAACAGTGGGTGTTGTGTACCTTGATTTCAGCAAGATGTTTGACACTGTCTGCCACAAGGACAGGTGTAGGGCTCTGCACCTGGGAAGGAATGACTGCACACATCAGTACATCCCAGGGGCTGCCCTACTGGAAAGGAGCTCTGTGGAGAGGGACCTGGGTTTGACCCAATAGACAACATGTTGTCCATGAGTCAGTTGGCTAACACCACCAGTGGTGTGACCCAACATGGGACTGATGTCAACCAGAGGGTTTTGTTCTGCAAAGAAATGCAATAGAGGACTACAGGCAGCCCCATGGGGGCAGGATGCTGAGCAGGAGCCTTGCATGTTGCTGAGCTTTATCGTCCTCTGACATCCCACGGCATCAATCTGGCAAGTTGGACAAGTGCCCAGAGAGGGAATGAGTGTTTTCATTTGAGGCTGGGGCAGATGTTGGCTATTTATCTGCATGCATTTTGCCAAGTCACTCAGCAGCCTTCCCACACCTCTCCATGCATAGGGGTTCACAACATGGCCAACCCTCCAAAGATATTTTATGGCAGTAGGGACAGCAAAGCTTCCGAGGAGCTCCACACGAGAGGTGAGATGCACAAATTGTAGGTTAGATGTTATGCACTCTTACTTCACTACAACCTGAAATGCGAGCATTTTCAAGCCCTTGCGCTCTGTCCAAGCAGACTTTTAATATTTTTTTTTATTACTCTCCTGAAGTATTTTTATTATTTTCTTTATTTCAACGATACCTCAACAGCATCCTGCAGCAAGCAGTTCCCCAGACGGGAAGGTGGCACGATGGCTATGCACCTTTTGCACTGCTCTCACATCCCTTGGTTTCACCCTAATGGAAACCCAGATGATCCATCCTCAATACAAATGCTTTTCATACCACAGACTCTCCTTCACAGCACAGAAAGAAGGGCAGAGCCAGGCCCTGGGGTGCTGGGCGGCCCCATCCAGCAGGCGCTGAGCCTTCTTGGCCAAGCTTAGCCAATGTCCCATGCTGCTTCTTCATCACTACCCCCCAAACACTTCTTTTTTTTTTCCCCCACTGCATTTTTCTGGCATTTCCTAACGTGTTTTTTCTTGTGTTACATTTCTCTGCCTGATGAGCAGCAAATCATTATTAATTCCTCAGGTATTTGCTCTAATACATTTAACCCCCTATATGCCATACCTCAAGCTGTGCTTCCCAGAGAGCCCCCAGCCTCCATCCATCCCTAGTACTCCACGGTGGTGATCAAAACCAGTTCATGGGCCAAAAAACGTGTGAGAGAGGGATCCACTGCTCTCCAGACAGAAATTAGAATCATAGAATCATTAAGGTTGGAAAAGATCACTAAGATCATTGAGTCCAACTGCCAGCCCATCCCCATCGTGCCTACTGACCATGTCCCTCAGTGCCACATTTGCCCTTTCTTCGAAAATCTCCAGGGATGGTATTTGTGAAAGGCCATTCATCTCTGCTGGACGTGGATATTTAAAGACCCTGTTCATATCCCATCCTCTATTTCTGACATTTTTTAGGGACAGTGTCCCTGCCTTCATGCCCACAAAGATATTACCCTGCACTGTCAGGAGGCAACATCTAAGCACTTTGCAGTGGAAAGTGCCTATTTCTCTTGGGGAAGCCCCTGCAGATAGATAAGGAATGACAGAACCCAAACAGTCCCTCGCTATCCAGAAAGGCTTCTTCTTTATGGTTCCTTGATATTAGAAATTTTCTTAAGTTCTTCAGCAGTGTTGCTCTTCTCTACAAGGTACCACCTTTCTGTAGGACAAGCACTGTCCTTACACTGTCACTGCAGGCGATTTAGTAGGACATTGCCCTGAGCAATCTGACCTAACACTTGATCTAGTGGTTGGCAGCCACTGTGGCAGAAGAGCTGGAACTTGCAACCCAAGCTATTCTATGATGTCACTGAATGTTGCAGGATGTTGTGATGGGAGTTCTCTGAGCACCACAGACGGAATTTTTCTCCCTCAGCATCGCAGCCTGTGGGAAGGAGTCAAGCATGCAATAAAACTGTTGAAATAGAAATTGTTTTGAGTGAATGAAGAAAAAAATGGATAGATCCCCTGCCAGTATCAAGCAGCAGGAGAGAGAACATAAAGCCCTTTCAAACAAAACTGCATGGCCCCTCCCAAAGTTCAGCTCAAAGCTGTGACTCACTGCCCCTATTGTGCCAGTGGAGAAACTGAGGCAGGAAGGCTTGCTGGCAGCAGGCAGAAGAGCTGCATGGTACACAGACCTATGGCTCCCATACATCCTTCTGGAAGCACTCTCCACCCAGTGACTCCATGAGCTGTTTATACACATATTTTCTACTGTGGTGTCTGGGGATGCCAAGGCATTCATTTGGTGTGTGGACCAGCACATCCTTCCCTCCTATGGCTGGGGTGAGACAGCAGAGCTATTTTTCTCCATCACGGCAGCAAAGCAAGGAGGTAGAGCAGACCTGCTGCCTTCCTGCAGCCACAGTCAGGTATTTAGAGAGCAGAGTGACCTCCTGTGATGGAGAAGGTCTTTGCAAAATTGCTCAGAGAGTGCTAACCTTTTTTCAGTGCTATCTACAGCAATTTTTACAGGGAAATGCAATGTTAAAGGATACCCACTTCGATGTTAACAGTCAGAAGTCTTTCATCTGTTTCTAAATCCTCAGCTCTCGTACTTACGTGGTGAGCAGGAGATACCTCCACGGGGTGAATGCAAGTTGTTTTCCCCTCCCCATAGCCCCTCTGGGACACTAAAGGACACTGATATACCAGAAGAGCTTGGTTTCCTATGGATTCATGTCTCAGGAGTGGACCTTCTGGTGTCTGATAAAGGCTGAGCCTGGCAGAAGGAGCATCCACTCACACCTGTTCCCACTCTGATTTTGGAAAGGGTGTGTGAGCCACACTAATAATATGAGCTAGAAACAGTGAATCTGAGTCAAATCTGGGCCTGATCCCTCATTGCTCCCAATGCACTGGGAAAAGAACTCACAACCACTTGGGGAACAACCAGATGAAGACCAAAACCATCCCAGTGCCAGATCAGACTCCCATTGCAATGATTTTGCTGCTCTGATTCATAGTCAGACTCTTGGCTGGTAAATCAAGAGCTTTGAGGCCAGCTGTGCTCCATCCAGTTCTACCTCCAGAGGTTCAATGGAAGGACAAGGAGGATTTTCAGCCCTGTCCAGCTACAGCATGCCTAAAGGGGACCCTGCCCCAAGCCTGGCATCATTTGCCACTGCAAAAGGTGGGGAAGTCCCTGGAAAGACTCAATGGATACAGGTCTGAGAGCAATGTGGATTTGCTCTGGTATCAGCAGAAACAAGAAAGGCTGTCCCTCAGATAAAGAAGCCTGTTGACTTTTAACACCACCTGGGGGGAAAGAACAAGGAAGCAGAAAAACAAACCCATAGAAGGAGGAGAAAAACAAGAGGTTTATAGCTTTCCAAAAGAAAAAGAAAGAAAGAAAAAAAAAAAAAAAGAGTGAAATTCTTGGCTCCCCTCACACCTCTTAGCCTAGGAAATGGTGCCCGGTCTCCGCTGAGACCTGACTGAGACCAAAGGCAAGGCGACCTGTTAGCAGGTACTTGAGAGAGGGGCTGCTGGCTGGATTGGGCTGGAGGCGTGAGAAGCCCCATCAGCCTCCTCCATTCAGGTCTCCTAATGACCATATAAAAGGGCCAGAGTGGCTTTCACGGCAATCAGCTCCCTCGTCCCATCCCATCCCATACACAAAACCCTACGGCCATAACGGGCTGCCCAGGGGGACCGCGTTCCTGCATATCTATACGTCCCCACCGCTGCGGTGGGGTTATTGGAGCTGTTTTCCCAAGCTGGGGCCGTTCCTCCCAAAAGTCACACTCCAGGTCGAATAATTCGGCCTTTGATGTTGGGAGCATCGCTGGATGGCGGACAGGCTGGGGAGGTCCAAACTGGCTGCAGCATTCCAGATGTCTGTCCCCAGATAAAACAAATCCAGACCCAAAAGATCTGTTGCAAAATTCCTCTTGCTTTCCCCCAGACATGCAATAATTCCGGCAGTGAAAGCAGCACCCAGAAAAGTTTCTATTTTTTCCAGCCATCATCCTTTTTCTGCCCCATGTCTCTGGCTGTCAAATGCATCGCAGGAGTGCGTCAGTATAGCTGGGGTTCCTGGTTTATTTTTCTTTTTTTCTTTTTTTCTTTTTTTTCTCCCTTCCCTTCCTTTCCTTTCCCTTCCCATTCCCCTTTTTGTCCTCTCCATTTCTTTCCTTTTCAAAAGATATCTGTCCATGGGTGATGAGATGAAAATGGAAATGTTTGATATGACCATTTCCAAAGAACACGTAATGGATTCTAATCTTAACAAGACTCAATGCTATTTTGGTTATAAAACTGTTTTTTTCATTGTCCTAAACAAATATATCTAAAATAATGAAGGTTGAAAAAAGTTGAAGAACAAACCAACTTTATATCCATCAGTCCAGAGCCATTTTCTTTCCACTCATTTAGTTGACTACAAATGCTGCTCTCGGTTTTCTCCAAGCCACAGCCCTTTTTGTTGTTCTTTGGCTTTTTTCGGAGGGGAGGAGGTGGACTTTTGTTGAATGGGGGAAATCCCCCACTTATCACTACAAGACATGAAGTTTTAAACATACTTCTCCCATAGAGGCCAACACTCACCATCTAGGATTCAACCTCCCAGATCCATGTAAGCTCTCCATATGCTCAGTGTGAAGGCTCAGTCATCTCAAGAAATCAAGACATCCTCTTACCATCCATTTGCTTTTCTACTTCACCCCGAATTTTGGCTGGACTTTGAACTTTGGTTCATTATTGAATGTTCTACACCAGACATGCTTGTGGGTCCTTAGTACAGATAGGTACACCCAGTTTTCTCTTTCTCTTTGTCCCTGTCCCCAACCCCTCCCCAGGGCAGAGTATTAAATATGACTTTTTTTTTTGCCTTCCCTCTCTCAATAAGTCCCATATGGCTTCTGCTCTTCTCTTCCTAGTCTTTAGCCCTGCAGTTGGTAAGGAATTCATCTACACAGCCACATCCCTTAAATTTAAATCCCTAAGTTTTATTTCATTTTATTGTCTGCAAGCAACGCGTTCTTCTCATGAAATGAAGACAAATAAAAAGGAGAAAATGAAAGCAACCAAAAATAAAAAGGACAGCTCATCTCTCCAGTCACAACATGCAGGAAGCATTTGCTAAAGCTCTGATTTCAAAAGAAAAAGGTGCTGCTTTCTAAGTCATCCCTATCTTATGCCACGACAGCCATAGTAATTATTTAAGCAACAGCAGGAGAAGCCATGGATTTTCCCTGTGATAAATCACACACTTCTGCTTTCTTGGCTGCCCAAATAATTTTTCCTTCCCCCCAAAAAACACAGGATTCAGAGGCTCTGGAGCTGCAGCAAGCTCCCTGCAGGGGGAACACTGCCTTCATGAAGTGAGAACCAAGCTCCTCACAACTCGTCCATTCTCCATGGCCAACCCATATGGCCTCACCCGGTCCTCCTCACTCTGAAGGAAGGAAGACTAAGGTTGGATACCAGGGGGAAGTTCTGTACTATGAGAGTGGTGGAGTGCTGGAACAGCTGCCCAGAGAGTCTGTGGATTCCCCGTCCATCCCTGGAGGTGTTCAAGGCCAGGTTGGATGGAGCCCTGGTCAGCCTGGGCTGGTATGAAATGTGAAGGTTGGTGGCCCTGCATGTGGTGGGGGAGGGTAGTGCTTGATGATCCTTGAGGTCCCTTCCAACCCTGGCCATTCTATGGTTCATTCTATGATTCTATGACTCTCTGAGATAAAGAAAGCAAACCAGTTTCCAGTTTTAAGACCAAGAAGATGGCTGAGTTTAAATGACTCACCCAGGATCATCCAAGAGATCTTCCCCAGGGGAGTAAGCGGTCAGATCACAGAGCTTGCTGGAGTTAAAGCAGCATCTGGATGATGCTCTCAGTTTTTTGGGAGGTCCTGTGATGAGCCAGGAGTTGGACTCTATGGTTCTTATGGATGCCTTCCAACTCATGATATTCTATGACTCTATGAAACCTGTGACAGAAAGAAGAGTGTATGTCTATTATTTTCAACCACAGATATTGCCCTGAACACAGATCCATTCTTTGTATGTCTTTTTCAGCAATTTAATGGTTTGGTGTTTTGAGACTTCAATGGTAATAAGAACGATCAAGCATCTATGGATGGACACTGCAGAGGACCACAGGAACTGCAAGGTCTCTGCATGTGTCTTGGAGGCAGCTGGTACAGAGCTGCTGCAGAGCCGTCAAGAGCAATGGGAAATGGAAAAGAGTTTCACATCTTACATAAAGTCCTATAGAGAGATCAGTTCATCACAGGAAATTCCCCTGAACCCAAGATAAGCCATACCAGCCCTGCTCCAACTTGTGGCTGGCTTTCTACCATGTTGCCATCCCTTGGGGTTTTCTGAGAATGTTCTAATATTTATACTAGGTCTGATTTTCTTCTTTTTTTATGTTTTGCTTTCTTGCTTTATTCCTCTCCTTCTCTTTCTCCTTCCCTTTATTTTCCAGCGATTAATGGCTGACCTTTATGTCCACAAGATCAGGAGCTCAAGGAGCTCAAACCGAAATTCGTAAGAAAGATATTTTATTTCAGCCTTACAAATTAAAAAAGAAAAGAAAGAAAGAAAAAAGAAAACCTTCTGATTTCCCAGAGGGAGCTGAGCTTGTGCCTGTGGAAAGCTTCTGTTGGACAGCCACAACCAGCACCCACCAGCACCCTGGGGACTGTTCCAGAAGTGCCCAGGAGAACATGCAGATATCTCTGCATGACAATCCTGCACTGTGCACAGCACTGTGTTGAGTGCACTCTGCACTAATCTTGTGTTTCAGGGTGCAGTGCCCCTCCACTTGAAAATATTGAAAATTTGACTTGACAAGGCCATAGGTAACTTGGGTCCAATGTCAAAGTTGGATCTAGCTGGGAGATCAGACATGATTTCAGCAGCAACTTGTTCAGGGTGCTCCCAGGATTCCTCCCACTCTATAATTGGTCTAACTCACTGTTTGTAGTCAGTTTGGACATCAGTGAGGCAGCTGCTATTGCAACTTGAATATTTCAGCAAACATCTGGAGCACACTCTATTAATTTCTTTAAATGTCACTTAAAACTACTATCCTTTATTCACTTCTTTCACCATTAGATCAGATTATTCCTCGCAGTTCTGCAAAAATCCTGCAAAAGTACTTACTTACCAATGTATAATTCAGCTTTGTTAAGATGAATATGAGCTAACCTGGTCAATTATTGCCAAGATTTGCCACCTTATATTTAGGTGCTCACTAGCAAGGGTGTTCATTTTCTTTAGCAGTTTCAGAAAGGCGCAAGGATTGAAGTCAAGAAATAACCATGAGGTTTTCTAATTTGATGTCCTGCATGTTGTCAGCCACTGAGCATCATCTAAACACCAAGGAGGCCAACAAAAGGAGAGACTATGGCTTTCCCCAGCACCCTGAACCTTCACTTCAGGAAAAAACCTGTCCAGGATGAAACTGGCATCCCATATCCAAGGGAACAACTGCTTCTTATCTGCTAAATATTTCAGCACAGCACAGGCATGGTGCTGCAGAGACATATGAGCCATATACTATAGTGGGACACTTAGCACCCTTGACCAGGACTTCAGAATTCAGCAAGGAGCTCTCGGGTGGCAAAAAGGGCAGCCTCTGACAATTCCAAATCCACAGAACCATGGAACTGTAGGATTTGGAAAGGACCTCTGGATATTGTCTAGTTCAACCCCCAGTGCAGTGTAGACAGAAGCATTGAGTATCCCAAGTTGGAAGAGAATCATAAGGGTCATTGGACTCAATGGAGTCCAACTCTTGGACCCAGCTTTAGCAGAAGCTTCCTTCTCACTATGAAGCCCTCTCATGAGCAGGGAATCAGGCAGCTTCAGCCTCACACCAGTGCTGGAGATTTCAGCTGTCCCATGGAAATTCAACCAGGAAAGGGCAGGAACAGGCTGAAAATGGAAACACAGTGGTTTCAGCCCCTGAAGGTTGCTCACCAATTTGCACATCTAGACCTCTCAATGAGCAGAGCACACTCAGGAAAGCTGTGCAGTGGGCATGTTATGCAGATGCCCAGCAGATACTGGGGGTGAGAAGCCCATCCACAGCTCTGTGCAATCCCCAAACCAACACTGCCTATTTAATGTGAAAATTGCAGTGTATGAAGGTGCTTTGGGTGCTCTTGGCTCACAGCCTTAGAGGTGCACCCCAGGTGAAGAACAGAGCTCCACTCAGTACATAATTTCTTTGATGTTCCTTTTCTCCCTCCAAACAGCTGGGAGTTCAAAGCATTTATCAAAAGCTGAGGGAATTCCCTTGCAATATAAATGTGTGCTTTAAAACAAAACAACACAACCTTTTTTTTTTTTAAATCTGAGTCACTCTGAAGGCTTAACCCAGCCACTTGTTCCTGCTTGCAACCTCAAGTCTGAATTGCATCCTGCTGGCAAAGGGAAAAGGCAGCACCAAGATAGGAAATGCCTTGCCTTAGAAATCCCAGCTGTGTAAAAGTAGTGGTTTGTAAGATGGTTGCTTTGTGTGTTTGCTTGCTCTTGGGGAAAGCTTGTGGAGGATAAAACTCTCTCAGACACATCACTGGGTCTGCTTGTTGGCAAGAGCATCCCACCTGTTGGCCATCTCTTCACTCTGGTGGAATTTAAGCTCACAAGCCTAATTTTTCCAAGTTTGGAGTTCCCATCACCCAGAAAGAAAGGGGAAAAAAAGCACTTCAGCCAACCTTTTAGCAGCAATAATTGCACCACAGGGCACCACCAGCCTGTCAGGGCTGAGCACAGTTTAGATGAGTTGGAGACCAGTGTCTCCCTCTGGAAAGGTGTGGAAGTCAATGCTGTGACTGAAATATCTACTCCTTGCTTATTTCAGTTTCAGTAGTCCTCATAGCAACCCTGTAATAGAAAAGTTCCCAGGTACACTTAGGGAAAATGGGGGATGGGGCTGTAAGCACCTGATGGAGCTGTAGGTGTTCCTGTTCATTGAAGGAGCATTGGGCCAAGTGGCCTCTAAGGGTCCCTTTCAACTCAAACAATTCTATGATTCTATTCCAAGAATTAGGTGCCTTGAACAGGAGAAATACATCTGAGCATAGATCAAGATGAAGATACTTCAGGAATTATCATTTGGAAACTAAAAATACTAAGGAAACTAGAAAACAGCACATGCAAGAGGCACAAATGCAATCAGGAAACTAAGGCAGTAGGAAGGTTCTCAGTAAATAATTCTGCTTTGCACTCATTTATTTTCCAGTAGTAAGCACAGAGTCCAGAAAGCAACCATGGGTGTCCCTGGGCCAGATATGTCCCTGGGCCTCACTAAATCATCTGTAGTGAGAGACTGAGAGGCTCAGTGATGGAGGGAAGGGGAACAAGACGAGGGGTGAGAAGTGCAGATGGCCACAGTGATGGTACCACTGCATGGCTTTGCATGAAACAGGGTTGAGGCTCTGGTGCAAGGTCCCATCCAAGCACCTTTCTCCTTGATGAGCCAAACAAAACCAACTGAGCTGCTCTCAGCTGTCATTCTCAGGCACTGTTTCTCATTTCTGCTCCCTCCTAAAGAATGGCTGGTCATGAAGTTCACCATTTCTTTCCTATTTTGCAGCTGCTGTCGCTGCTCATCAAAGTTTTGCGGTCTGCCAGAGTGAAAGAAAGGTGATGGATCTTTTGCAAGGAGAGAGAAAAAAAAAATCTCCAACCCATAAATAAATAGTGAAGGAAGTATAAAAGACAAAGCTTTCTCAAAGCAATGGCTTGCAGCTAAGTATTTTCCGTCACCTCTACTGACCAGACAGGTTATCCGGAGTCGTCCCAGCCCTAGAGATGACATTTAACATGACATGTACATGAGATGTATCAGTTAGGTCACTGTGCTAAAGCACAATCACCACCCCTTCTTCCTCCTGCCCCCTGCGCCCCTCAGGGAATACAAAAGTTCAGGGTCTTTAAAGTTGAATTCCCCGCACAAGAGTTCAGCACCTTTCAACCTTTTCAGACCTATTACAGGAAGAAAACCGGGTGGAAGGAGTGCAGAGAGGGAGGAGCGGGGTCAGGGGTTATTTTATGGACAGGTTTAGAAGTCTGAGAGAAAAAGAGACTTGTTGCATTGGTCAGAAAGGAAGTAAATGTCACTAGATTGGTTCACGACAAGGCAGAGTGCAGGCTCCTTCTAAAAGCCTTATAAATACACCTTTAATTCTACAGTAATCCCTGTATAATTAAGAGATAAAGCCGACAGAGAGGGCTGTATCACCACAGGATAGCAGCACAGTGGTTTAAAATTAAAAGCAAAGAGTTTAGGAAGAAAAAAAAATAATGCAGAGTGATCTGTCAGTCACAATTGAGTCATATCAACCGATTCACATTTGCAGACATGCTCAGGGGTCATATGGGTGCTGGTCTGGCACGGAATGACAACTGGGGATGGGGAGGTGCTAGCTGGATTTCAAACAAACTCACATGCACTGTTTGATCAGTTACTCTGACCAGAGCCCAGAGCAGGAGGATTAACCACCCATGAGTTTCAGTTCTCCATTCTAAATCCTTTGGTATTCATATTTCCACCCTGTTGCTTTCTTTCCCCTTACATTTTTACAAGCTTCACTCATTTCAGAGGAAAGTAACAAAACAGTCAGTGTTATTAAGGGTATGGTCCTGCAGGGGACACAGCATTCCAGATGTGGCCTCAGCAGGGCAGAGTAGAGGGGGAGGATCACCTCCCTCAACCTGCTGGCCATGCTCTTTTTAATGCACTCCAGGGTCCCATTGGCCTTCTTAGCCATAAGAGCACACTACTAGCTCCACTAGGACACCCAGATCCTTCTCTGCAGAGCTAATTCCCAGCAGCTCAGCCACTAATCATGCACCCATCATCACTTTGCCCACTATACCTGACCTGGACAGGCTTGAGAGGTGCACCCATGCCAACCTCATGGAGTTCAACAAGGCCAAGTGCAAGGTACTGCACCTGAGCTAGGGCAAACCCAAGCACAGATACAGGTTGGGTGGAGAACGACTTGAGAGCAGGCCTGAGAAGAAGGATTTGGGAGTGTCAGTTGATGACAGATTCAACATGAGCTGCAGTGTGTGCTTGCAGCCCAGTAGGCCAACAGCATCCTGAATTGCATCAAGAGAAGTGTCACCAGCAGGTCAAGGGTAACCATTTTGCTCCTCTGCTCTGCTCTGATGAGATCCTCCTGGAGTACTGCATCCAGTTCTGGAGCTCCCATCACAAGAAGGACGTGGAGCTTTTGGAGCATGTCCAGTCGAGGGCCATGCAGATTATCAGATGGCTGGAGCACCTCCTCCACAGGGACAGGCTGAAAAAAAGCTGGGGCTCTTCAGCCTGGAGAAGTGAAGGCTCCACAGAGACCTTATAGTGGCCTTCCAGTACCTGAAGGGGCGTGCAGGAAACCTGGGGAGGGACTTCTTATAAGAGCAGGTAACAACAGTACAAAGGGAAGTGGTTTTAAACTGAAAGAGGGTAGATTTAGACTAGATATTAGGAAGAAACTTTGACTGTGAGGGTGGTGAGACACTGGAACAGGTTGCCCAGGCTGGATGGGGCTGTGAGCTGCCCAGTTTAGAGGGATGTATCCCTGCCTACAGCAGGGGGTTGGAACTGGGTTACCCTGAAGATCCCTTCCAACCCAAACCATTCTATGATTCTATGATTCAATCCATGCCCACACAAATGGACATTGCCCCTCAGAGGGACTGCTGTTTCATTAGCATTTCAACCTAATGGTTTCCCTGCAGTGTCTGGCTGCATCCCAATTTGCAATATTGTTATTTATGATCTATGAGACTTCTCTAATTGCACGCCCCACAGCTGGATAAACTACTCTGTATCCCTCAACACCAATTGCCTTACTGAAAGGGCCAACCTGGATTTCAAACAGCCTTGAGCCTGGAGGCAAGCTTGGATCCTGAGGTTCATGGAACAGAACTGGAGAACACATCGTGACCTTATAGCTCCATAGCAGCATCAGTGGACAGCTCACATTTTGGAATGTGAATATCTGCATAACTCCTTGAAGCTCGGAGCTCATTCCCAACCAACAAAATGTTTTAGAGGGAAACGCCTTCAAATTTGGCAAAAGTTGGAAATGCCTTAAAAAATCTGTGATGGCTCATCTGTAGTTCAGTGTTTAATAGTGACGACTGGTCATATCTGGCCTCATTCATAGGCAATTGAAAATAAATTCAAGTATTTCATCCCAAATGAAGATCAGAGAAGCACCCATAGGTATGTCTACTTCTACCCATTAAATATAAAAGGAAAAATAAGTTGTCTTATTTGACATGAAGCTTTTTGACATCTCAAGCTGGCTAATATGATTTGTTAGGACAGTTCCAGGAACAAGAAATTTGCCTTATAAGACATTTGTTAATTTTTGCCTTTACCCCGCAGTTTTTCATACTCCATCCCATTTGTCTTTTCACACAGCACGTTTCCCATAGAAACAAAGTGCAAACTATTTCTTCTCCTTACCTGCAGAAAGTCTTGGAGAAAAGAGCCATATGGACATAAAAAAAATGTGTAAATCTAAGCATGACCTTTCAGTGAAACTTTCTTCATACTCTAAAAATGGACACCGCTTTGTCTGGATGTGATTTCTTGGGTAACAACCCTTTGTCATTTCCTACTTCATCTTCAGCTTCTACACAGTGGAAAAGATCTGTGTTAATCATGTTACCTCTGACGTCTGATATTTCTGCATCTACTGTTGCTTCTGACGGCTGTCCATGCCTGAAATCTAGCCCTGCTTCATTTGAGATCATGAACAGTTTTTCTTCATGAGCTGCTCAGCAGTGAGACTCCAGCCTTGGGTTCCCAAAGCCACTAAACCTTTTGGAAGGAGACAGGACTTTTGCAGCACACTGGGAGCTCCCGTGTTGCATTAAGGAATAGCAGTATTGGAAGAAAAAAATAACGTGTTTTTCTCCCAGCCCCCTGCCTCACCTTGTCCCAACCCATCTGCCAAATATAAAAGAGCATTCGTAATCTAATTAATCTAACCATTGCCTGTCACGGCTGGAAGGCAATTTTGAAAGACTATCGCCTTGTGTTTTACTCTGCTGGAAAGTTAATCTCCTCAAAGCAAAGGGACTTCCCACTCCCTCAAGCCCCACAACCCTTAATCTTTCTTCTTAACCAGTTGCTGGTGAATGTGCCTCTGTTGCTGGATGTAAGAATGTGTAAGAGGAGGCATCCCCTCCTCCTCTACCGCCATACAAAAGAAGACTCGTGAGAGGAGATGCCATTCAAGAGACTCTTCTCCCAGTGATCAGAATCATAGCTCCCCAGCATCGCTTTGTGGTTAACCAGTTAACCTATCTCTTCCATCACTCAGCTCTTTGCTTCATTTTTTTTTTTCTCTCTCACTCCTTTTTTTTTTTTTTTTTTGGTTAAGATTAAAAGATCTCACACGTTTGGAGAGAAGAAAGAGCCCCCAGTCCATCTCCACATCGTCAATTATAAGCAAAGGTCTAGGAAGGGGGAGAGGCAGGTTGCACACTGTTATTGACTTAAGCACTTTGGAAAGGTCATCTTCAAGGTCTGTTCCTTCCCTTTCCCACTCCACGCTCACCTGGGCCCATTAGGGAGGAATTTCTGGGCTCTTCAGTATTTCATTTTGGGCCCATTGGCACTTCTGAGGAGTAATAGAGAAGGAGGAGGTGGGATGTGGAGAGCGGGGGGGAAAATGAAGACAGGTGAGGGGAAAGAAAAGTCATTGAGAGACTTCAAAGTAGAACAAAGACCCATCCAGATGTGAATAATTGCTAGGTCAGCACGTTAATCACAGGCAAGGGCTGCAGTGCGAACCATCCCTGGTCACTTCACAGGGGCAAAGAGGGGAGAGGGGGGGACACACGGAGAGATACAGAAGTAAGGCTTTGTGACAGCAAAGAACAAGCCTGAGAAATACATTTTCCAGGTGATTATGTGAATAATGAGCCAACCTCTGCTTTATTAAGGGCACACCAGGGCTGTAATTGCGGCTGAGCTGCAGCTCAGAGGGCAGTGAGGGAGGCCCTGCGCACACAACCCACCGCCCTGCAGGAGCTCCATCTCACCATCCGACAGAGGATTTCCTGCATTGCCCACCACAGTATCTGGACTTTCAGACCTCAGCATGGCAGGAGGGAATGGTGAGGGTTTTGTCCTGTGTCTTTGAGGTAAATTATGACTCTAGCCAACAGCTTCTAACCAAGGATTGGGAAGATGCTGGCTCGTCTCTTTTTGTTGTTTTGTTTTTCCAGTCCTGTGTTCTCATGCCACAGCACCAGCTGTGTTTATCTTGGTAACGTCCTTCTTCTAAATAAGGCCACAAGGTTCCACTGAAGGCAGACAAAACCCCTTCCCACGTGGCTTTTTGCTTTGTAAATAAACATCTGGCATTTACACAGCTGGGAGCGTTGCTGATATCTGCATATTCAGTGATGTAAAGGAAGTTTCTTATTGCAAGTGTGTGAGCTGCAGTACTATTACAGGCCAGTGACCAGTGTCTCTTCTTTCCTATGCCCACTTCAAAACTGAGGATTCTTACCAAAATTCTTATCTTTAATCCTATATTCTCAGTGTAATATCAGAATCCCTTCCAGAATTACATGACTCATCTGGGATTTTTGCTTGGCCTCACGGATGTTTGTTTTGATAGGGTTATTTTCATTTGGCAGGGTATTTTGTGTAGATAGGGTTGTGGTCCTTCTGTGTTGCATGGGGTTAGTGTAACCAAGGACAGAAGAGGGAAGATGTTACTCCATCCAGGACTCAGGAGGCTCCCGCAGATTTCTCCTGATGGTGGAGCATCCCCTCAGGTTGTGAAGTGACATTTCCTCATCAGTCTGTCCCCTTCCATTAACCACTTCCAACTCCTGTGCCAGCACCTGCCATTCCTGCTTTTGGATGTAGTCACTCCACTGTGAAACAATTCTAAAACACAGCTTGCTCTAGCTGAGACTTCAACATTGGCACAAAAGCTTAAAACAGACAAGTAAAATGAGCTTCTCCCTCATCAGAGAATCATAGAATCATTAAGTTTGGAGAAGACCATTAAGATCATTTAGTCCTACCGTTGCAACTGGATTCTTGACTCGCAACCCAACATGAGTAGTTTGCACCAGAGATGTGTAGTTTGCTTCCAGGCTGTGAGACACACAAAGACCCCAGTGACCAAAGACCACAGTGCAGAGCTCAGACACAAAACCAAACAACAGAGGTGTTTGCATTTATAAAGAATGTGGCAAAGACTCTGTCCTGAGACTCTTCTTGAAATAATTCTCCTTTAATATTACTTGTGAGACACTGTGAGATATTCAAAGGGTCTGCAAAGGCAGTCCCTTGTACTAAGGGGCATGGGTTAGTTGGGAAATATTGATGGTAGGCAGATGGTTGGGCTGGATGATCTTGGAGGTCTTTTCCAACCTCGGTGACTCTCTGATTCTGTGACACGGGGGACCTACAAGGCCTGCAGAGGAGAATGACAAGGAGAAAGAGAAGCTACTTGTCTAAAACTAATTTCCTGAGAAAGCATATGTATAAGGAGCTAAAGGTCTAATTTGGGACTCTAATGTTAGAAAAGATGTAAACAAACTGGAAGAGGTTCAGAGTAGAGAGAGGAAAATGCTAAGATGCTTAAGGACAAATTGACTATGAGGAATCTTAGGTGGATGATGAAACTCAGAAGGTTAGACAAGCATCTGTCCAGAATATCTGCACTTGGATGAATGGCAGCTACTGTTAAGAAGCCCTTCTTCCATTAAGATTTGATTGATCTCAGTCATGTGGCTTCTGTGTGCAAGAAGTTCATAAAATCTCCACAGGACAAGAAAAAATATGATACCAGAGCAAGTCAACAGTTTATAATTATGTCCTATTAAAAAAATAAATGCTAGAAGCATACAAGACCTCAAATTCCAAGGTCATAAGGCCTCAGGTCTCCGAAGGTTAAGGTCTGAAGCAGCACTGTAGCCCCCACATGAGGGCAAGCTGTAAGGGTAGCAAAGAAGCTGTACTTTCAGGCTTGCAGATTGGCAATGAAGGGGCACCAAGGCTATTTTTCTCTCACAGATTTTTCTGTCTTCTCTGCAAAGTCTCTCCTATTGCCAGAACATAGCTTCTTCCCCATCCATCTCACCACTGGGTTAATTGTAAAGAGTGCTTCATCAGATGCACCAGAGAATTCAATAAGCTCTCCTCTGCAGCTGAGCCTGAAGAGATGGTTCTGTGCCAGTCATTGCTTAAAGGCACTATTTGACTTTGGCACCACCACTGCCTCATGAATACCTACTTGGCCTCTGCCTCATAAACATCTCATAAACAACTGTTTGGCTTGGTGTGGATCTTCCAATTAATGCTTATATCCATGTAGAGAGAAAGCTGTTTGCATAAGTAATCCTGAAGCAAAATCTGCCTTCTTAGCAAAAAATAAAAATTAAAAACATGAGGTGATTGCTTGGCTGTACCCACTGATTTGCTGCACATGCATAAAGGGACCCTGGCGTTACCAGCTCTGCACATGGCATAGCCCAAGGGAGAATGCTCTGCTCCTGTAACCTAAACCTTGATTTCTTGAGTTAAGGGATATATTTCACTTTCCAGGATTAGGACGATGTGTGGTTTCCAACTTCTTGGGAACACTGCAATCGTACTGAGCTGAACAAGTCTGATATTGAAGCTCATGCAAACCAGCTAAGGGCAAGCAGCAGGGATGGGGTTTGTCTCAGCTCACTTCAGGTGTGAGCTACCCATGCAAATCCTCTTGGTGTCAAGATTGAGAAATAAGCACCATTAGAGAGCAGTTTATCTGATTTATTTTAGACGAATAGGTTTGGGCAGAAAAATATGTGGCAAGGCATTGTAGAATGAGCAGCACAGATCTGGAAATGGGGAATCAGAGATTGCAGCACTAAGGGGACAGAGTGAGAAAGCTCGGGATCTGTTGCACTACAGCACAGTTGTTCAGTCAGGAGATAAATTCAGACTCCATGACTTTTTTCAATGTTTTCTTTGAGCAAACCTCAGCTACCTGAATTGTACAATTTTAACAGCTTCATTAAAAGCAGTCAAGCTGCTGCCTATTGTGGTTGAAAAGAAAGAGATTTAAATGTGATCTCAGACCATCGGAGATCCCAAGGGAAGTGGAATTGGATGAGAAAAGGCAGTTCCTTCCTAAAAGGAGGGTGGTGCATTTGGCCCCACGACCGAAGAACAGCCCTTGGCCTATACACAAATGCAGAATTCATGCTTCTGGACTAAACTTAGCACAATGGAGACTTTGTTTCGTTAAGAATTGAGCAATTGCTCTGAAACAAAGGTCAAAAGGACAATGTAAATGCAATCCCTCCTATGGTTCATGGATGTCTTAGCCAGTGGTGGTACCTTCATCCACCACTTTCTTGTTCACTTGAACTGCAGTATCAGCAATTCATTTCTCACCTTTGGGTTTCCAAAGGTTTAGAGAGGTGAGCGCTGGATGAGGAAATGGAGCACTGAGCTGAAAATAATGTCCCTGCTATCTGCCATATATTTCTTTCAAGGAGATAGTTTAGTGAAACCCAAGGGAAATGAGTGCCTTGGTTGGGCGCATTGAGGCCAACAGTGAAGCAAAAAGCAAATTAAATGCTATAATCATATTTAATGGGATGGAAGCAGCTGTAATGTGTGGCCCACCTACAAGATAAACACCTTCTGGAACCAACAAGTGAGTTGTTTCTTCAGCTCCAGTGATCTGTTTTGCAGTATGGAGATCCTGGGATTGTAGTCTTCTATCACTCCTGTTCTTCTCAGAAAGGATTATTGTAATCACCCAAATGGCACAGTGAACCAATAGAAACCATCTTAGAAACTATTCCAGGTGGGATGCAGAAACTTCAGTTCCACTGTATATGGGGCTCACTATCAGAAAGAGAAAAAATGGATAGAGAGAGAGTTCACTGGTAAAGACCAGTCAATGTAAGGAAGCATCTCATTCCAACCTGTGTGTTTATTTCTTCTTGTTCTAAAGAAAAGTCAAGGAAGAACTCAGAAAAAGGATGACAAATAAATTGAATACTTCTGCATTTTCTCTTTGCCTCCTGAGCCAAATAGCCAGCAGTATTGGCAGTGTTGACCTGACAATTCCATCCTCAGCAAGAAAAACAAAAAAAAATACAAAAAAAAATATCTGAATATCCAACAAGTATCTCTTAATTCTTTACCTACATAATCCAGAGAGATCATTGTGATATGTTTTTTTCTGTTCCTCTTGGAGTTCTAAATGTTTATGGAATGTTCTCATCAGTCACTGAGCTACTGCAACCCAGCAAGAAAAGGGATTTTCATGTTTCCCACCATCACAGTAGAAACATGATTCATTGTGATGAGACCATGCAATGAGTTGCTCCTCTCAGAGGATTTATGCTTCTGTGACATTGCTTTGTCTACTAATCATATCCTTCCTTAGAGTAAGTGGTGCTGCAGTTCGAGTCTCTAGAGGACTTCAACCAGCCTCATAAATGGGGTGAAGGAAAACATGGAAGGACTGGGGCTTTTTATTTCCAAATGGGACGAATATTTTGTGAACAGCTGCCTTGGAGCAGCACAAGTTTTAAAGTTTGGCAGTTCATGGCTCAGCAGTTCTTGTCCTCTATTTTCACACACTGGTACAAAGTTAATTTGGGGCTTAATGGCTCCTTCCTTTTCGCACAGGTTGGGCAGAACTCCCAGCTCACTTGGACGCATCATTCCCTTCAGGCATTGCTCAGCTAAAATGAACATAAGAAGTGACCCTTGACTTACAGCTTGATCAAAGCAGAGGAAATAGAGCTAAAACCTTGTTGCCCACCATCATCCCAAAGAGGGTTCATATTTGCCTCCATCAGTGATTCTTTTCCCAGCCTGGAAGGGGCAAAGTTGTCCGTTTGACATATCCTGCTAATCCTGAGAAGTGCAAATGTCCACTTGGACAAGAAATATGTTTAAGATCTCACCCTGGCTGCGGTTGTTGTTCAAAGATGGGAGATGAGATTGAGACAAGGATATTGCTGATAGAAATCAGTCAGCATTTTGAGTCCGTGATCACATGGCAGCAATATTTAGTTACTCTTGTACTTTGCAGGAAGACTTTGCACTTCTAGGTTTTTTCCACAAAAGATTTTAGAGCACTCAGCCCTGGGCAGAGACTTTCACAGGCATCAGGTTGAAAGTGGGAAAAGCTGTTCCCATATATAGAAGAAAATATAATGCTCGGGTAACACAGAATGTCTTGGCCCCAACCTTGTACCTCTAGAAAGCAATGTTCATCTTGATCATTAAAACCACCAGTCTTCTCATACCTTCTTTTATCAACTTCTTACTACATCTCGTGGAAGCATCATGGAAACATCTTTTATTGAGAGAAAATATGTCCTATAATTCTGCATTAAAGTTGTGATCTAAGTCAGGACTTCATTTCCATTGTAAAATATTTAGTCTCATCTGGTGTTCCAGGAGACAGCTGACTCAAGATGCCTTTTGGATCCCTCATCAGGTCTTTGTGTCTCACCTGGCCTCCACCAGGTCCACATTGTGAGGTCTCTGATAAGCCAGGTGCCACGGCTACCAACATTCTCTGGCTGTCATAACTACCTGATGCATCTCAGATGGTTCTGAGGTCATCTCCAACAGCTGACTTTGTTCCCATAGCAATCAGTGGAAAAAGAGTCCCACCTGAAGAGGATGCATTGAACCATTCTCCAAAGGTACTGGCCCATCTCCACTGGCTGTGGAAACAACCTGAGTGATCAGCATAGATAAAACGCCATAATTTCATGCAGCTGAAGTCAGAGGAACCCACTCCCACCATTTAGAGATATCCACCTTCACAAGAGGCAGCTGACTCGGTTAGGACTCTAACCACCAGCGTCTTGTTCTTGTTTCTGCTGTAAACTTGCTCTTGGGTATTTGCATGCTCCTTCATGCTCTCCTCCCCCAAGGGCAGCAACACATCCTTTGTTGTCTTCTCTGTCTGTTCAGATTGGGAGCTCTCTGGGGCAGAGACTCTCCTTTTCTGCTTGTCTGTTGAACACTTAACACCACAGGACTCGATCGTGACTGGGGTTGTAACTCAGAGAGTAAATAATAATAATATGCATTAGCTGCTAAGTAGGAGAATTAGGGGTTAGCTTATATGTAAGCACCATGCACGGTGTAATGATATCCTCGTGCTAAATGCAACTGGATCCTTCCATTATTAAAGCAGCAGGCAAACTGATGTTTGATCTACAGGGCTAATTCTAGTTTTTGGAGACATCAAACAGCTGCTTTTCTTTTTTCTTGGCAAATGCGCATGTTCTAAGCAAATCTGAAATTACCAGGTTCACAAGTTGAGTTTCATGCAGAGAAATGTTTACTTTGATGCCAGAGAACCTGGCTCCTTTCCATTTACAGTAAATGAGGAAGAAAATTGATTTGCAGCAGCAGGAGGGGTGTCAAACCTTTATTGCTGTTCGGAACATGTACGCACTGCTAACCAGGAAGATAATTAACCTAAATTAACCTTCTGCCTTAAGATGAGTCATAGTTTGTGGGGGGGGGGGGCGCCCGGCGGGACGCGGGGGTGGAGAGGGTGTAGGGAGGAGTATATAGTGCTACAGAGCTGTATGGACACGTCCTGTGCATTTCCAAGCAAGGATGATGGGCATGTGTAGCAACTGATTAGATTTAAATGGAAATTTTGGACAGGCATTTTTACCTTATGAAGGTGAAGAAGAAAAGCTTGTGGTTTAAATTAAGTCTGGACTGTGTAGGAGCTGTGCCTGTAAAGTGGGGAAGGAAAGTGTATTTTCAGGTCCTGCTGACAGCTGCTGAGTTAGCCCATCCAGAAGAGGCAAGCTGTAGTTCATGAATCTGACCAGACATTAGCACCGAGCAGCCTTCAATAAGGATGAAACACTGTGATTTCTGTTTAAAAAGTGGCTTTGTACTTTGCATCAGCCAACTGCTGATGTAGTTGTATCGTGAATAAAAAGGTTATCCATCTCCTAATATTCCTTCTGGGAAAACAGGAGGAAGGCCACCTCCGTGCCTTCTTTTACCCATTTGTCTAATGAGAATTGCAGAATCATAGAACCACTGAGTTTGGAAAAGACCACTAAGATCATCAACCCAAGGTCAGTAAAGGTTATTTACTGGCCTTGTCAGTGGATGGAGAGAATTGAGAGAGGGCAGCTGCCACTCATGGACCATTTCCTCTGGGCTGTGTGCATGAGGCTGTTTCCAAGCTGATGTCAAGACATGAACCTGTCTGCAGTTATCCACCAAAGCTGTTCTGTGTTTGCTCCAGGCTCCTCAAGGAGAAGCAGCAGGTGGGGCTGAAATGTCCCTCATCTAAATCCAGACCATGCACACAGTTTGGGCCATGCCAGAGGACAAGATAAACATTACTTGCACTTTCTTCACCATGAAGTTGTAATCAGAATTAGAGGACAAGACCAAAGCTGGATTTTTTTTTTTTTTTTTTCCTTTGGGATTTAGGTGTCCAAATGCCTTTGGCACTGCTCCTCTAGGAAATCAAAGTCATGGGCTGTACTTGGAAAAGCCTGTAGTGAAGCAACAGGATTCTCTAAGCTGGCAGAAGACTGTCCTTGGCTCTGCTGGGTTCTTGGCTTGTGCCCATTGCTAAGCACACCCCAACACGTGCCCTCAGATACAGCCCACTTTCACCAGGCTCGTTCTCTATTCCCACCTCCCAACTGCAAATGCAACCTTCACTTTGATGCAGCAGTGCAGAGCTCACCCCAAGCTAATCCTCACCCCTAGCAATCTCTTCCCACCCCAAAGGAATGCCTCCACTTTGTAGGTAACATCCAGGGTGCTGGGAAGGAAACGTCCAGTTTGGTGCCTTTTCTCCACCACCCACGGAGCAGGAGAAGTAAAGACAGTGAGACAACACCGTTTCGATTCATCCAAGAAGTTTCTGTGTTTGAAATCATGCTGATTTAAACAAAAAGAAATCAGGGAGGAAGAGAACCTCTCTAACAGTCTTGATTTTGGGGGGTTTGGGTTGGGTTTTTTGTGTTTGGTTGCTTTTTGTTTTTTAACAAACTGGGAAAATAGTGAATCAAAAACAGTAGCATTATGTACCACCCTCAACCTGCCAACTCTGACAATGGTAGCAAGGAAGACTGATGTGGGAGCTCATGCATCCTGCATCTCTGGCTCTAGCCGCCTGGACAGACATAGCCAAAAGGGCTAACGGTCCACAGGCCACTCTCCATGATTTTAAAGCACATAAGTCAAGCCCTCCTTTTCTACTAAGCATTTTCAAGCTCTTTGGCCACTTTCAGCTGAACCCAGCAGCAAGCTCACAGTCCCAGCAAGGTTGGTCACTGCACATCTGGTGGATCCGTGCAGAATCTGCAAGCGATGGTCTGCACTCACTTTCTGAGCCCCAGACCCGGTCCTGTTCCTCCTCCAAAGACAAACACACGCAGGATTTCTTTTGAAGTCTGAATGTCTGTTCCTGGGCCAATAAAGTTCGGCATTTTCCCAGCAAGAAGGTAAAGGTGGTGAAAGGTGCTAGCATCTCCCTGTGAACTGCAATTAGCAGCTTGGTGAAGGGGGAAAGTGTTGGCAGAACAAGGGAAGGCGATGGCTGTCTCACCTCCCTTGAGATGGGCCAGATGGGCTGGGCACCAGACCCAACACCAGGGCTGGAAGCAGCCTGGTAATGCAACCCTGGGGTGATGCTAAAGGGAGGCTGAGGGATTTCCTGATGCCGTATCTCATCCTGCCAGTGACACTTGATGAGGGTTATAGGACCAACAGGGAATAGGACCTGCATCCAGATACTCATAGCAAGGGAGCTATTCATCTGCCTTAGCAAAAGGAGGCATCGTAATTTTCTGCAGCCTTGTCAGCTGTGTTTTACATGAGAATGGCCATGTAACCAGATCCAGGCCCCTCTCACCTGATCTCCAGCTACTAAGGAGGAAAAGCAATAAGATCTGTAGTTTTATGGCCTTCTTGAGTTGTCCGTTGTCTCAGAATGATGTGGATGTGGAGGGAAGCAGCTCTGCTTCAGGAAAAGAGAATGGGAGAATGCTAGATATATGGAGGAGAACTGTGGCTGCTGAAAGAAAAAAACGTGCCAATGTTGCTCTGTCAATGGTATTCCAGGCTCAACAGGAAGTCATGTATCTCTTCAGACAAGAGGAAAGGAGGATAGGAAACTGCATAACACAGGCTGTAGTGTGTAAACCTCCAAAAGTGTTATTATTTGAGATGATGGTAGTGCTAATTTTGGTACAGACTTGGTGGGAGCCCCTAAAGCATTGCTTCCATCTCATCCCACCTTTTGATGAAGTCAGTGTCAAGCCAACAGGACAACCCAAGGGCATTCACTGAATCAAATTTAGCCTCCCCACATGATCCTGTCTTTTTGTCAGGATCTCCTAGTAGTGCCAACTGGCCATTCTGTATGCCTTTAATCCTGCTGCAGAAGCAACCAAACTCAGCATTGCTCTAGCTGATCAAGCTCTCTGCACTCAACACCATCATGCCTATATATAGAATCTCTTGTATCACCTTGTTAGCTGAGAAACATCTCTTTTTTTCAGGACTTTCATGGACCAAACATGCATGAAATCTGGGGTTTGCACATCTGTTTCTATCAGCAGACAGTTCACTTGTACAAACACATCCAGTCTAAGGGCAAGGCAAATCCTTTTCAATAATAAGCCACTAAAAGACAGGCGCATAGGTTGAGGACTGGCCAGCAGCCAATGAGGTTTGCAAAACAGTGGAATCTAATAAAAATAATTGAAATATTTAAAAGCAGTTGCTTCATTTTATAAAGAAGCACCTGCAATGATTACCCAAAACATTTGCAGGTGGAAAAGGGCTGAGCACGTCATTGGTGTTAATATCATTTTTGCTCAGAGGGCAAATTAGACATTGTAATTGTGAAGAATCATTGGAGCTATTTCAATAATGGGATGACTCTGATAATGAGGATGATTCCTTTAGATCCCCTCTAGTGTGTTAGCCTGCAAAGCCAAGGCTTGGCTGTGTTAAAAACCTAACATCAAGGTGAAAGAAGTTCTCTGCAGCCAGGCACCAACTATCAAGGATTATCCACCTGCTTCAGCCTGTTAATGTGTTGAGAAAACAGAGAGTAATTCACCTAAAACATGTACAGCCAATCCCTCAGCTGATATAATTCAGCCTGTTTCCACTGACTTCTGTAGGAAGCTGCCATTTCTTGCCAGCTGAGCATGTGGCTATTTGGATGTTAGTTCAGGTGCTGATTCACCACCTCCCATTGCCTGGCTGGATCCCAGGGCACCGAGGCATAGCTTCAAAGCACAGCAACACTAGGTAGAGCTTTAGATGCCATTCAGCAAGAAAGCAACAATGTGTGTCCACATCTTCATCTCCTAATGGAGCTACAGCTTGTCCTCCAGCCTCAGTAGCAGCCTGTGACCAAATGTATTGAAAGCAGAATCACATATTCTCTTTAAAAGTACGTGTGATTAAACATCCACATGGGATCCCCATGCTACTGTATTCCCAGGTGGATATGGACACCCTTCAGGACCCGATCCACAGCCCACTAAAGTCCATGGAAAGAACCCCTGTATTCAACAACATTTTAATCACTCGTTATTAAAAATGATTTCAAGAGATGAGATTTAATAGAATTGATCCTCTGATTGTGTTTCACATAGGCATCAGGAGAAAAAAACAACGCATGAAATAAACCCATCTTGGGCAAGGGAGTCCCCATAGGCTTCTTTTATAGGCTGTGGAGGTCAGGTTGCTACTGCCAGTGGATATACAGTTTATCTCACCCTGCAGCAGACAAACTGAACTCCATCCTCAGTTCCCACTGACTTTAAGGACTTGAAGAATTTTGGAGGGATTCGTTGTCCCATAGGGAGCATCACAAACATGAATTGCAGAGGTGTCCAAGAAACATGTAGAAGTGGCACCGAGGGGCATGGTTTAGTGGGCATGGAGGTGATGGATGGATGGTTGGATTTGATGGTTAGTGGTCTTTTCCAACCTGAATGATTCTGTGATTCCATGTTCTCTCAGAAGCACAGGCTGCCAGCTGAGTGAAAAAGTTGGATGTGCTTTTTCCCTTGAGTCTTGGTGCCCATGGATGGGTACTGATGGGTAATGAAGACGGGCATCCAGACAGCTTTTGTGTGGTTACTCTCACACCAAGCTTTTCTAAAGATCTGTAGATTCCTCCCAAAATACTGTATGGCAAAACGTGACACGATTCTCAAACAGAAGAATTGTCCTTAACCTAACATACAAAACTGAGCATTACATGAGACAAGGGCTAAAAGATACAGCTCCTACATTGAATAGCTTTCATGTAACTAAAAGATGTCTCTGAGCTAACCTCATTCATTTCTCTTTATGGTCAGTGAGGATCTTACCAGCAAAGTCATCAGTGGCATGGGATTTAATCACTCTATCATAAAGCAGATATCTAAAATAGAACAGATGACTCACTAGATCAGCCAGGGCTAGAAATAAAGCATACATTTTTTTCCTGGAGTAGAATTAATTTGCTAGCTAACGACATAAATCAAGGCCATTCTTTTATTCTAAAAAAGGATATTTTGACTTGGTGTTTAAATCTCACCCCAGGAATCACTGGATGGGGTCCCCTGGGTTGTATGCTGCTAGGGATCGGGCCAGGTGATCATTTGTGTTGTTACCTCCCAGTTTTAGGTCTCTGGGGGCTCATACTTCTATTCTTACGGTTCAGAGTGTGCAGTTGTCAAAACCAGTGCGACCACAGGGCAGTGACTTTGCAACGACCATTCAAGACAAATGCCTTGCTAGGTTAGTTCTACATTTTTAGGCTATCAGACTGTGGATATGAGAGGAGACAGACGTTGCCCAGATACTGTAGGAATTGCTGCGTCTGAACACTTCCCTTCGTAAGCAGAAGCAGCACTACCCAGGAGCCTGTTCTCAGGAGACACCTAATTCCACAGAGTCAGCAAGCTGAGGCTTTTGGAGGAGTTTCGGATAACATCTAGTGCCTCTCGCCTTGCAGAGCCATGCCTAGTCCCCTCCATAACCTTCTGAAGCCTGCTGCTTCTGCAGCACCAAGGGGTGTTGGACCAGGTTCACAAACCTGAAAGCACCATTAAGAGAAAATACTACCAATATCAGCATTCTCTACTCACTTACACCTACTTTGCATTTTAAATACCAGTAAATGACTGCCCAAGGGAACAGAGAATCAGACCCATCAGCGTAGGTATATTTCAGCAACCCAGACCCCAGGAATTTTGGAAGTTCACCAGCATTAAGGATTATTAATGTATATTGAAAAATAGCTGGAAATCCACCCAGCATTGTTAAAGAATCATTTAATTATTATTAACTGAGTCACAGAGGGCAAGCAGGGAAGTTTATGAAACTGATACACTGAGTAACCACAGACTCTAGACAAGGAGTTCGCTATATACCACAGCCCGTAATTAAGGCTGTGGCCTAAGGACTCAGCCTGCTGCATTCTGCAAGTGCCCTCTGCTGGGCTCTGGTCCCAGCTGGGATCACATCTTCTGCATCCTGCCTGCAAACGTCTCCTCTGACAGGCTGTGTGCACCACAGCATCCTTCCAGCATGGCTTCCAGCCCATTACAGCAGTCACTTCCAATTAGATTTCTCAGTGAGAGCAATTATTAAAAGAAAAAAAAACAACTCAAAACTAATAAGTTACACCCCATGTCACCACAGCTTGGTTAGACTTGAAACATGGGTGCAGCACTGACAAGTTCATTGCCCTTTCCTATCCCATTCCCACCAGCTCGCTTTGGTGACTGGGAAATGTCCATCTTCACCAGTTAGCTCATGATGACTAAAGCAGGTGGGGCATGCACCATGAGGAGATATGAGTGAGAGAAATGAGTGCAATTAAATAAGAGAGCTTTCAACACCCAGCTCTCAGGGCCTTATTTAACTAATTAAATAAGCCGTGCTTTCCCTGCAGTGTTTCCAGTGCCCTCGTGAGGAGTCTCAAGGTCAAATCTGCAGCGGATCGTTCACGATGCTGAGCCATAAGAGCCCAGTTAGAAAGCATTGGGGCTCTCTGGATGGAAACTACCCAGAGGGGACCAGAGTGCTGGGGTGCTCACCAGGTTACTCTCAAATGCCATGAGAACACCCTGCCCAAAGCCACCTGAATATTTCCCCACCTCACACCTCGATTCACATATGCCATGTAGCAATGCCCTCGATCTCAAAGCAGTTCACCAAGAGTTATGTGTATTTTTCCAGCCACCACCAACCAATCCTGCGTGAGATGCTCTCTGTGCTTTTTGTTCCATTCATCTTTTCCAGGTCCCTTTTCTATTTTGGCCAACAGGTTTGTTTTTTGTTAGGTCGATATGTGGGACCTAGCACAGCAAGGCCTCTAGGCATGCTTATAATGCAAACAGAGATTAGATTGAGCTTGGCCTCTCTCTCAAGGCTATGGGCAGCAGAAGAGTGAGTGTTTGCCTCTTATCTGGAGTCTCGGGGGATTGGCCCAATGTTTGACATAAACTTCTGCCAATATCAGTTTACACTAAGAAAAACCAGGTTATAAAATGTGTTGGCTCAGAAGCAAGATCAGAGTCCTGGTAAGGCATCACTCTGTAGGGTTGGCAACCTCCAGGGAGGAGGGAGAGGAAGGGACTGTGCAAGACACATTGGTCATTTCCAGTGAAGAGGGGACCTGGGCAGGAGATGTAACTCAGCCAAGCCAATGAGTGTGGCAGTGCTGGGGATGCATCCATGCTGGGCTCAGGGTCTTCAGAGAAACATGCAAAGCAATTTTTGGATATTGAAATCAAGGGGGAAAATATATATGTCAGGCAAAATAGTTGCAAAGCAAGAACTGCAATTTCACGTTAAGAAATGTCACAAAGAAATAAGATTGTGTTGCTTTACTGAGTCAGACCAGCAGTTGATGTAGCTCGATATCTTCTCTGTGACCACAGTGACAGCAGATGCTCTGCAAGGAGGTCACTTTCTGCAGTCAGTTCCTTCATATTGCTCCAGCATCCACAGCCATCACATGGGAATGCTGGGGATGTACTCTACTGACTCCTTCTATCTCAGGTGGACCTGCTGCCCACAGATCTGTCTAATCTTTTTTCACTGTGACAATACTATCTGCCTTAACAATCTCCTCTGTTATCAAGTTCCAGAAGTTCATCAATGCTTTTTTACTATATATGAATTAAAATAGGAGAGAACTTCTAAAGAAGAGATGAGAGTCATTTCCAGACTCAGTCACCAGCATGCACGATGGCCCCATGTGCTTTATGTGTCTGGGTCTCTACTGCAGTTGTCTCACATCAAGTGAGATGTCCTCAGGCTGTGGCTGTGAAGGGCTCTGATGTCCCCGCAGGTGACAGCAATCCCACAAGGCACCATGTATCCACCATACAGGCAGTTCAGCTGGGGCCCTGGTACGAGTAGATCTTGGAGATCCCATGCAATTCCTACATGTGTCTGGTTGTCCAGATTGCTCTGTAGGCTCCGGTGACTGAATCTCCATAGTTCATCTGGAAATCTCAAGCACTAGGTTTGTATGGCATAAACATCTAAATGTAGACCATAGAATCACAGAAGAGTTGACGTTGGAAAAGACCCTTCAGATCATCAAGTCCATCCATCCATCTTACTACCATGTCCACCACCAAGCCATATCCCTAAGCACCAGATCAGTATTTTTCCTAAATACCTCAGAGGATGGTGTCTTCACCGCCTGGGCGACTCAGATATGTGAGTCTGGTGTTGAAGTCTAACTAGGAAACATATTTTAGCTAGAAGAGGAAATTCTGAAATTAAGACAAAATTGTACTTCTTTTTTTTTTCTTTTTTTTCAAATATTCTTTTCTTTACCACCTTTAAGTGAAGAGATTGGCAAAAAATAATTAATAAATAAAATAAAAAAATCATAGGCTTATAGGATGATAAGCTCTACAAAGACAGGCTGAGGGAGCTGGGCTTGTTCAGCCTGGAGAAGAGAAGGCTGAGGGGTGACCTCATTGCAGCCTGCAGTACCTAAAGGGAGCCTACAGACAGGAGGGGAATCAACTCTTGGAAAGAGGAGATAACAGCAGGACAAGGGGGTTGAAGTTGAGGGAGGGCAGATTGAGGTTGGATGTCGGGGGGAAATTCTGTGCTATGAGAGTGGTGAAGTGCTGGAACAGCTGCCCAGAGAGGCTGTGGATGCCCCATCCCTGGAGGTGTTGGAGGCCAGGTTGGATGGGGCCCTGGGCTGCTGTGAAATGTGGAGATTGGCAGCCCTGCAATTATCCGTGAGGATCCTTCCAACCCAAGCCATCCTATGATTCTATGATCCAAGTGCTCTAATATTAGCATCTTCAACAAGAGAGACTTTGCATGTGTCAATAGGTGAACTATTCAGGAGTGTTTCCACTTATTGATTTAAAACCTACAAGCCTTATCAACAAAGGAAGAGACCATACTATTTTTTCTCTAAGCTAGATTAAAAAGGAAAATAAAAGCAGGCAAGCAAGATAAAGAATAATAAGCAAGTGTGTTGTCGTACTAAAATAAAACTAGTGTAATGCATGGAGAAAAAAAGATGTTTTTGTTACAGCTAGAACTCAAAAGTGGAGAAAATCAGTAAGTGAAATAAAGGACCTCAATAAATATTTGTAGTCAGCAAAGCTGAAGAGAAGGTGTTTTTCCTGTACAAAGAACAAAAGAAATCCTGATGAGAGCATTAATTTGTTCCTCTGGGGGAATGGCAGAGCCATGGTTAGTAACTGAGAAAAGCCACGTGTGTTCAATAAATACTTCAGTTCTGCATTTTGGGTAAAAGCTGCACCAGCTCCTTCTGCCACACTGCTGATGATCACATTTGCAGCTCTAACCATAAGCAAGGGAGATGGTAATCAGCATCTCCCACAGCTAGCCATTAATAAATCTGCAGATTCAGATCATTTGCAGCCAGGAGCTTTTAAAGATCTGGCCAAGAAGGGACTGGAACCTCTTCCAAACTCTTTTAACCTAGAGAAGTTCTAGAGGATCAGAGGAAAATGTTCTTCTAGAGTTTTAAGTGTGAATGCAGGACACCACGGGTTCCAGGCTGTCAGCCCGCCATTAATCTCAGAAAAAAAATAATGGAATAGCTAATATGAGATTTGTTTATTATGGAATCAAAGCAAGGTAATATAATTGCTGCCAATCAACTTGGGTTTATGAAAAATAGATCTTGTCAAATTAATTTGATGTATTTTCTGATAACAGCACAAGCGTGGTTAATAAGGGGAAGAGTGCTGATGTAATTTTGCTTAGCTTTTCCTCAAGGCAATTGCCTGGGTACTGCATGATATTTTGATTAAGGAGCTCGAGTACCAAATATGGCACACATTAAAGAGATTAAAAACTGGTTAACGTAGGTCTCGAAGCGTAACACTAAACAAGGGATCATCGCCAGATGGGTGTGCTCCTAGTCAGGTCCCACAGGGAACAGCACCTCACTGCTCATTTTAACATCTTCTCTAAAGCACGAGCAAAAAAAGTAATAATAATAATTGCTGGTGACTGGTGACAGCACAAGGTCTACAGGGTTAGCACATAATAAAGAGGCTGTGGTCAACGATATGGAGGAAAAAGGTTCACTGGGTAAGCTAGGTGCAAGCAGACAGCCAGCAGCTAGGGTCAAATGTAGAGGGAGATATGCAGAAGCAAAGAATTTTACCACGTTCCCCCTACTGAGAAACAGCAGTGTTGGAAAAAAACATAGGCATTACAGCAGGCAACCTGGCTGGCTTGCAGTAGGGTTCTGTTCTAAAAGGTGTAGTGATCTTCAGTGAGGTCTGGGATGCTTTTGCTGGGCAGGATGAAAAGCAGGCTGCCAGAGCTCTTTGTGGAAGATAAATCAAATGATCCAATTTCCTCCTCCAAGGGAGTAAAAGGACACAGACTGACTGGGTCTTCCTGCTGTCCAAGGCAGGCCTATAATGGGTGCAGGTGAAACTCCCCCTACAAGCTCTTCAACCCAGGCTACAAAGAAGGCATTGCTTCTTTTCTGGGAGACATAATCCCAAAAAGGATGTTGTTCAATTGAAAAGGAGTTGTAGAAGATTTCTGAAATTGGAGGCAAGTTTGGAAGCCCTTACAGCAAGGAGTTTGGTCATCAACTCAGTGAACAGGAGGACGATAGTTAAATTGACCAGAGCTCATGAGTACCAATCTGTGGAATGAAACTCCAATAATAGAGAGCTATTTAGCCTATCATGCAAATGTACAGGATGATTTGAATGCCATAAATCAACCCTGGTCATAATTCAACACCAAATGTGGCATATACATTAATACTTAAGTTCACTGTCTGATGGAATAACTTAGCAGAGACTATGACAATTCACATAACGTCGATTTTAAAAGGGAAGCCAAATGTTTTCTTTAAACATATTTTCCAGTTTAAGCTGTAACTTATTCAGTGTTCTGCCCTGCTTGTCTTATACAGGAGGCCTGGGAGAATAACCACAGTCCTTCTCTCTGGCCTTTTAAACTCTGTCCCTAAGCTGAGGCAGAGGATGGGGAGGAAGCGTGTCCTCTGAGGACCATGGAAACATTATTACCTGAGTCACCCCCAGTCCATGCAGCCACCATAAGTGGGAATTTGTCATGACTTGACTGGAGACTTAATTATTTCTGTGAAGACTGCAATTTTCACACTGGAGTCCTCCCATTCTTTCTGTCAATTGAAGGTTTTCATCATATTCTTCCCGTTTCTTTCCTATTCCTTACAGAATGTGAGTGTATACACACTTACTCCATTGTACCTCTCCACTTCCAGTGGAACCAGCTATGTCTTCTTAACACATTACAGATGGCAGATTTGGTCATGTGTGTCTGTTGAGAAAGAGTCACCTGCCACTTGCCTTCCTGTTTTGTTTGTCACCACGTCTCAGACTGTTTTTTAGGCCTGTGTAGAGCTGTGTAGAGTTCCTGGCAGAGAGATGGACATTTTTATGTGTTGAATAGGAATTGAATCAGCCGTATAGGAAGATGCCGTCCACTTCAGCCCCTCCTGGGCATCATGGAATTATAGAATGGCTTGGGTTGGAAGGGATCTAAAAAATCAGCCCCCCCTTTTGAGGGCAGGGTTGTCAATCTCTGAATCAGGCACCAGATCAGGCTGCCCAGTGCCCAATCCAACCCAACCTTGAACACCTCCCAGAATTGGGCATCCAATAGTATAGGGAAGGCAGACTGATATGATGATGTGCACCTAAAGCAAGAAAAGCCCACAGTGCTTCTTGTTGGATCTCCAACACATCGGGACTACCCCATGCAAGGTGGCAAAGCCTGAGGAGCTGCACTGCCCCACGGCTATTCCTTACCCCACGACCCCACACACCAAGCACAACCAGTCTGGGGTTGAGGTGGGGCCCAAGAGGGGCCAAGAGGTTGCGAGGTGGTGGCTGCTCCTCAGCAGGCTCTGACACTTCTTGAGGAATGCCTAATGAAATCTGCTCCGGAAAGCTATTTATATAGATACTTATCATGCAGATATCATGCAGAGTAATCAGCTCCAAAGCCAACACGATAATCTCTTCACATGTCAGAGCAGTGCACGAATTGTTCCAGGGAGAAGTCAGGGAATAGGAAATCAGAGCCAAACCCCACTCTCAGCCATGGCAGCACTAAGCCACAGAGGGTTTGGTGAAGCCAATTAAGCTGCACAAGTGCCTGTAAATCAGTCTCAAACCAAATAAAGAAGAATGCATTGCTTACACGCTGCAGTTTCTACCACCCACTGCTATGAGGATCATAGCCTTCTGGGATTCACACAGCATAAAACTGTTCCCTCTTCTCCTATCACTATCAGACTGTGTAAAAAGTTGGTCTCCATCTCTTTATAGAGACCACAGAATCTGATTCACACAGTCATTTGAGGTGGAGGGGATCCTTAATGGCCATCTGGTCCAACTCCTCTGCAATGCACAGGGACACCCACAGCTCCATGAGGTGCTCAGAGCCCCATCCCCTGACCTTAGGGCATCCACCACCTCTCTGGGCAACCTCTGCCAGTGCTTCATCATCCCCCTTATTGAAAAAAGAGTGCATTTCATGCTATTTATAGAGAAACAGCTAGGCACACAGAATTTAGGCAGATAACATATGCTACATATACATACCATTTTTATTAGTGTGCACATATGCACGTTGTATCTAGCACGATGTGCTGTATGTGCATACATGAGGTTCTTATTTCTTCACTTACTTGCATGCACAACTCACAGTGGCACAGAGCTGGCAGGTCTCAGACCATCCAGTCTTGCAGGCATATCAGCATATCAAGGGATTTTCTGTAGGGCACCTGAATCACTTTGCAAGAGAGCTCAACTCAGCTAGCTTTAATCAGGGGCACACCTAGACCTCTGGGGCCTCTCCCCACCAAAGGGCTGTTCCCTTCTGGGAGAATTAGTTCCCAGTTGTCTGAGGAATCTATTTTAGCCAGGATGTGCCACCCCCTAAATGGCACTCATCCCTATCCACTGATTTCTGAAATGGTCGTAAGAATGGCTTCAGCTATCTGCCTCCCTTAAGACGGTGTTAAATCAGTCCTATCCAGAGCAGGTAGAATCATAGATCCATAGAATCATTCACATTGGTGAAGATGTCTGAGCTCACCAAGTCCAACCCCAACCACCCCCACCGTACCCACTGACTACGTCCCTTAGTGTCACATCTCCACATTTCTTGAACACCTCCAGGGATGGTGACTCCACCACCTCCCTGGGCAGCCTGTGCCACTGCATCATCACCACTCCTTCTGAGAAGAAATTGTTCTGATACCCAGCTTGAACCTCCCCTGGCACAACTTAAGGCCTCTCGATCTGTCTCTGTTACCTGGGAGAAGAGACCCCCTCCCCCCCACTCCACTACAGTTTCCTTTCAGGCAGTTGTAGAGAGTAACACTGCATCATCTCCGGAATCCCAGTGCTGGAACAGCTGCCCAGAGAGGCTGTGGATGCCCCATCACTGGAGGTGTTCAAGGCCAGGTTGGATGGGGCCCTGGGCAGCCTGATGTACTATTAAATGTGGAGGTTGGTGGCCCTGCCTGTCGCAGGGAGGTTGGAGATTCGTGATCCTTGAGGTCCCTTCCAATCCTGGCCATTCTGTGATTCTGTGGCCATTTAGTGTGGTCACAAAAAGAATAAGCAGGGAAAAGGAGTCAGTGGGGACAGTAATCATACAACTGTTAACAAATTGATGAAGGTATTTCAGAAAAAGATTCATTTTTCAAAAGGATCTACCTGACAGCACTCAGAACTCTGTTTCTAAAACTAATGATGGCATACCTATAGGGGATAACTGGGTCATGTGGGGTTAGGGAGCCAAGAGATGAGGAGAAGAGCTCACCACTTTATTTTGTGTAGGATCTTCATTCCTACCCTCAGCATTCAACATCAGGCAATGCTGGATATGGCTGGGGAAGGCTGAGAAGGAAAATGCATTTTTCAAGGCGTTGCAAGACGTTGCCACATCAAGTGATCATGGTCATCACATCTTGTGATGTTATGGTCACATCCCACCAAACTCTCATCACCTTACCAAAGAGAGAAGCATCACACCATCACAGAAAGCAAATTGGTTCCCTCGGGCCCAAACCAACTGTTGGGGTAGTGAGGGAGGACACAGGGTGTTTAGCATGGTTGATGCTAAGGGCACAAACTATTTTTCTACAGTTGTTGCCTAGCACCATTTCTCACCTTCATGCTGGGCTGCACTGGGATACCTTCCCTATTCCCCTTCTAGCTGATGGCCCTTTGAAGGGGCTGAGCCCAGGGTTTATCTCTGGGATTTTTCTAATGAGCTCTTAAACCTTCTATCAATGACACATTCCATCAGTGGATCAAGGCACCTAAATAAAATTGACATAAGGCAGGGCCTTTTAATTATCCAATTATTTTGTTTCAAGCAGCAGCTGGTAAAAAGTAAAAAGACTTAGTGTTCTTCTTTCGTCTCTCTTGACATAAAATCAAGGATCAAAGCACCTTAATTTTTGGCCTCTGATTTTTCTTTCCTTGATTTAAACATGCCTGTTATGAGTTCAGCGGCCTTCCTGCCCCTTTGCTCATTTAGCAGTGATTACTGAATGGTGAAGCTCCAAAGCCTCAGAGTTTGCTGTCATGAGATGACATGGTGCTGGCAGTGTGCAGAATAGCCTATTGCCCTACTGCTAGAACAACTCTCTATCTAAAGAGCAGAACAGTGAAGATTTGCTGATGGGGAACTAACATACACAGAGACTGTCTTCATCAAAAGTGCAGCATGATATAAGAAGTATTTTGGAGACCTGAGCACACTGTCACCTTCACAGAGCAACCTGTAGATCCAGCTTGAGACCCTCCTTTAGTCAGCACTAAGAATGGACTTGTGTGTTCTCATCCCATGGTCAGACCCTGTTTGCACCAAGCTTCACTTAGAGCTGTGGGGAGAAAGAGACACTTTACCCCAGTGAGCAATTAGGGCTACCCCAGCTCTGACTTGCAACCAAAGAGGACTGTCCCTCTGTACAAGGAGGTGATTCTGGGCTTCCATCAAGTAAAAGAGGTTTGAGCATAAGCTATACACCAGCATAGCAAAAAAAGCCCACATTACCCTGCTTTCCTTGTTTCTCCCTCCCAAGCTTGGACCCCCAGATGTGCTGGGGTCTGAGTGGAGTGTCTCGAACATAGGAACAGAGTCCATGGCCATGTGCATGCATGGGCATTGGTAGGTATGCATACATGGACAGATGTGAGGGCGAAGCAAAAACTCAGGAGAGTGTTCCCACTGGGCTGACATAACAGCAGGCTTTGCATGAATTTTGTATGGAGCAGAGCTTCACCAGCATGAGCACACAGGGTCATGTCAGCATCGGATCCTGCATGCACTGGCACATCCCTGGGTCGACAGCTGTGTGAATGAAGACGTTTATGGATGAGATCCAGCAGACAGAAACACTGTGAGAGAGAAGGTCTCCTTGGAAAGCTCTACCAGCCAAACAATCCTAGCAGCTCCTGCTGGTGGAGGTACCTCCTGAATGAACAAACAAGTTCTTGGGTTGATGTTATGTACTCCCAGCTCCTCCACTGACGTTAGATGTCATCAGATGAAGACATTTTTGTCTCTCTCTTGCAAGACTGATACAAAAAAAGGGATTTGCAGACACAGCCCTAACAACCTAGCAAGGTTCTTAAATTGACATGAGCTTTATGCAGATAAAAACGATCTGAAATTCTTATTGTCACTCAGGTCAGCCATGTTAGAGCACCTGCTCTTATTTCATATTCTCTCATCCGGTCCTCTCAAACCCATACCAAAACATCTCTCCTTCTGGAAGACATTGCAAATTCCAGGTTTCCAACCATCAGGAAAATCGTCCATTGCTTCTTCCCTAGTTGCATCTCCAAAAAGAATGACATAGATGCCAGCCATCCTTTTATCATTAGCATGGAGTTCATGTTAGATTTCTAACCGATTCTCACAACGTGATGCTTCATGAGATCCTGTAAACATGTGATGGGTACTAAATCAGTTCATTTGATCTGTGTCTGGACACTAAAGCTCCATGGAGTCCCTTCTAAGGTGAAGCCATGAATGGCTTCATGCTAGTTCTACAAGGAGGCTTTGCTTAGGATGCTGGTTAACTGAAAGTCTCCTGTTGGAAAGCCCAAGGAAGCATTTGCTCATTCCCTCAGCCGTGAAACGTGATGTCTAGAGGAGCTGGAAAGCAAACATCACGTCCATCAGCAGCCATGCATTCTGCTATTGATGTCACAAAGATGAAGGCATTGCCTCAACCAGCACTTCTTCCTTCTTCTTTCAATCACTTTGGCTCCTTCTGAGCCCCTTTGCTTCATGCTGTTTCACTATGCACTGTTGAAAGTTATTTTGAGGCCCCTGAACTCTAGTCAAAATGTATGTCAGAATTGATGTCCACGTGTACAATATAAATAGAGTTAGCCACTTGATCACCTTAACTCCACCAAGAACACGGGTGTAACCATGATGCTGTCTTACCTTCATTGTCAAAAATGGGTCCCCTTGGGGCAGATTAAAAGTCCTGCTAGGAGATAAAGAGCTTGGGAATGGTCCAAACCTCTTAACATTGAACATCTGCACAACAACAAGGTGGCGACTTCTTTGATCAAGGAATCACAGAATTGTCTGAGTTGGAAGGACCTTTAGAAGTCAACCAGTCCAACTCCCCTGCAGTGAACAGGGACACCCACAGCTCCACCAGTTCTCACAGCCCCATCCTCTGACCTTGAGTGTCTCCTGGGATGAGGCACCACCACCTCTCAGCAGCCTGCGCTGGTGCCTCACCAACTTACTGTAAAAAAACTTCTCCTTATAACCAATATAAATCTCTCCTCTTTTAGTTTGAAACCATTTCCCCTTGTCGTATCACAGCAGTCCTGGCTCAAGAGCAGTTTTCTGGGTTGTCCTTCCTACCCTTCTTATAAACAGATGTGACATTGCCTTTTTCCCAGTCATCAGACTTCTCCGGACCGCCAGGACTTTTCAAATATCATTGAGATTGATTTGGTGACTGCAACAGCCAACTCCCTCAGGAATTTGATGGACTTCAGTTCAAACCAAGGAAGACAAGATTCCTCTCTTCATTTTCTGAGCAGCTGCCTCTGGTGGCTTTGGTTTTCCCAAAGGTCTCATGGCATTCAGCAGGGAAATGACCACAGAAGAATGGAAGCTCAAATAGGAACAAGGGTCCTGTGCCTCTACAGCTGCATCCCCCAACTCAAAGGCAGGAGTTTGATCATTGCAGGAATTCCAAGCTACTCCTTTCAAAATGATGGAATTATTGAAGAAGCATCTCCAAGATCCTGTGGCAAAGGTTAGCACAAGGCCTCATTCTGTGGAACACATACTTGACACGGCAGACACAGGAGTGACAAACCATCATTAACATCTGGGAGCAACAGGCAAAGATTCATGAGGGAAATATTCCTATTTTAAATTAAATATGAGTTTGGTCAGAGGATCATTAAAAATATGCTTTCACCTGCTCCTAATTATTTTCTGCACTACAATAGGCATTTGTTTCCACTCACAGGAAACAGCTGGAGTTGTAAGACATGGTATGCAGAGGGTGGAATTGCCTATTACCCATAGGGTTATGACCTGCATGAGGCAGAAGCCTGTTGCATAAAGGTGCTTTTTACTCCCATGTAAAGCTCAGAGCACCTGAAAAATTGCATATTAATCTGTGTCCTGCTGCTGAGCTGTGCACGCTGCTGGATGGCCCTGCCCAGGGGTGGCTGCAATCCAGCTGCAGCTCTAACACTTCTCATGTGTGCAGCGTGCGTTCGTGCACCTATGGGGATGGGCATGCAGTGTGCAGAGAGAGCTCCATGCAGGGTCTGCAATGTTTCCAAATATTATAGAATCATAGAATGGCCTGGGTTGAAAAGGACCTGAAAGCTCATCCAATTCCAACCCCCTGCTGTGTGCAGGTCGCCAACCAGCAGCCCAGGCTGCCCAGAGCCACATCCAGCCTGGCCTTGAATGCCTGCAGGGATGGGGCATCCACAGCCTCCTTGGGCAACCTGTTCCAGTGCCTCACCACCCTCTGGGTGAAAAACTTCCTCCTCAGATCCAACCTAAACCTCCCCTGTCTCAGCTTAAAATCATTCCCTCCTGTCCTATCACTATCCACCCATTCCCCCTCCTGTTTATACCCTCCTTTCAAGCACTGGAAGGCCACAATGAGGTCTCCCCAGAGCCTTCTCTTCTCCAAGCTAAACAAGCCCAGTTCCCTCAACCTTTCTTCATAGGAGAACCTTCCTTCATCATCATAAAAATAAAACTATTCCCCCTCCTGAAAGGAAAAAATAAATAAATTAATTAAGCCTTCAAAACAAGCATTCTTTTCAACTCACTGGCAATTACAGAGAGGTCCTGATCCTTTCTGCATGCTACTGTCAAACAAGTTTTCAGTAGGATTCAATAAAGCGATCTGACATTTCTTTGGAGATCTTTACGCACAGTAGCTCAAGCCAGGAAAGAACTTCACTCCTGGCAGCTATGTGAATATTTTATTTTGCCCAAAGCTAGACAGGTGTGATCAAGAACAGCAGGAAAAATATATTAGCAAAAGGCCTTTCAGTGGCAGTACAGGTGTTTGCAGTCGGTTTGGGCTTTTGTGTTGGTTTTTTTGTGTTTTTTTGTTGTTTTTTTTTTAAGAAGAAAACCTTCGCAGGGCAAAATTAAAGGCACAGTGAGTTTATTTCTTATATACTGAAAGCTATGGAAGCGTTTGCGAAAGCAGGTTGCGGTGCTGCTGGGTGGTGAAGCTGCTGATTTTGAATTTTCAGCCAGCAGCTGTTGGCGTTTGTTGGTGAAATGGGTGTTTTGAGCCAGAGCTACAGGAAGGATTAAGCTGCTCATTCCTATAAGCTTGAAGGGATTTCAGCACATTAGGTAACTCCCGTGTCAAAGCCTTTCTCGTCGTGGAGGAGTCACTAAGGGGTTAATGGAGTTTATAATTCACAGAACAAGTCAATACACTCATTCAAACAGTTATAGAAAGGTCACAAGCTGAGGTGCTTGAAACATTTTTTGTACTCTTGGCTTGAGCTAAAGCACAGGAGATATTTCCTGGAAGAGATCAGAGATGTTGCTAGAGCAGGAACCAGGGAAAAGGTTGGAAAAGACCCCCAAAGTCATCACATCCAGCTGTCAGCCATCACACCACCATGCCCACTCATAGAAGCAGAGAATTGTTAAGGTTGGAATAGATCTCCAGGAAGTATCCCCAAATCCCACTTGCAGCTTCTCTGCATGAAGAAGCCTGGTAGATTGTTGTCCTTACATCCTGTTTGCATCCCAGCTTCAGGGGACACCAAAGAGCAAATGCAGGAGGGAAGCTGTTGGCCAATGGTTTGGGTTTATGTCACTGAAGAGGAGTTTTATCTGGAGGTTTTATCATTACACCACTGTACACAAGTTGTCCATGACTGCAGTGTAGCGTTCTGTAACATCTCTCACAGACATGGATGAGATATCAATCTCCATCCTGGGCTGTAATGTGAAGTTTCCAGAGTTTCCAGAGAACAGCCCTGATGCAAAAATAATACCCTGCAGGAAGTGAAATCATTGAAATAATGAAGGTAGTTCTGGAAAGGACGCTAAGGGGGTCCTCAATCAGTACAGTCTGTGACTGTATATTTACTATCTATGTTTTATAGACAACAGAACATTCCACAGAAAGAGGCAATATTATCTTTGTGGTGCAAGGGAAAAGAGTAAGTGTGATAACAGACACTGCACCAGTCCAGCCCCAGTGTCCATGCCACTGTTATGGGTATCCAGCACTGCTGGACCATTTCCAGAAGGAGTTCTTTGGAAAGGAGAGAAGGATGGATGTGCTGAGTACTTGCAGGCTCCTGCATAAACCCAGCCTTATCTATCCCATAGATCCTTGTAGCAATGAAACAAAGTCAATCCCAGGCATGCAGAATGACCCAAGACCACCTCTACATGGAATCAAACCTACACAAGATGTTCCACGAACAGCTTCAGACTGACTGTGTAGTCACTGGAAGGATGCCTTCATCTGGTTGGTGTCCTTGTTACACCTCTTAAAGAAGGGTGACTGTGCTTTCTCGAGATGAGATAAGAGGCTTTGGAGCTGGGGAGTACAGGTAGAACATACAGGACATAGAGAAAGAGAGCAATGGTTGTTATTTGAACATAATGAGTCTGGAGGGATCTGGTGTGGGTGTTGTCATCCCTCAGAGATATGGGTGACATTAGGGACTGCAGTGACATGCCATCAGCTCATGAGAGGCCACTCAGGACTGTGCTTCGGAGGAAAGGACTGTGCTTCCACGGGCAGCCCAAGGTTTCCAGTAAGAGAAATCACAGGTTGAACCACAGCCATGGGAGAGTGACCAATAAGTGCATAAGTCACTGTTCAGAGGTCAATCTGAGGTGAGCCCAGCAGAAGAAAAAAGAAGGGTGAATCATGACAACAGGTCATCAGCAAACTCCATAAGTAATGGGAGAGAGATGACCAGGGAAACCAGGAGAGAAGCCACACACCTGTCCGAAACCAATGCCTCACCTTGCACTGGCATGGAATTCCCTCAAATGTCACTTGTCTGGGAAAGCTTTGAACAACTGAGTCAGCAAACTGTACTGCTTGTGATACCCCAGGCCCCAGCTAAGCATTACTGGCACTAATACTTACCTGTGTCCCAGTAAAAGTGATGACTGGACAAGACATGGTTCATTTCCCAGCTGGGAAACTGAGGCAGGAAACTTCGCCTGTGCTGCCGGCCTCACGGCTGGGCCAGGTTGTTCATCTACAAACCCACCCTCCACGTTCCCAAAGGGGATTTATAATCCCTAGAATGAGATGTTTTGCAATCACAAGTCTTCTAAGGATGGCCTTGCGCCCGCGGCTCAGAAAGTGCCCAATGCCTTTCTGCATTGCTAAAATCATCTGTTCTTGTTTGGGGGGTAGAAGTAAGAGAAAGGCACGTTTCTTGTTGATACAAAGCAGTTGCTCTCAGAAGAAGAAGGCTCCTTGCTTGGAAAGCTGCAGGGTCTAAAAGCCTCTCAAAAGCTTTTTAATTACATTTGGAGCAGGACAGACTTCACTCTTTGGGGAACATCATGAGACCTGAGAGCAGAAAAGAGCTGAGAGAGCTGGTCCCCACCAACTCCCAGCTCCAAGCCAAACAGGTTTGGCCAGCTCTAATGAAGGTAATTAATATCCTCAAACCTGTTATTAAGCAAGAAGCAGTAAAAGGGAGTCTCCCCTTTACCTCGGGGTCCTGCTGAACACCTCAGCCCAACAAGAAGCCCATTGTCATCCCAGTGCATGGCCTGCTCCCCCTGGGCCATGGGGCTGGAGCCTGCAGCCCAGGGGGTGGCAGGGAGTCACCAGGTGAGCCCCAATCTCCTTCTCCGTTTTGGGAAGCCTGTTTCAGGCCACCTCTCACCACCCAAATTAGATGAAGCATGTGTTGGTGACATGTTTGGATGGTGCTTGGAAGGTGGCCCGTCTTATTCGCTGCTATCAGGGTGGATGGTGATAGGACAGGAGGGAATGGTTTTAAGCTGAGACAGGGGAGGTTTAGGTTGGATCTGAGGAGGAAGTTTTTCACCCAGAGGGTGGTGAGGCACTGGAACAGGTTGCCCAAGGAGGCTGTGGATGCCCCATCCCTGCAGGCATTCAAGGCCAGGCTGGATGTGGCTCTGGGCAGCCTGGGCTGCTGGTTGGCGACCTGCACACAGCAGGGGTTGGAGCTGGATGAGCATTGTGCTCCTTTGCACCAGGCCATTCTGTGATTCTGTGATTCCCATCTGAAGGGGTAGATCAGGTGGGACCATCCATAGGGCAGGTTCAGGTCTGCACACCATCTCCAGAGACATGGGGTATATATTTGGACTTTAATTCAGACCTTTGGGAAACAGGTTATGAAGGAGCACTGGAAATGGAGCTGAGCTCAAAGATCCTAGTTGGTCTTCAAAATAATATAATTAATAGGACTTGAACTGAAAAGCAAGAGATTCCATTTAAATGGATAAGCTTTTTTGTTTGTGAGGGTGTTCAAACAGTAGATCAGATGTACTTCCATCCTTGAAGGTACATAAAAGTTATCACAAAATCACAGAATATCCTGAGTTGGAAGTGACCCACTTGGATCATGGAGTCCAACCCCCGGTCCCACACAGGACAGCCCAAACCCAGTGTCTGTGAGCAGTGTCTCAGTGCTCCATGAGCTCCTACAGCTTGGGCCGTGCCCACTGCCCCAGGGAGCCATGCCATGCCCTCTGGGGCAGAGCCTTTCAGCATCATCCATCCAGTTCTGCAAAAGCAGAAGGAAATCAGAGTGAGATGCCCAGCGCAAGGTGCAGTGGCAATCTCTGATCCACAGCACACACAGGAGAGATGCCAGCTGCTGAGGTGGACCTGCCCTTTCATTTGAGAAAAGAAAGGACCTGATAATCTTTTCTGACCTCATACCTGTCCGTTCAAGTCCTTTCCCCCGGTCAACCCCAGAGAGGAAAATTCCTCCCAGTGGTAAACACTATTGCCATCTATTTTTCCTCTTAGTTGGGTGCGAGAGTTTGTTTGTTTGTTATTTTTTGTTCTTTTTTCCACTGGAAATTCTTCACTGATTCCTTCTCTCAAAGGTACCTAGAAGGAAAATTTACTTTTCCACTGCTGCCCCATGAAAGCTGAAGTGTCAGTCAGCCCACAGGAATGCAGGGATGATACCAGCAGTGACTGATCTTGCAGGAGATGAGCAGCACCCAGAGCAGCATGCCCCAGGCCCTGCTGAGAGCACACATCCATCTCATGAACAGCTGCTCTACTCCAACCAGCTATAAAGAAGGAAAGAAAGAACACTGAGGCTCAGAAGAGTCTCAAGATACTGGAAATGGATCTTCTAATGGGAACTCTCAGACTGACTTCCATTAGAATCAGTCAGAAACCAGGACAAAGCGCATGCTGCAGCCTGATTCTCTCCTGACTGTCCTTTGCAGTTGGGGCCCTCCTTGCTCATTCATGAGCTTGGCTGTTCCCACAGCTATTTTGTATTCAGACCAAGTCCTTCCCATGCTCTTCTGGATGTTGCCACCCTTTCCTGTCTTTTCCCTGAGACATAAGGGTCACCATGGTTGGGTGTTGGCACCCAAATCTTTGCACCAGCTTCACATTCCTGCAATGCCAGAGGAAAGGCACATTCATCACTTTAAACACAACCTGCTGAAGCTTCCTAGAGGTGGATAAAACATCTGCACGTCAGCAGAAATGGTAATGTGAGAATTATTAAAAAATATCTCTTTGTGGATGGACATTAGCCTTGTAGAACAGAGAATGCAGTTTCAGCAGCCTCCAAAGCCATCTGGGCACTGATATAGATGGAGATGCAGAAGATAACATTTCCAGTGCCTGGAGTGGAGCAGAAGCATCAGCTCCCTATTTTCCCCTTGCATTTCAGTGAGGGACTTTGGAAACAATAGCTCTCCTAATTTAGAGATATCCACTATCAATAATTTTCCTGCTCAGATATGAGTCTGTGGGCTTGGACCCTGACTCAAAACCCATGATAGCATTGCACTGACTTCAAGAGGCTTTGGATCAGGCACAGAGCGAACTCAGAACCAACATTTTCAAGCTTCCTAAGGAGAAATTCCCTCTCTCAACATTTCTGAAGCCAAGCAAACACTTTAGCACAGTGGCTGCTTTCAGAGCCAGGCTTAGGTACACGCTGTCAAGTACATTTGCCACAGCACAGAGGAAGCTCTCCACACGAGTGTGGGGTTTTTTGTTGATGGAGGACAAATCTCTTCAACAAAAAGTGTCTGAATGGATAAACATCCTTCCTCAGCATAGTCCAGCCCTGATAAGATCCCAGCACTAGACAGGGCAGAATCTGTCCAGAAAGTTTCTCTCATTCCCTTTTGAGCAGAGATGCCAGTTCCCATTACTCGATCCTGGTAATAATTTAGGTTCTGAATAAGTGCACCCAGACCTGCTGTGCATGACCTGTACCATTTCTGGAAAATTAAGAGCAATCAGGGAACCACATTGGTATCAGCAAGCCTGGTGTGGCCACTTGGCAGAGCCCTGCTCCCAGTGGGTTGTCCATGTTGAGTTGCTCATCAACTACTGCCTCATTAGAGATGGGACCCCGCAGCCGCCCCAGGGTGTTTATGCCCTGCAACAACTGTATAAAATCACTGCACAGTGCTGTTCCCATGAAGACAATAGTGCTGCTGGGGAAAGTTGGATTATATTGCAGATTCACAGCTGGGAGAAAATGGGAGGCAGTGGTGCCAGCAGAGGGAATTTGCCGGCTAGCAAGATTACTGGAGCAGAGAGCCAACAATCTGTCAAGAGAGATGGAGGGGAAATGCACAGACACCAGCTCTATATTTTTAAACAGATTAATGAAATCAAACCAACTCACCTCATTTCATGCATTCAGCAACCTATCACAAAGCAAAACAAAAAGGCAAACAATAAAAAAAGGAGGAAAGGAGATTGGCCCACTCCGTTACCTCTGATTAAGCTGATGCAAATTCTTCCCCCTGCGAAGCCCAGAGGCTGCCAGCCTCCACTGTGTGCCCTACCCATGGATGTACAACGTGCTGGGGAAGCCCATTCAGATGCCTGCAGGGAGAGACGAGTGGCTAATTACAGTCCTGACCATGAAGGGCGCTCAACAGCTCTCTGAGGGACTCTTCCCAAAAAGAACAAATAGCACACAAGACACATTGCCAAAGAAAAACGTGCCAAGAGCAAGCTGGGAACTCGCCACACCATTCATTCCCCTTTCCTCTTTGTTTGTTTGGCTTTTTTTCCTCCTGGTGTTGTGATACTTTTTTTAGTAGCTACCACCTTCAGTCACCACCAGTGAAGGGTGGAAAAGAGATTTGAACTTGGACCTCTGGGTCTAGAAAGGGCTGATCTCTCCACCAGAACGTCATCAAGTTGTGGAGCTACTCTTTGCTCTTTCCTCAACGGCCTGGAGTTCACCTTGCAGAGGAATGGGAAAATTGCCACCATCATTATTTCCCACCCTGTTCAAGCTGGAAGGAGCCTGTGCACCCCGCACTACCCCCTGAAAGGGATGGAAACTAAGAAAGGGATGGAAAATAAAGGTTGTCCTCATCCTTATGGTGGATCCTACCAAGGGAACAGGAGCCTGGCTGGCCTAGTGAGTGTCAAGCGAGACACTAAAAGACTTGAAGTTGTACTTAGTGCTGGATTTCCTGGCATGTTTTTATTTTTTTCAGTGCTGAATATTTACTTCTTGGCACTCAAGTGGCATTAAATCATTGACTTAATCCATCTGATCTGCATCAGTACATGACCTGAGCGCTTTGGCCAAAAAGTGGTGAGGAAAAGAAGAAAAGGAAGGAAAATTTGACTCCTGGTTTTAAGTCGACAGCTTCACCCATTGAGTCAATGAAAAGGATGAAAAGGAAAATAACCCCAGACCACACAACAGTGTAATATTTTCCACCCTGTGCAGATCCCATGTAGCTGGATCTGTCTCTGTGCATGAGGAAAACGAGCACAGACACTTTAGTGGAGACCTGGAGTGTGGTCCCACTGCTGTTAGTCACAGTTGTACTGGGTTGGATCCTACCTAGTGTGAGGTATAAAAGTCAGCAGGCAAATTAAGGCATCCAAATTGAGGTGCCTACAAAGATGTCTTCTTGGGCACCCACTGAGACCAGTGGAGATGATGAGATTTTCAGGACAACTAAACCTCACTATGTAGACACATTCCCATACAACCTATTGTAGGGAACATGCTTTAGCAAAGGATTGGACTTGATCTCCAAATTCTGTGATTCTGTGCCTCAGTAAATGCAGTCTGAAGGAGTTTTGCCCTAGTGAAATGAGATCCTGAGCAAAGATGCATTGAAAAACTCTTCCTTGCTTTCAAACTGGGTGCAGTGGGGCAAGCATGCATGCATGCATGCGTATACAATCCATGAACCCATTGTTTCCTCTCTGCCTGTCATTCGAGGAGGCAAAACAGAGCAGCAGACTCAAGTATCACCAGCACTGGGGATAATCTGTCTGCCTGGGTTGGCTCCATGTGACGCAACACAAGCATGCTGAAAATGGCAGGAATTGCCTCATTTTGCTTCAGGGAGGGACGTAATTAGATAATGTCTGCACTGCACTCAGAGACCATTGCATGAGAGAAGCCACAGCACCGCAAAGCATTAGAGGCATTTCAGAGCCAGGGTTTGTCACTCAGGGGTAAACGATATGGGGAAAGATGGCAGCTTGCCACAAAAATGTTCCTGATCTTCACATGGCATTCAGAGCTTAATGCCTCAGACGTGTCCCGACATGGAACTGGAAGCCTGACACGCTTCAGAGCATTTAACACCACATCTGGGGCCTGGAGAGGCCTCGGCTGACAGGCAGAATTCCATTGGAGAGGGGCAAGTGCTGGATCCGACTGCTTGACCCAGAATCGTACAACAGTTTGGAAGAGACCTGTAAGGATCATCAAGTCCAATCAGTCCCATGTAAATCAAGGGCTTAAAGGACCACATCTGTTGGGAGTGTGGTTATCCAAGAAGGGAGCATCTCCAGGAGGGAATTCAGAGATTGAGTGGAGCAAGTTCCCTTGGAAAAGTGCCTTGGTGCCATTCCCCACTGACCATGGCCAGGGAGAGAGATTGTTTCCCTCTACTGGAGGGTAAGAAGATGAAAGGATTGAATGTATGGACACACTTTTGGTTTGGAAATGTTGATTTCTCACACCTCAAAACAGGCTCAATACAGGGGAATAATATGGGATGGAGAAGGATGGGGTGGGATGAGGACCTGTCCCTCTTTTGGGGCATACACTTCTCCCAGTTCAGGAGACCTTCCCACTCACTCCTCAGTATGCAACAAAGTAGGTTTGATGTCTTGGGAGCTGTCAGGATGCAGGAAGGCTGTCCTCAAACCTCTGCTCCACTTTCATTGACATAGAGAAGACAAAGAGAGCTAGGGATGCAAAGCTAGAAGAATCAGCAGTATCATCTTTGCTAAAGCTGACAGTAGGAAATATATATTTTTCCTAATTGTAAGCATTTGTTTATAAGGTAAAGAGGAAGGGGAGGTTTAGGACTTACCGTGACTACAGATGCAGTAAGAATAGCTCTTCATTATGTATTTCATCTCATTATAGGTTTAATTGCCATTTATTTCCACAAGTGGCCAAAGCTCCCTCAGTTCTTTTCGAAAAGCAGAATTTGAACAGTTTATCTATAAGAAGCCAAAAGAAAAAACAAATTCACAGAATCACAGAATCACAGAAAGGTAGGGGTTGAAAGGGACCTCCAGAGATCATCGAGTCCAACCCCAAGCTAAGCTTGATGTCCAACAATCCCATGGAGACCAAGACAATGCACAAACCAAGTCAAAACAGGCCTTTAGGTCACTGGAACCCCAAATGCACTCTGAAGTAAGACCCCAGGGCTGTAGAAGGTCTTCCACTACTCACTATGTAGCATGTATTCTTGGATCCTGCTCCATGGCCCTGTAATGTAGCCATTATTGTGGATGGTAATGGTAGCATTGCAAATCTGGGGGTCTGACCTTCTTATAACATCTCCTTCTCTGTCACCTTCAGCCTGTTTTTGCCTTGCTTGTGTAGGTCACTGAAGAGTAATGTGTTGGTATTGAATCCTTCACTGAAAAAAAAAAGCAATATTCCCAAGTGCCCAGCCCTCAGTCTCTTTGTCAAGATGTATCCAACTTTTCCGGGGAAGTGTTAAATCACAAGTTGACTTTTCTCAGTGAGGGAAACTGAGGCACACAGCAGGTGCTTTTTTCTTAAGGAAGGACAAAATCCACTTGCCATTAATATTGCAAAAAAGAAGTTTGTTGGCTCGGTTCAACGGTCAACACCACGGACCTAAATCTCCAGGAGGTATGGAATCATAGAATCATAGAGTGATTTGAGTTTGAAGGGAGCCTTAAGATCACCTAGTTCCAACCCCCTGCTATAGGTAGGGACACCTCCCTCTTGACCAGGCTGCTCACAGCCCCATCCAGCCTGGCCTGGAATGCTTCCAGGGAGGGGACATCCACAGCCTCACTGGGCAACATGTTCCAGTGTCTCACCACCCTCACAGCAAAGAATTTCTTGCTAATATCCAGTCTAAATGTACCCTCTTCCAGTTTACAGGGTGAACCTGGCCATGGACAATGCCTCTAGGCTGTCAATGCGGTTTGAGTACAAGAGATGGGGGTACTAACTGAACTGTTAAAAGTAAGCTGCCATTGGCTGCATTGGTACCTGTGAGTATTAAGATGGTTACACAACCTTACACTGTTTGGAGACAGAAGCTGCTTTTCCACGTCTGTCTTCACCTGCACAACTTGGTCTGAAATTCTGCTTGGGAGGATGTGATAAGGGGATGCCAGAGCTGTATGCCAGCCTGCCCAGCAGCAACGAGGCAGTTTGACGACCAGGTGTCGTGGGGAAAGGAGGAGAAATGGAGCTGGCTGCCTCTCATGAGAGCAAGGCAAGACATTGAGGATGGTTTTGTCACACTCGGGAGATGGTCTTGGGGCATCTGGGGATCTTTGGTCACCAGCTGGAACAGTGACATTCCCAGGAATGTTGTAGATGGCCACAAATCATCATCATCATCACCATTACTGTGATTACTGAGAAACTGCTGTCAATAACTGCTGTAACTGTGGCTGGTAGTGGCAAACATTGTGGTTTTCCTAAGCCACTAGGATCCCCAAGTCCAACTGTCAACCCATCATCACCACAAACACTGACCATGTCTCCCAGTGCCATATCTACATGGTTCTTGAACATCTTCAGGGTTGGTGACCCCACCACCTCCCTGGACAGCTGTGCCAATGCATCACCACTCTTACAGAGAAGAAACTGCTCCTAATATCCAACCCGAATCTTACCAGGAAGTTCCCAACTAGGAATGCTCAGGTGATCTCGGAGAGACAGGCAAGAAGAGCTATGGACATGAAGGTGGGAAGTGATGGATGGAGACCTTGTTCACCGCTCACCACTTCTGGGTTAAAAAATTAAAAATAGAGATTTAATTAGCCTTAATCAATTACTGCTATCATACTATTATCTCCAGCCTGCGTCTCCCCTGTGCTGGCATCTGTGTGCTCTCAAAGTAAATTTGCTTTGCAAGAAGGCTTAAAACATGCACTTGGAGATGAAGGGAATAGACCCAACTCGTTTACACAAACAAGCAGGAGAACAGGCTTGTCACATTCCAGGCGTGCTTCCCCAGGCCACCAGCCCCCTCCTGCTCTAGTGGAGGAAAAGCTGTTTTTCAAAAGAAATCCAGCACGGAAAGCTCCCCGCTCTGCAATAATCCAGAAGGGAATCTATCTGTATACATGCATATTTAAGCTCCTAGACCAATTTTTATGTCCTCTGTCCAGGTTGTGAAGCTGTTTAGCATCTGAATACCATTGGCTTCGTGGGGAACGGTCCCCACCCTGACCCCAGTGCAGATACTGGCACTGTGCCCACGCTCTCCAACGGGACAGAGGAGGACCCAGTGCCTCCATTTGCAGAACTGGGAAAAGAAACTATGGGATGGAAATCAGATAAGGTGCATTCCTGGGCACGCATTACTGAAATGACTTCACATCGCAGCTCAAATGCTCATACTTGACCGGGGTGCCGTCCAACTCCACTTGATTTATAGAGACGGAGGTGCAGGCAGGGAAGGGTGTTTCCCCACCCCTATTCCCCCCCCTCACCGCTGAAGGAATGGTGACAATGTGCCTCTTGTGCTTGAAGTGTGGCACAAGAGAAATGGGAAATGCCAGGGGAGTGATAAGAAGCATTCCAGCCAGAAATGCAAACTTGGCGTGCGCCCGTCACTCAGCGGCTGCTTCCCAGCCAGCCAGGCACTCTCACCACAGCAAATGTGCCTGCCCAGGGCTTGCCACCATGAGATAAAGTGCTGATATTGAAGTGAGCTGGAAAAGGAGCACAGTGCTCATCCAGCTCCAACCCCCTGCTGTGTGCAGGTCGTCAACCAGCAGCCCAGGCTGCCCAGAGCCACATCCAGCCTGGCCTTGAATGCCTGCAGGGATGGGGCATCCACAGCCTCCTTGGGCAACCTGTGCCAGTGCCTCACCACCTTCTGGGTGAAAAACTTCCTCCTCATATCCAACCTAAACCTCCCCTGTCTCACTTTAAAACCATTCTCCCTTGTCCTATCACCATCCACCACCTCAGTAGTCTTTTCCAATCTTAATAAATCCATGATTCTATGATTCTACCAATTCTCCAACCTCCCCAGATGCATCAATCCCTATCCATTTTCCAACTCATGCTCAATGCCCTTCTCAGATTTTCCTCCTTCCCTCAGAAGGACGAAGTGCTCTCTCTGCTGCCCTGTGGCACTCAGCAGAAACAAATTAACAATGCCATAACTACATCCAGAGCATCCTTGGAAGAGGGCAGTTTCAGAGATCTCATTCTGCATAAGGGGAAACTGAGGCATGAAACGTGTGGCTCAGCATTGTGCATGTCCCCTCCTGATCTGGGGCTGGAAGTTTATGGGGGGATAAGTGACCTTCTTTAGGTAGCAGTTGGGTGAGACTTGTTTGCCTTCATGCCTCAAGCTGGAGGGGAAATTTTGGAGTGGTGGGATGGAAAAAACCCTGCTGGAATCCAGCCCTCACAGCCAAGCTTTGGGGCTGTTTATTTTCCTCATTAGTCTGGCAGAGGGAAGAGAGACTCAGGGTCATGGCAAGGGCTCAGGGGTGTGGGGAAGAGCCTGTTCACAGGTAATGCAATGCAAAAAGAACAGGGTCTTAAAAACCCACAGCAGATTAGAGAGGGAATTGGCCCAGCTCTGCCAAGAAACACGAGCTACCACTGCCCTGCCTCAGTTTCCCCAAACACTGACCTCTGGGGGGATGGACTTTGCTCCTATGTCCTCCCCATCTGATCTCAGGGAAGCACTGTGCCTTTTCCTACTGCCCCAGCCCACAGCCTTGGCAGCCTGGGTGTTCCTCAGCAGCACTGCCTAAATGTGCCCTGGCCTCTCTCAAGAGCACAGCCTGAGGTGCTGTGATTATCAGCTGAAACCTGCTACCTTAGGCTTCATTGCTACCGTGCAGACATACCAAGCCACTGACTTTTACCTTTGTCCATCGCCACTGTGGAGTTTCCTGGCTTGCTGCTTGTTTATGCACGTTTCCTTCCCGCGCCGTGACTCAAGCCTCAGGTATTTGGGATTTGGTCATCACTGAGCTAAGGCACCTTCCTAGCACTGGGGAGATGCAGGGCAGGTTTTGAAGGCTGTGATTATGATCTGTAAGGTGCCTTCCAATCCAAGCCACTCTGTGATTGATTATGTGACTGCATGACTGTATGGTTGTATGGTTCTATTACTCTGTGATTCCATGGATAAAGGTGAGCTCCCAAGCTCTTACTGCCCCAGCACATGCACCCAATGGCTGAGGATTTAGGGAAAGGAGGAAATTGTGATGCTGTTAAGGGCTGTACACTTCACCAACATGCTGAAGGTGCAGTGGTGAAGCCTACAAGGCCTGGTGACTCCAAAGTGTTTCACAGTGCAAGGGGAAAGATTTAGGTGTAGGGTCAGGCCAGAACAGCCAGAGCCACATTTACCTTCATGAGGAAATCTAGCAGGAGGAGGATCATGCAGCTCCATCTCCTGTAGGATCTGCTGGGCAGGAGTTGAAGGCAGGTGGCCTTGAGTTTATTCCACATAAAGACCCCTAAAACCATATTGATGCTGGCATCCGCCTCACCAAAGAGCAGGAACTTGGCTGAGCTGCCTCACTGGGAGCTGGGCACTTTCTTGAATCCAGAGACATACAGGAGCTGAATTCAGGTACAACCATCAAGGGTCCAGAGCCCAGCAAAGCAGACTCAAGGCTGAGCCCACTACACACAGAGAAAAATGGTTGGTCTCCCTGCGTAAGATTTGGGGCCAGCTCAGTTCAAAGTCCTCCTCTTCAGCAAATGGTGAAGGTGATGAGTGTGGATGGACTGTGTAAGGTCGCTCAGGGTCTTGCCTTACGGAGTTGACACAGACATTTGTTACCATCAGGACATCTGCCCTGCTGCACCACAGGTGCCTTCCTGGTATACCAGTTCCCAAAAGGCTGATGTGAAGGCTCACTGCTAATTCACACCAGTACAACATATGAACCAGATGAGACACAGCCCACAGATGGCAAACATACAACAGCCATGAGACAAGAAGGAAAGGAGTGGTGAGGTTCTGGAACAGGCTGCCCAGAGAGGCTGTGGATGCCCCATCCACGTTGTTCAAAGCCAGGTTGGATGGGGCCCTGGGCAGTGTGGTCTGGTATTAAATGTGGAGGTTGGCAGCCCTGCCTGTGACAGGGGGTTGAAGCTTGGTGATCCTTTAAGTCCCTTCCAACCCTGGCCATTCTATCATTCTATGACACCAGACACACTGAATGTAGACGGGGCCTTGTGATATGGAACTCCTAACACTTTCTCAGCATGTCCTGAATCTCACAGCACCTCCAAAGAGCTGATTGTCTTCCAATAGCTTTCCTTCAGCTTGCAGTTCCATCCTGGAGGCTCCTGCTCATCTGGTGGAAAAAATTTATTCTACAGGGCTGAGGCACCGCAGCTCATGTACTCTCCAAATGTGAGGGACAAAATGCAATATACTGGCTAAATCTGCCCCATTAGGTCTAAATACAGATACCCTACATGGATGAAAGATGGGAAATATGTTGAAGGAAGAAATGTGCAGAAGTGCTTTCCCTTTGGCTCTGTATGTTCAGAGCTTGCATGGTAGGTAGGGATGAGCCAATGTGAAAGCTATGGAGCTCCCTTAGCTCCTGAGAAAACCCCAGGTCTCCTCACAGCCTGCTTGCCCACAAAGCAGGTGACTGTCCCCATTCCTTGCCTCTACCACCCCAGAGTAGGTTCTGCAGGGCTGAACCCTGCCATGACATCCTCCCCAGTGGGTCCCCACTTCCCAAAGGACGGTTACCACCACCATCACTGCCATATTGCCACTCATAATCCCCAGCCCTTGCGTGGGTGAGTGAATATCCCTTGTGTTAAAGCAAAGAGGAAATGACCCAGGGTCTGATTTCCTCGATCCCCACAAGAACTCCTCTTCTTTATCTCCCATTTGCCAGACCCCACAATGGGCGATGTCCCCAGAGGCAGCACCTCAATCCCTTGTCCTTCACAGGGGGCAGCTCAGGGAGGGAAGATCCCCACTGCAGGACACCAAGGGCCACCGGGCTGGTAACAGACCTGTATGCTGAAAAAGGCTTGTTCTGCCCTGAATTCTCTTCCTGGCTGAGATATGGGAAAGGATTGACTTCAAAAAGAGAAGGAGGGTTTTGCTCCTTCATGTCCAGGGCCACTGCTCCATCTAGTGTTGGAAATGTCCACTCAGCTGGCAGTGGCCCCTCAACTGGCCCCTCATGGCCCTACAGTTCCTCATGACCCTACAGCTCATCATGG